>NC_051188.1:47240506-47545606 GCF_015220075.1 Falco rusticolus | reverse complement strand
GCACTATTTTGGACTACATCCCATTTTATGTTCTCCTAATCAAGAATGGGGGAAGGGTGAGGGAGAATGAGCCAGATATACAGTGGCAAGTTTAAAGAGAAAAGAACCAAAAATATACAAAAACAATGAACTGTCCAAATAGGGCACAGGAAGTAGAAAAAACTATTCACAGGAAGCATATAGAAAAAAACACATCTTTCAGCAGAAGACTGGCTAAGGAGGTAGGAAAGAAGTAATACCTAGGCATGAGCTGGCAGTAGAAAGGGAATAACAGTAGCTATTTCACTTCAGAGAGGTACAAAAGTATATGCCACCATACCTATGCTGATGTTAGTTTCTGTGTGGGATGAAAAGATGTGAACCTTTTAGAGCAGGTCCAGACGAGGACCATGAAAATGATCAGAGGGCTGGTACACACCTCCTGTGAAAAAAGGTTGGAGGAGTTGGGATTGTTCAGCCTGGAGAAGAGAAATCTCTGGGGACACCTTACTGTGACCTTTGAATACATAAAGGAGGCTGATGTGAAAGATGGAGAAAGTTTACCAGTAGTGACAGAATAAGGGGGAATGGTTTGAAACTGAAAGAAGGTAGATTTAGGTTGGTCATAAGGAAGAATTTTTTTACAATGAGGGTGGTGAGACACTGCAACAGGTTGTCCAGATAAGTTGTGGGTGCACCATCACTGGAGATGTTCAAGATCAGGTTGGATGAGGCTTTAAGCAACTTGATCTAGTGAAAGATATCCTTGCCCATGAGAGGGGGGGGATGGTGGTGGTGGTCTAGATGGCCTTTAAAGGTTCATTCCCACCCAAACTGTTCTATGGTTGCATGATTCTATGAAGCAAGAGAGAGCCATGCCTCCTAAAATAGTGTATCTCAATGAACATAAAGTTAGCTTTCCATTATCCAAAATACTGATGGACTTGAACAATTAAATCCCCAACAATGCTTGTGCTACAAAATTCCCTGGGCAATATGGATCAACTCAGCTTGAATCCAACCAAACTTACTGACTCCAGTTCAATGTTTGCTATGCCAAACCCAAGAAAAGATAGGGAGGTGTCTGTGAACTGTGAGGAACAATACTCCAAGATATGAGACAGACAAAAATCGGTATGAATTCAGTACTAATGCAATGAAACCAGTCTGGAGCCAAAACTGTATGAAACCAATAATCATTCTAGAACTCTGGCTGGTACAGTGTGCTCTATCCAGCAGCTAGTCCATACTGTTTGTGTCTAAGAGAGCTTGTTAATTTTGGCACAAAGCCAGAGAGATTCGTTAAAATCAGTTGGAAATACAAGAAGTCCTGAATAGCTGCCCTGATGATAGCCAGGAATCTCTAGAGTCTTCTGGAGGAGGAGTGAAGAACAGGGATGAGTATAACTTTTGAAAGAGAAGGGTGCCCAGAGAGGTCATGGTGTCCCCATGTTTGGAGATGCTTGACACCTGATTCAACATGGCAACCTGGTCTAGATGATCCTGTGTAGGCAAGAAGGTTGAAATAGATGATCTCTGCAGTTCCTTTCTGACCTCAACTATTCTGGTACTGTGGGAAGCAGAAGAAATGCTTCTCAACTCTGTTTCCACAAAGGTACTCTTCTCAGCTGTAACCATCTCTTTCATAGTTGTCATGCACAGAGCCTGCTAAATTTCATCATCTGCTCTTCCCTCTGAAAAATTTCACTTCCCTTTATCCTTCCCCAAATTCCTACATTCCACCTCTCCTTTCTGCTCCTATCCAATCATAACTCCTTGACCAAGAAAATCTGACCATCTTCTTACAACAAATACTTTGCTGTCTGTACTCGGGCTTCATATTGTTATAGTATGGTGCACATGGAGGAGATTCTCTTGTTCAGTCTAGAAATACTGGCATTGAAATGTTCCAGCTGACAGAAAAGGGCTCCACTCCATGAACTGATGGATCATATTACACAATCTTGTAAAATTTATAGAGAATAAGAGATATTCACAAATATTTTTAATCCTCTTCTGGTTCCCATGAAAAAAGTTCAAGCCAAAATCATACTCATTTTCTGGTGCAAGACCTCACAGATATGTTGGTTTACTTATGGTTTGGTACTAGAACTTCTGTGAGAATTTTTCAAATCTAAAGGCATTCAGTAATTTCATCATTCAGTGTAAATCATCATCAGACTTTTAAGCGCCTTTTAGTTCATTTATATCTAGTATAGTATTTGAATCTCCAGAACGAAATGGAAATTGGCAGTTGCACTTTCTGTCTGGGGTCACAGGTTAATTCTTTAAGTTAATGAAATATGTATCAAAAAATTCAATGAACTCTCTGGTTCTTTAAGTGGAGTTTTGATGGTTTACAAGTGTGATTTTTTTTTAAAGAGTTGAAAGTTTGATAAAGGAAACAACAAAAGTCAATGGCAGGATCTTTACATGACTTACTGTACTTTCATGTAGGTCATAGCATATACTTTCAGGGTAATGGAAATATTTAAAGGTATATTTGCAATTGTTTTCTTCACCTACCTAGCTAATTTAAAAAAAATAATAATTTGAATATTGAGTGCCAAGTTCCCTTTAAAATGTGCTTTAAAGAATTTAGTGGAAATGATAATGTTGTAATGATTATTAATTTCTACGGGTTTTTTGCCTTAATGATTTAAGATTTCTGAAAGACCATGTCTAATTTTGACCCCTTATTACTGGAAGTGTGGCTCAAAATGCTCTGCAAATTTGACCATGCTGTCTCATTCCATTTATTTAATTCCAAACAACTTGCAACTTAAGACATTTAATCATTGTCTTTAAAAAAAAAAAAAAAAAAGTATACCAAAATATATTTCATACCAAAATATATAGAATGATGAGAATACCAAAACTATTGGATTTGGTTTTTTTCCAAACTGCTAAAAATACAAAACTGCAGGTAAATTTTTGAAATATGAATCTGTTGTTAAGCTGCAAAGTTAACAAAAAAAAAAGTGGAATGTTTAATTTGTTATGCTGTACAAACAAAAAGTAATTGCTGACCTCTGTTAAAAGTACTCTAGTTGATGCCAGTGAAATTACAAGCTAAGAGAGCATTCAGTCAACTTTCACAGCTGCAAAGTTAGGCCAGTCTTGAATAATTTGGAAATCTTAAGTCAAATCTTTCCCAAAGAAGTCTGATTTTCTTATCATGCTCCAATTCTGTGTCTGGTCTGAAAGCCACTCATCTTTGCAGGGGTCATCAAGGTGTTTTATATGGGTTCTTGTACTTCCTGCATCACCAAAGTATTAAAAATTCTTTTTTTTCTGTCTCATTTTGTAGTATACCCTGAATAATATGTGTTTACATTAGAAAAGGCAGTTCACAGACTGTAGTGAGCAGTACAGTAACTCTTTGTTCCTGTGGAAACTCATCCCAAAGTCTGGGAGAGCCACTGAGAAAATACCTTTTACTGCACAGCTTATCTCTGTCATAGACAGGTTTTTTGTGTCATAGCCTTCTTCCATAAACCATAGCTCCAAGTTATCAGATCCTTTGAAGGGAAAATGGACCTCATATTCAACTCACCATGCTGAAGGAAGCTGAGCTGTACCACAGAAGGCAGATTTGATGTGGTCATGAGAACCCAATGTGGCAACACAATGTCCTATTGCAGTCTGGAGATGTAACAAATGTTTCAGTATGCTCATCAGTTTTGCAATAATATATTTCTGTTTTGTTGAATAAAATTGACATTTATTTCTAACGACAAATACTTCAGAAATAAGTCACCAGGATTTCAAGCTGAATTAGTGTAGTTATGAAAGACGTGATTTGCAACTGGTTGGCAGCTGGTTTTCGTTAGAATGTTTTTAATCTCTGCAGCATAGAAATGTGCTTCCCATAGTTGATGGATGTATTATTGGCAACGGACAATGAAATAAATTCCAGATTCTATTCATCCTCCACAGTGATGTTCTTTATCAAAAAAAAACCCAGTTACTTCACTTGTTTCATTGCTGTCTTGATAAAAATCAAGGCCTCATTTGACCCTGTGCTACAGGCGAGTGGATTGTTCTCCTCTAATGGAAAGAGTTTCTTATTTCCTACCTTTGATCTTGTGAGTCAACCAACCATATAAGGCCACAACCTCAGAGGTTACTTTAAATCATGTCTTGTGATTTTTGGTTCATAATTTCCACAAGACAGCAAAACTTTTGTTTTTCTATGCAATTTTCTTTATTACCAGCTTTTACAAGTCTGGGTGAAAGTTGTACAGCAGTTTTATGATATAGCCCTGCTAAAAAGAGCCCAATGCTCACCATGGAAAAGCTTTGCATGCTTCAAGGCTAACTGATCTGTGTTGATTAACATGGGCAAAAAAGAGGGATAATCCCTGGTTTAGGAAATAATTTTAAATTTAGCAACATTTATAAGATATTTGGTATCAGAAGGTCAGGCACACTTTTTTTTAAAATGAGAGGAATCGGAAACTTGTATGAGTGACCGGATGAGAATTAAGAGAGAGCTCCTGATCTGCCAAGTGGAGACATAATTATACTTCGCACTGGATTTTGAAGTACTTGTACTGAACCATTATCAAATACTTTGTGCTGCCAATCTGAGCATTTCTTCTGGCTGTATTTAATTTGAAATTGTTATCACCATGATTGCTTTAATTCTGAAAAAGAGTCAAATTATAAAAGCAAGCTTTAAAATGCAGAAATTCATTTCAGTCAGTTATCAATTTAATAGCAGAGCTTTGAACCTGATATTTAAAAAAACTCTGAAATAAAATCTTGCTACCATGCTTGAAAATAGAAGAAATGTCTGTGAACAATTGTGCATTGACTTCGGTGGTAATAAGCTTTTTATTGTTTGCTATTCGGTATTTGTTTTTATATATATTTCTTACCACAAAGACTTTTAAAAATTCTGATTGTATCTTTCAGTGTAAGTACGGACTAGGTGCCTTTTATTTCTTCTTATTTCTGCTGTAGTAAAAGAAATAAAAAAATAATTTTCTTGTCTCTTTGCTATGTATTTTCTAACTGAGGTCACTAAAAAATGTTTCCAGAACATCCAGAACAGGGGCTTAAAACAAAAACTAAGATTGTGGGGGGGAAATAAGGTTTGGATCATAAGAAAGGAAAAAAAACTTTGATATAAAGACTCCAATTATTTTGTCTCTGAATGTCAGAAATTTCTAAACTTAGTTGTGGAAGTGTGTGAAATGTTTGATTCCCTAAAAGGAAAAAAAATAATCAATTTTATCTGTATTCCCATTACATTAATACCTAACATCCCTCTCTGAATACCCACCCATTGCAATGATTATAGACAACTAACCATAGCATCTAACTATTGCACACATCAAAAACAAGCAGAAGGCTTAGGCTGTGAATCCTGGTTTCTGCAGTTTGGAAATGAGCACCTCAGTCTTGGTGAAAATCAGATTCAAACACACTTTTTAGTGCTTCCAGCCTTAGACTTTGTCCCTCAGTAGGCTGGCTGACCCAAATCCCACTCTGATGTGCCCAACTTTCTTTCCTTTTTATAGTTTATTTAGGTCAGTAACTCAGCACTGTAAACTCTTAGTAACAACACTTAACTTTCAAATGTTGTAGGGTCCTCTAATGTAAACTTCCATCTGAGGTCCTTGATGGAACTAAGCAAGAGAAAATTGTATGAAAACTAAAAAGTCACCTAGGCCACACCTTTGGTTGGGTCAATTCTAAACCACAGCAAGGTTCAGACATAATTTCTAGACAAAGTGATTCATTATGAGATGGAAGCACATCCATCTGCGTTAGCCTCTTTCTGCTCTGGTTTACTTCATACAAATATTGTCCATTGATCACTGAGGATTGCAAGAGATTTTTGTTCTTTTTTGTGATAGTGCTGAAAGTATTCAAAATGGTATTTAATAAATTATAGGAATAAATTTACTCTAAAATTCTATTGCAAAACAATTACCATTTTGCTTTCAAAGCTCAACTGTCTGCTTACCAGAGACAGTAGGAGTCTGGGGCAACAACAGAATATTCCTAGTAGGTACAGTAGAACTCTTTTTCTCCCTTGCTGTAAATAAAAAACTAGTTCATTTTTACCCTCCTTCTGTGAGTTGAAGCAGTTTGCTTCCAATTATTCATATGTTTTATTATTTATATTTCCTTTTCTAATGCTGTCATGAAATCTGAAGTAACAGTGCTTAAAAAAGCTCACAATTCCTGTACTGTAGTCATTGCTATCACAGAGTCACATAAACAGTTTCATGCAGCTGCAACCGGTTTCACATAGTCAAATCAATATTACAAAAAGAAGAGGGTTTTCTTCTGTTTTCCTCTTCATTTGGTGTATTTTAGGTAATTCAGGGTTTCTTAGCATGAATAGCCAGTAGATATGCTACGGACTTCAACCAGCTTGCCCTTCCTGCAGTGCTGACCAGTATGGAAAGATTCCAAAGAATCAGGCATAAAAAAATATTTTTAGTGTAGGAGAGATATCAAGCCTTAACTGAACAACTCTGTAACATATATTGGTTTTCCTTTTTACGTAAATACTGAAGAATGGGAAATACAACATTCCACAATTGCATGTATTTATTTAGGTTCCATGTGGTTTTCATATGAACATCAAAATAATCTAAAATATAATGTGACACATAAGCATGGGAGACAGGAAGATTTTCCAAGTTTTCATTCAGTCAGTTTTCTACATTTTTTTTAAAATGAAGAAGAAAAACACACATGGCAGCATAATTCCAACACAAAAATATTGTGATCATATTTTTACTGGAGATGGGGTTGTCCTCCTAAATTCAATACATCTTAACTAGCACACCAGTTTGGTGCTATGTGCACCAAACTGTTCTATCTGTTTTATGACATTACTGAAGGCAGTATGAAATTTAGAGGAACAGCATAACAATTCCGACCAACATTTCACCTAGCTTGAGGTCAAATGTGGCAATGGTTTCACTCAACAGGTTTGCACCAGAAAAATCTTTTTGCTATGCTATGTTGCTCCTGGAAGTTCAGCCCCTAGGGGTACTCTGAGGAATGGCAACTAAGATGATGACATTCACATGTTAAAAGGGGGGTTGGGCTGTGCAAGGCTTGATATGCTCATTGTTCCACAAAAACCCCTCATTACTGAAGATCCTGATGGACAGAGTCCAGATTATTTGGAGGCATTCAGAGGTTAAATGACATGCTATAAAATTGGAGCTGTTTTCCTTTTATTTTGAACACACAAAAAAAAGTGAGTATTCAATTGATTTTTGGAAGAGTTCATTGTCCTGTACAAATATGGCTATAATTATTTTTTTCAAACTATTGCCTCCCCTAGCTGGGTCTAGCCTAGACATTAGCAAGAATCATAGACCAACACAGTTCTCCAACACACTCACAATCATTTATTCATATTTTTAAGGTTAGTTAAGCTTTTATTCTTCTTTTCCTTCTCTTTTTTTTTTTTGTTTGTTTTGTTTTGTTTTGTTTTGTTTTGTTAATCTTGGTCCTTAAGCCGTATGCTTCACATCTGTTCTTGCACTGAGTGGAAATGATTAGAGAAAATTATAGTTTACCTTCCATATGCTTTTCTTTTTCTTTCCACCTGCCATTCTTCCAGGAATACTTGATTTACCTCATCATTATTCCTTAGGTCTAAAATCATATTCTGTCACAAAGAATTCTGGACACACACCCCCCTATGCAGCAATTGCCATGGAGGTCTAGAGCCATATACTGCATGGTAGGTGAAACCTTGTACTGTAGAAAATTGAATGTAAAAAGAAAAAAAGAAAAATATCTTTTATTCCAACACACCAGGACTTCAACCTGGTTTTTAAAGGTATTTTAATTTGCTTAATTTTTGTTTAATAAAGTTGTAGACCAATAGTATTCAACTAACAGGAAGGCAGACAGGTTGAACAAAAAATTTTTTTCTATTGAAATCCCAAATATGGAAACAATCTGTGCATAAGGTTAACCACATCAATTTCTTCAGTATTTATCAAAATAAGGTTTCACAGAAAGTGAAAAGTGGCTAGTATCTTAACAAGTTTTTCATTTCTCAAATCTTATTGCCCTGTTTTATGAACACTTTTTTTTTTCTTTTTTTCTCATTATTTTCTGTGGAAAATAATGGGTCACATTAATTGAAATTCCTCATCTGACAGAAAACTGAGAAATCAACCATTATATTTTCACTTTGTGAGAGAAAGGTAGGTAGAGGTAAGACACAGCAAAATTCTGCTTTCTGATGTTTGCAAACAGACTTTCAGATATCCCTACTGGCCACTAGATTTCATACAGTTCAGAGTCATTTAATAACTGAGGTTAGAAATTACCTCTGCAGGTCATCTGATCCAACTTGATCTTTCTCACTCAAAGCAGAGGTGACTTAGATTGGGTTTCTTGGCTGGTAAAATGCTCAGCACGCTTTGGGTAACATTCAACTCACTTAACTCAAGCAGCTTGATTCAGTTGCCCCCACATCAGCATTTAGTGCCGGTGGAGATGCCTTAGGTATCTAAGAAACCTACATGGGGTTATGAGATCAGAAACAGTACTGATGGGAATGTACCGCTTCCTGGAGTGGCATCTGGGGGCCAGGCAGGGCACCCAGGCATAAGAGGCATTCGACAGCAATGAATGAGTAAATGAACCATCACCTTCCTGTCTAGAAATTACACACCTAAGATGTGACAGGGTTTTCTAAAGATCAGCATGGATCTTATGTAAGTTTAAAGAACTAGCTGAAATGCAAACTTTTACACTGCATATGCCTCAAATTAGACATGTCTGAAATGGGAACTGAATCCCATCTCTAACTCTGAGATTACTAAAATAAACAGTATTGTATAGACATTCATTTTCTAATGTCAAACTACGTTAAATAGTATGCACTGAGAAATAAAGCCATGTATTTACTGCATTTGTGAAACAGAAATAGGCCAGGAGCAAAGGTTTAATCTGAAAACTTCTCAGTTTTGGTATGGAACTAGACTTTTGATTCTACACATTCCTTAATGTTTAACTGCCTCTCTGCATGCCTGCCTGCTTCTACTTTTTTACTACCTATTCAGCCTACAGGGAAACCACAGGAAAAAAACCTGTACACATGATTGATTAAAAAATTACCAACACAGTTTTTCTTATCTTGTGATGCCACTGTAAAGCAGTATCATTAATATTTGAAGTTCCTAGGTTTAAGCTGAATGACTTCTTATGACTGTTTTAGTACTAAGGACATAACTTCTACTCACAAATGTTTCATTTTTTCATTTGGTTTCTTTGTTCTTTTAAAGATGTAAGGTTTGAGAAGTCCTAGACTAACAATATGCCACAAAACACAAAAGTAAGTTTTTGTAATGTCTCATTTTTATAATTTCCTATTACTCATAAAGTTCCTGATGGTACACAGGAGTTTACTATTCTGGAAGACTGTCGATCTTTCATTGTCAGTAGGAAAGAAGACTTGCTCAGCGTAATAAAGACATTTAAGTTAAGAAAACAGGTGACATTGTTAGATTTAAACAGGAAAGCTTTACCAAAGCCTTTTACATATTTTTTTTTAGCTCCTGAGTCAAACACTTGAGAAAACCTCTGTTCTTTCACCAAAATAAAATTGAAATATTTAACTCAGGTCAGTATTCACAAAGTATGAAGCTGCTTTTCCAATTTTCCTATTTGCATGCAACAGGGTATGAAAATCCCAGTTTGTTCCTCATCCCTGATCACCTTGAATGTCAGGAGTGATGTTCAGCTTTAACACTTGGTCACTGGCCATCTCAGGAAATTGCCTGAGAGAAGGTTGCTTTATAGTGGTGTGCTGACATATACTTCAGTAATTTAATGGTTATCAATGAGAATAACTTTCAGACTGAAAATATGATAAGAATCCAAATGGCTTAAAGAGGAATACATGGTCGTTTAACATTCCTAATTCCTGTAAATGCCGAAATTGTCATTGCAAAGCTTTTTGAGTGACCTCAAAGTTTAAAATGGATCATAGATTAGGAGATAAACACTTAGAGACTAGGAAAGAGCTAAAGCTGGATGATCTGATCCTTTAAGCAGGCATTTTATGACAGGGTTATATTTCCTCTGGCTACAAGAAGTTTTGTACATGCAGAAGTGGAAAGCAATAAGTCAGTCTTGAGGAGAATAAACTGTTGCAGGAATATAATAAACTCTACATACCCAGCTGGTCTCAGAGAGCCTGCTAGCACCTTTCCCTTCCTGTTGGAGCAAGTAACATCTGTTTCTTAAATGAAAGAGTGTGAAGAGAATGAGCACACATAGCTATGCACAGAGACGTGCAGGTGAAGGCAGTGATTTATTGTATTTCAAACAGATTGCTTCTGCTGTGAAAACAAAAGCAGGGCCTAAACGTGCTTCTGTAAAGTGACTTGTGTTTGACACTTTTTTCTTTTTTTTTCTTCTTTACTTTTTTTTTTTAAAGTGAGATGGAGGAAAACCTGTAGTAATTTTATTGAAGTGCAATACAAACATACAGAGTAGAGAAAAATCTAATCAGCACAGTCATGAAAATAGACCTCATAAAAAATCATTAAGAAAAGAGCTCCTGTTGTTAATACAATACCTTCTTGACTTCAAGGGTTATTTTTGCCAAAAAAACATTTCTATCTCTTCTAAAGGACTTGCAGTTGGATTTTTTAGGTATATAGAGGTCGAAGAGTTGTGTGTGTTCAACAGGAAGAAAATTGCAAGGGGAAATCTAGCAGAAACAAACCAGCTGTAGTGAAATGTTCTTTGAACTGCTATGTCCAAGGCACTACTTCTCAAACTCTGTGTTCAGATGCCTGTATCATCTCAAGAAAAGTAATTGCTGGTTGACAGCACTAACTGAAGTTTTAGATATTATCATTAATAAAATGAGTTTAAGCTAGAAAGGCTGCACCATGATAAAGGTATAACTTAAGATGAATAAAACCAGCTAAATCCAGCACTCTCTTTTTCCCTGAGCCAAAAAGAACTTTTTGACTAAACACAGTATGAGTCTCATAAACTTCAAGGCAAAGAGTAACAAAGGAAAACATTAAAATGCTTCTGCAAAAATTATTTGAAATTCAGTGATGAAGTAAAAGAATTAAGCAGAAGAATCATGTCAAGTACAAGATTCAGGCAGAATCAAATCTGAATAACTAAGGATAGGTAATAGATTTTAAAGAAATCACACTTAAATCTGATTCAATATTTAGGAATTAAAAATAAAAACTGCTAGAGCTAATGTAGCAGGTGTAGTCTGCAATTTGAAGAAGGCTTTTGGTACAATACTGACTGGTATGAGTGGTTTAGATAATGTGATAGGGAGTGGCTTGATTGTCTAGATTTTAATGATGGTGATGATAGCATCAAGTGTTCATGGGTAAGGGCCAGGGGGAAGGCTAGTAAGGCAGATATCATGATGGGAATCTGTTATAAACCACCCAGCCAGGATGAAAAGGCAGAAAAAATATTCTGTAAGCAGCTGGGAGAAGTCTGACAATTGCTAGCCCTTGTTCTCTGGGGGGACTTCAACTTACCAGATGCTGCTGGAAGTACAATACAGTGAAGAGGAAACAGTCTAGGACATTCCTGGAGTGTGTGGAAGATAACCTCCTGACACAGCTGCTGAGTGAGCCAACTAGGGAAGGTGCCCCACTGAACCTGTTATTTGTGAACAGAGAAGGACTTCTGGGTGATGTGATAGTTGGATGCCATCCTAGGCATAGCGATCACAAAACAATAGCTTTCGATTCTCAAGGAAGTAATGAAGGAGGTCAGCTGAAACACTGCCTTGGACTCCTGGAGAATTTGGCCTGTTTAGGGCACTGGGTGGCAGAGTCCCTTGGCAGGCGGTCCTGAAGAGCCAAGGGGTCCAGGAAGGCTGGACATTCTTCAAGAAGGAAATCTTAAAGGCACAGGAGAAGGCTATCCCCATGTGCCAAAAAATGAACTGGTGGAGAAGAAAACCAGCCTGGCTGAACAGAGAGCTTTGGCTGGAAATCAGGAAAAAAAAGGAGAGTTTATGTCCTTTGGAAGAAGGGGCTGGCAACTCAGGAGGACTACAAGGGTGTCATGAGGTTATACACGGAGAAAATTAGGACCAAAGCCCAACTAGAAATTAATCTGGCTGCTGCCATACAAGACAATAAAAAATGTTTCTATCAATACATTAGCAAGGAAAGGAGAACTAAGGAGAATCTCCATCCTTTATTGGATGCAGGGGGAAACATAGCGATAAAGGATGAGGAAGAGGCTGAGGTACTTAATGCCTTCTTTGCCTCAGTCTTTAATAGTAAGACCAGCTTCTCTCTGGCTACCCAGCCCCCTGAGCTGGATGACAGGGATGGAGAACAGAATGAAGCCCCATAAACAAAGGAGAAATGGTCAGGGACCTGCTACACCACTTAGACCAGGGGTCCTCAAACTACAGCCCACGGGCCGGATACGGCCCCCCAGAGTCCTCAATCCGGCCCCCGGTATTTACAGAAGCTCCCCCCCCCCCCCCCCCCCCCCCCCCAGGTATGGGGGGGGGGAAACCAAGCAGCTGCAGATGACTGCCTGTCACTTCATCCACGCACCGGCCCCCTCTTTAAAAAGTTTGAGGACCCCTGACTTAGACGCACACAAGTCTATGGGACCAGATGGGATCCACCCAAGGGAACTGAGGGATCTGGTGGAAATGCTCACTAAGCCACTTTCCATCATTTACCAACAGTCCTGGCTAACCAGGGAGGTCCCAGAAGACTGGAAGTTTGCAAATATGACACCTGTCTACAAGGAGGGCAGGAAAGGGGATCTGGGGAACTACAGGCCTGTCAGCCTGACCTCAGTGCTGGGGAAGGTTATGGAGCAGATCATCCTGAGCGCCATCACATGGCACATGCAGGACAACAAGGGGATCAGGCCCAGCCAGGGTGGGTTTATGAAAGGCAGATCCTGCTTGACAAACCTGATCTCCTTCTATGACAAGATGACCTGCCTAGTGGGTAAGGGAAAGGCTGTGGATGTTGTCTACCTGGACCTTTAACACCGTTTTCCACAGCATTCTCCTGGAGAAACTGGCTACTTATGGCTTGGATGGGTGTACTCTATGCTGGGTGGAAAACTGGCTGGATGGCCAAGCCCAAAGAGCGGTGGTGAAGGGGGTTACATCCAGCTGGTGGCCAGTCACAAGTGGTGTTCCCCAGGGCTCAGTACTGGGGCCTTTTGTGTTTAATATTGTCCTGGTTTCAGCTGGGATAGACTTAATTTTATTCTTAGTATCTAGTACAGTGCTGTGTTTTGGATTTGATGTGAAAACAATGTTGGTAACACACTGATGTTTTTAGTTGTTGATTGGTGAAGTTTATACTAATTCAAGGACTTTTTGGTTTCTTGGGCCTTGCCAGCAAGAGGGCTGGAGGGGCACAGGAAATTGGGAGGGGACACAGCCAGGACAGGTGACCCCAACTAGCCAAAGGGACATTCCATATCATAGGACACCATGCTGAGTATATAAACTGGGGGAAGAAGGAGGATGTGACATTCAGCATTATGGCATTTATCTTCCCAAGTAACCATTACACGTGATGGAGCCCTGCTCTCCTGGGGATGGCTGAACACCTGCCTGCCCATGGGAAGTGGTGAATGAATTCCTTGTTTTGCTTTGCTTGTGTGTGTGGCTTTTGCTTTACCTATTAAACTCTCTTTATCTCAAACCATAAGTCAGAAAGCTACAGCCTGACTTTTACTCTTCCAGATCTCTCCCCCATCCCATTGTGGAGGAGTGAGCAAGTGGCTGTGTGATATTTGGTTGCCAACTGGGGTTAAACCACAACAAATATCTTTATCAGTGACCTGGATGAGTGCACATTCATTAACTTTGCAGATGATACCAAACTGGGGAGTGTTGATCTACGTGAGGGTATGCAGGGTTTACAGGGTGATCTGGACAGGACAGACTGATGGGCTGAGGCCAAGTGTATGAGGTTCAACAAGGAGAAGTGCCAGGTCCTGCACTTGGGTCACAACAACCCCATGCAGCACTATAGGCTTGGGGAAGAGTGGCCGAAAAGCTGCCCAGAGGAAAAGGAGCTGGAGGTGTTTGTCAACAGTCTGCTGAACATGAGCCATCAGTGTGCCCAGCTGGCCAAGAAGGCCAACACATCCTGGTTTGTATCAGAAACAGCACAGCCAGCAAGACTAGAGAACCGATCATCTCCCTGTACTTGGCACTGGTGAGGCTGCACCTCAAATACCATGTTCAGTTTTGGGCCCCGCACTACAAGAAAGACATTGAGTGTGTCCAGAGAAGGGCAACAACTCTGGTGAGGGGTCTAGACCACAAGTATCAAGAGGAGTGGCTGAGAGAACTGGAGTTGTTTAGTCTGGAGAAAAGAAGGCTCAGGGGAGACCTAATTGCTGTCTGCAACTACTTGAAAGGAGGCTGTAGGCAGGTGGGTGTTGGTCTCTTCTCCCCAAAAACAAGCAATAGAGCAAGAGGAAATGGCCTTAAGTTGAGCTAGGGCAGTTTTAAATTGGATATTAGTAAAAATTTCTTCCCCAAAAGGGTTGTCAAGCATTGGAACAGGCTGCCCAAGGAAGTCATCAAGTCACCATCTCTGGAGGTATTTAAAAGACATGTGGATGCAGTGCTTAGGGACATGTTTTAGTGGTGGACTTGGCAGTGCTAAATTAACTTTTGGACTCAATGATCTTAAAGGTTTTTTCCAACCTAAATAATTCTATGGTTCTATGATTCTATTATATTGATGGACAAATCCTCAGCTGGTTGAAAAAATTACTTAGAAATGAAAAATGGTCCTAGATTAAGTATGAAGAAGCTGACAGATGAAGTGTTAGAAGACTGCTAGTATTAAATCTACCCTTGCTTGTGAAATAAATCTCTGACCTGATAGGGAATATATAACAAGGTGTTCAAATGTGCATATGACATTCCAATCAAAAAAGAAAAGGTAAAGCAATTTGCATTAATTCTCCAATGGATCAGGCTCCAACCCAATTTGTGTATTTAACAAAGAAAAGCATGGAGACTCAGTTCTAGTCCTGGAATAACTCTTTCAACCTGCAAAAGATTCAGATTTAATGTCTCTACTCTAAATCAGCCATTGGAGGGACCAGCTGAGGAGCATGTGTGCTGCAGGCCCTGGTCTAGGATGCCAATCTGGTGTGATAGTGGTTTTCTCAGTTCCACCTTTGATCTGGAACACTGAACACAACACATGGGAAAATTTCATTGAAACATTACCACAAGAAATTTTTTTGATGAATCAACATTTTTTGAGGACAAATGTTTTGCTAAAAAATTCAAAGCTGCTCTAATTACTAGTTCCTACTAGTCTACCCATGAGGACAGCAGGTCTATATATATGCTTAAACCTGAACATGTATCTAATTAGTAATTGAATCTTCAGTATCAGATTAATACCATTTGGTTCACACATTACAAGCACATTTTGATCAGTTTAATTTCCACTAAATCCAGCAGTAGAAATTCAAGAAAAAAAAATCAGAAATCATAGATCACTCCAAAACTTTTTTTCAGATTTAGGAAAACTCAGTATCTTCTCCAAAACAACTTCTTGTCACTTGCTCTCGGCTGAAGTTGTCATCAGAGATTTCTCATGACCTTGTCTAGCCAAAGAGCAAAACTGGTACTTCATAGTAATCTCTTCAATACATTAGTTGAAAACAGTCAGCTATATTTTTTTCTTGATGTTTTGTGCATTCTTTAATTTATTAATCTATTCTTCATTCTTTTACTATTCTAGTAATTTCAGCATGTTCTTTCAATTTTTTCTACACCAGTTTTAAATAATTCATCACTATATTTGGGTAAACTCACAGGCACAAATTAAGCAGCTGAATACCATAAAATTCATTATCTCTTTTCTCCATTTTGTTTGGACTGAAATGGTGATACCATTTTCTAATGCAATTTTCTCTATCAGTTAAAAAACAATTCTTAATTTATTTCCTATCAAAACTCTATTACCTTCTTCCTCAATAACAACAGGCTGGGTCATTATGTCTGCTGTTCAAGCCCATAATCTGATCAGTATATTCATCACGGGCCTTTCTGTAGATTCTCTATGCAGCATACATCTGTCCTTAGAAACACTGCTATCATGAAAGGCTCTCACCATCACTATGGGAACATATTGGGTTTTGTCTCTATAAAATATATTCATGCTCCACCCACTCTAACCCAGTAAAAAAATAATAATTGCCATGACTGGTAAAACACCACAAGTTTTGTATTAACCTAATAGTTCAGAGTCTCAAAATTTGCCTGGGTTTGCTCTGATATAAATGGGGTTTAGTTTGTTATAGCTGTAGTAACCATTTCTCAGTAGTTAAGTGATTACTGTCTAGCCTGTTTTAGTTTAGTTCTGGAAATACAATGCCTGGTAAAGGGCTAACAAAGCTAGGTAATCACTTTAAAAATGGCAGCACTTTATGTTAATTGAAGAGGGATGGTTGTTATGCAACTTCTAAATTTTAGTAGGGGTAAGTAGAAGGAAGTAGTTTATGTCAAGAAGACTTACAAATATAGCGTCAAATGGACTGATTATTGCAATGTTGATATTAATGTAACTGTACTAATAATAATGTCTATTGTACTTTTGTTGCAATGGTAAAATTTTAATTGGACTGTATGCGTAGTGAGTTCCCCTTTTACCAATAACAAGGCTTTCAGTGTAATATAATACCCAGCTGGAGCACTTCTGCTAACATCAGTGTCCCTACCTCCCTTAAATTATAGCTTGAACAACATCACCGCTCTGTACGTCCCTTGACTCATTCTTCATTCTCTCTGTCATCAAGAGTAATGATCTTTTCTTGTCTTTGCTCCTCAAACCCTTTCTGTCTTAAACTTACACTACGTGATTCAGAAACAGGAAGTAAAGTTTTATTCTGTATATAATTCCAAGGTTTTTCACCTTCTCCATAGCTGTAGGAAGAATTATTATTGCACTTATCCATCTCCATATTTTTTCTTCAGACATAGCAAGGGTACTGTCTAACAATATATAAATATTCTTAATCCCCCTTTAAAACACTTTTTTTTCTCTGAAGCACACTAAAATTTTCAGTGTTACATGGGTGGTTTATGAGCACCACTGTCTGCCTGAATATTATATCCTGTTCCTCAGTCTGTATCAACAGGTTAACTTACAGCTATATTGTAAGTTGCCTTACCACCTATTGCTGTGTTTGTTCAAGATGTACAGAGTCCTGGTCAGAGCTTTTTGTTTCCATCCACTATACCAATGTCTCTTCCACTAAGTAAAAGAGAGAGCAGGAGCTGACTCCTGAACTTCAGGCCAAATTACACCAACTAGGTTACATGCACACAGCTTAAAGCTACTCTCTACTAGATCAGAGCAGGGGGAAAATTTTACTAGTTCAAAACAGAGCAGAATAAATACTTTAAGTAAGGTCAGGAACCAGATAGGTCCTTAAGATTATTTCCTGGCTCTCTTCTCCTTAAAAGAATACATATGAACCCTCTAATATGTCAGAATTATAGCAACAATAAAGGTGGATTTATGGGGACCATTCACTTCCCTTTTCAAGAAATGCTGTACTGTTTCTGCTTTGACCTTTACAGAATGGAAGTTTGGAAATAGCCAGTGAAATAGCTCCTACTACCTCCTAGATTTACCTCAACATTTTCCATACTTTTTCTTTCCCATGGTCATTTGGTTTCTAAGTTTAAAAATATAGGTAAGAAATTTAGTGATATAATTTCAGCTTGTTTGCTGCAAACATATCTATTAGCGCATGAGTATATATACTACCAATTTTTAAAACAGTTCAACAGAACAGTCTCTTCATAGGGAAAGAAATAATTTTTAGATAGTTTCAATGAAGATGAACATAATTAAGAATATTCCAGTGAAACACACAGATGAGCAGAGGTTAACCACATGTTCAAAGGCTTAAATTGTTGAGTGTTCATTCAGAGAAATCCATCTTTGCATTTAGAAGATTTTGGCTTTGAGTATCTATCCTTCTAGAGGTCATTATGGCTTTTGTTTGGTTTTAAATGTCTTCCCAGAAAGCAGTAAAGAATGAGCAAGAAGTAAGACTGCAGCACTGAACAAAGAAATTGTTCAGATATTACTCTGTGAATTACAATTTAAGAAGTAGAGCAATTTAATGAATATAAAGAAAATAACCACAGAACCCTATAGTGATAGCTTCCTGCAAACATTCCTGTGAAGCCTCTGATCCATTAACATAAAAAAGTCATTCAAGTCAAACATGTTAAATATGTATTATACAAAAAACGGATCAAGGCAAAAATGCTGTTCTGAGTCCATCCTTAATCCTACTTATTTTGCAACATACAGTGCAATAAAGCAAGAAGGGCATGTTCTGAATTATTTCTTCAGTAGGATACAAACCACTATAAAACAATACTTTTTTCTGGAAAACTCCACGCTTCCAAGGTATTTTAATCTTATTGGAACTGTTTGTTTCATTTGAATTTGAAAATAACTTCTGAAAAACTCTACATGTGGTATTGCATAGCATTCCTGAACTCCTTCAAGGAGGTAATGGAAACTTCAACAAGAGGAAATAGACAGGAGTCATACAGAGCCACACAGGGTCTTCTTGCTATTAGACCGACCTGCAATACAGATGATTGCAAATAATCAGCAGACTGGGAATCAAGTCCAAAATAACAACAGGAAGAAATTAACCCAACTGCAGGATACCTACCCCCTCTGAAAGCAATAATCACCTCATTATTTTGATATCTTACATTTCATCTTGGGAAGTTCCATATAAGTGCAAGTTTGGGAGAAAAATTGTATTTGGTTCACGTTTACCTGTGTGCCTGGTACTGTTAATGGATAGGGCAGGAGTGGGGGTATATCTGAATTTGTTCTCACAGTGTGTCCTCTTACACTGTGTGATGACCTTACAAGTAAGTAAGGAGGAAATTTTACCCTCCAAAAAGTATGCAGGATTAATCAAACTCATCACATACCTGATGTAAGCATGCCTGACTGAAAGAGACTGATACTGACCTTGACTCACTGACACCATCTGGACATCCAAGCACAAATTTTTGATTTAATAGAGTACATATAGATTTAGGACCACAAGAGACGGCACTGCTGTTTCAAAACTAGCTGAAACAAGATGTAAGGAATAAAGCTTTATTTTGACATAGTTAGACTGACTTGAGCAAAGCAAAAGTTGAGACTCAGGCTCAGATCAGAGTTTCAAAGTCAGCACACTGACAGCGAGATCTTCAGTTTAACTGTCAGCTCAGGCCTCTTCACCAGAAACAACTCCCTCTGCACTCGATCTTTGCCTTAGCTGAAGCATCATCTTACCCTCAAATATTTAAAGTGAGGAACACTGCAAACAAATGGAAAAGCAAATGTGAGACAACTCAAGTGGCTAAAGTGATGCTAAATGCCTTGCTGAATGAGGACATTAACTCTCCCTTGGTTTTATATTCAGAGAGAGCAAGAGCAATAACTGAGGGCACTGAGTGATATGCAAGGAAGATTTGCCTCCCTTCCCCTACTTTACATGCTAGCCCCGAGGCAAACATGAGCTTTTCAGCTTTACAAATTACTCTGGCTATCGCTCTGTGCCTATGCATGTTTCCTATGCACCATAAAAGGTCAGAAGAAGCACTTAAAGCTCTGAACATGCATCACTGCACTCTTCCACTCTACACAAACTAAAAGCAGCTTTCAATACGGTGCTTCCTTTTACCGTCACAGGTTCAGAATGTTTTCTTCCTACGGCAATCAGGAAAAAGCTACAATCCCTCTTTGGTAATATGCACTCTAGATCTTAATCATCTATTTATACAGACATTTCCTCTTTACAAATAAATGTAGAGTGAAACAGAATAAATATTCATTTAAAAACCAAATGTTTATGTTTTGGAAAATGCCTGTTTACCAGAAATTCTTCAAACAGAATGATGTTCTCCAGCTGCAGGAAAGGTTTCCATTAAAATGCTTTTATATTCATTGCATTCAGTGCTATAGCAGAGTGACCCTCTCTTGGGTAATGAGTGAGCTAGGGTTTCAGGTTACATCAAATCCTTCCTTCTATCTGTAACAGGAAGGCTGTAGTGGTGTAAATTAGATGGTTAGCTGATGAAAGGGAATGATAACACCACAAGGAATGCAAAACCTGTTGATCTCTGTATACAATGTAATGACGGATGCTTCCTTTAGAAAAAGCTTTCTTAAAAAAAAAACAAAACAAAAAACAACAAAACCAAACAAAAAACCAAACTTTTATGTGATGCATAAGAGTACAGCAGCATGAAAGATAAGAAGTGCACTTCCTAACTCCTTTGCACTCATTTGCCCCACAGCAGCCTAGAAACATGTCCACAGCACAGCCTGGCTGACAGCAGCAATACCTTAGTCTGATCATTCATACTGTATGATTTTCACATGGTTGCTTTCTAAAAAGGCTGCCTTACCAGATAGTTGAATCACTTCCTACTTACTACCATCAACCTGAAGGAAGCTAATATGCAAAAAAGCAGTCTGTCACTTCGCTGTTGCTCAGCAAACTTGCAAGAGACTAAGACCAAGCCACAGATCCACTGGAATAGGCTTGATGTCTGTCTTGCATGGGCCCACCCGAGGCTCCAACTCCACCTCCTCAATTCCTTGATCTGTCTCCCTTTGCCACCCATCATTAAATGCCCTAATCTCTTCTGAGCACCCCAGACTTAAAGTTTCTTCTTGGCTAAGTGGTCTCCATGGCCCTGTCATACCTTACCTCCTTATCTGAGGGCCAACACAGTGTTGTGAAGCATGCCAGAATCACACATGCAACCCATCATGACACCAGAATGTGGAATTCATTTAATGATTTAAATTATTTCTTGCTGATAAAATATTTAACAGGAGGTTACTCATAGATAATATTTGGCATATTTCCTGGAAACGCTATGGCTCTGTTCTTAAAGCATGTAAATTATTAATGATATTTTATAAAGCACTGATTAGTGAGCCCTTCATACTACTCAATACATTTACAGGAAGTCAGCTGTTCCAATTCAAACCAAGATTAGTAACACAGAGAAAACAATAAATAATAAATACAGGTCTTCTTCCTGTGGCACAACAGCAGCAAAGTGAAGACAAGCATTTTTTCAAGCCAAAGGATGAGGAAATTAGCTATTTTGATTCTTAGCAGAACCAAGCTGAGGTACCCTTCGGGTAGTGATAAACTTTTTTTGAGCAAAGGAGAAAATCACACAATAGTCAAAGAAGGAGAAAAGAAAATAACTTTGTGAAATGCTGCTGATTACTTGTTTACTATGAAAAAGTAAAATATCAAACTACAAAATATATGAGCTATGTGTGACTGTATCAGAAATGCACTTTTGTTATTTGCTGTTGGTTAAGCAGCACCTTAATCCTCGTAAAATCAGTAGGGACACTACTCGGGGAAAGAATTCGTAATGGATATGTCTGGCTATAAAATATGACTATTTCTCATTTAACATAAAAATTATAAAATAAATTCCTCAAGCAATAAACTGAGGTCTGCTTTTTTTCTATTTAGTCTTTAGCTATTTTATCTCAAGGTCATCTAGATTTGTTCATCTCCTTCACATTAAAAGTAATTAATTGTCTAAAGCCCAGCATTCTTCAAACTAACCTTGGGCCCATTCTACTCCAAACTGTGAACTGTTACTTTTCACATATCCCTTCATCCATAATGTATTTTTAGTAGTCTGTCTTGTGAGTCAAGACAGAACAATGTACTTGCTATTGTTGCTATCAGAATTTCTCACTCTCCTTTCACAAGACTGCTAATTAAATACATTTTGATAAAAAATACTTATGGCAAGGATCATGATTTTATCAAAAATATTTGGATTGCCCTAGAAAACATGCAGGTGGTCATGTATTCAGTTCACCACAGAACTGACAATCTAGATCTAATTCAGATGTCAGAATCTGAGCTGAAAGTGAACCTTCTTTTTTTCCTCCAAACCCCAGGAAAAAGCAATCAGTTAGGGCTTTTGAAGGATGCAGGCAGATGTTGTGAAAGGTGAGGACTCACCAAATGCTGTTCTTACATGGGTGTGGGACAAGGGACAAATCAGAAATGTCCATTGCCCATGCACAGCTTTGGTCATTCCTTCCCCTCTCTGGCTCTTCCATGGACAAAAGCATCACCTCCTTAACAAAACCATAGTTGTCAGAACAGTCAGTCAGAAACGTCAAAAATTCAGCAATTAAGGTGACAAGCTAAAGACATTGATCCTCTCTAGCCCTAGTTCTCACAGGAAGCTGTGTCTACTGCTGGCTGGGCTTTCCTTCTGTAGATGGACCCTCTTCTGCCAAAAGAGGGCTAGCTCAAGGTCCTCCTCCTAAACTAACAACTGTATGTAGAGCTAGAGCACAGGGTCAGGGTCAGGGCAAGGTGGGCACAACAGCAAGGGATAGGCTTCAGGCTTCATCTTTTCTAAACAGACAGTTTAGACAATTCCTGAAAGGGGAAGAAACTGTCACATGGATTAGTACTGGGTAGTTGCTGCTCAGGAACAGGGGGGTGGGGGTGGGGGGGATGGGCCACTAAGGTGTAAGCAGCTGTAGCACAAGGGGGTTTGTTTTCTTTGCTTGATTTGTTTCTTTTTCTACAATCCCCTCCATCTTGACCCCCTTAATATATAGCTACATGGCCTGTCTTTATGGCAGTTCTGGTCATATGCAGAAACTTGTTTTAAGTGGACACCCAAGAGACCAGCAAATCTAATTCACCTTTAAGATCTGTGCTTTATATAAAGACAAAAATAAAATATCATTGGAAACCACGACATGCTACTTTAATTGTCTAGTAACAAGCAAATTCAAGATTTCAGTTAACATTTAATTGTATAACAAATTTGTATAATTTGTATAACAAAAAGCTGAAAAAGATTTTTGAAAAAGGACTATTAGAATGCTTTTTCCAGAAAATGTTGTTTCCTAATAACTAAACTTTTCCCTATGGTGTAGCAAGACAGATGCCCTCAAAACAGAGGCACTAAAAAGTTGTGGGTTATTTCAGAAGTTTTCAATTAACGCAGATGATGACTATACTTGATATGAAAACTTTTCAGCCAAGCATGTCAACTGTTTGACATTGAAATCTAACAAAGGTAAGAATTCTTCTGAGGTTTCCACTGCATATTTAAAATACTTTGTCGCAGATCCATGCTAGGAGTTCACCAGTTATAATAGCACAGGCATGTTTCCTCTTAAGCAAATATGTCTATATCGCATGTCCTGTCCAAAAAAATATAAAACCTCCCTATCTTTAATCCTTAGATCTGAAAGGATAATGATTTAACAATACAAAACATAAAGAATATGCATAGTATTGCATTGCTATTTTATGTGAAGGGGTAAGTACTGAGCATAAATGTTATATGCCGGGAATTAATACTGACCAGTTTATTATTTCATTTTGAGGAAATACTCATTCTTTCAAAAAAAATTCATGGTCTAGAAAAAACTTACCACACTCCTAAAATATAAATGCCTCTAGTAACTTACTCAAAGAAAACATTCTCTGAATAGTCAATGTTCATTAAGTCTGAACTTTTACTACTCATCAGAGTGCTTCCTGCATGAATTGCCATTTTTTTGCTGTGCACCTGAAGACCTGCATTGTTGGTTATTTACTGTGATCTATGGTGGTTTTTCCCTTCTAAATCACAGAGCCAGTACTTGCTGGAGAATGTCCCTCAAATTCCCTTTACTATGTCCCTTTCATTCTCTTTTTACATTCTACAAACTGACATTCCAAGTGGGCTCCTTCCTGATCTCTATTTCATGGGAGGAGCAGAGATTGCAATCAAATAAGTGCAAATCACTTCAGCTGCCTGGCTAGACTATGAGACTATCAGCTCTAAAAGATCACTTGTGTGTGGCTTGTGCTCCCAGCAATGGGTAAAATGCATCGTTAAAGTCTTGTACTAACAGTTCTTGCAATGAGCAAGGTAGTGATTGGAGCTGTGCCTAAAAACATCAAGCAAATTCTTTGTGATTACATCTCCAACCTTAAATGTAAGGACCCAGAACAATCAGTAAATCTCTGGAGCTCCCTGTTCCTGGATCATCGGTGTGAAAAGAAAGAAAGAAAAGAAAGAAAGAAAGAAAAGAAAGAAAGAAAAGAAAGAAAGAAAGAAAGAAAGAAAGAAAGAAAGAAAGAAAGAAAGAAAGAAAGAAAGAAAGAAAGAAAGAAAGAAAGAAAGAAAAGAAAGAATGAAAGAAAGAAAGAAAGAAAGAAAAAGAAATTTTTTTTCACTGCTAATTTTTTAATGTGCTTTCAAGGTTCATCTTCTGGCTGTTAGACTAAAGCATGAATTAAGAAGTTTAGTTGCTTTTAGACAGATTTTCTAAGACTGAGATCAATTACTCCCTTTGCATACTACACATTTACTGTGTTTCACAGCCTAGACCCCAGAAAAGGCCAGCTCAGTTACTGTGGAGACCTAAATGCATGCAGGAAAGAGATTAGGTGCTGATTGGTACAGACAGTCAATTAGTACTTCAAAGGGAAGCTGACTCCTTGTTTTATACACACAGAACATTGGATAAAAGATTGTAGTTTGATGTCTTGTAATCTCTGTTGCTTCAGTGTTGACCAGGACAGCATGATATTGGAAGGTTTCTCGGAAGTTAAAAGAGTCCCCCATTGGTTCCTAATGGAATGGAAGCACTAAGAGAAACAATGACATTGTGTGATTTGTACACACTAGCTTTGCTGAAGTATTTCAGGCTGCAGTGACTCTGGGACTCTGTCTGTTCAAGTCAAAAGTATTCTTAATCTCTGTGATGTGCTGATCAAACTTTGAACTGTCAGGTCAAATTATTTCCACCAACCCAGTTCTATTTATGATTAATTAAAATTTCTTCTTGATTGCATACAGTCTTTTTTAATGTATAATCCCTTCATTGTGTAGTGATTGGGAGTATGGGCCCAATCCCTAAAGTAAAAAACAAATTATTACAGTGCATGTTATGCCTATGCTGAGATGTATTAAGTTCACCCTTTCAATAAGGGAAACAAAAAGCAGAAACGTAAGCTGGTAACAAGTAAACCAATACACTGCAAAGAAAGTTTTATTCATGGTGACTATGTAACTACAATTCCATTATGTACATTAGATTAAAACTTTTGCCCTTAACAGGTTTGACTGTATGTCAGCTTCACAATACAGTTTGTGGATGTGTTTTCAGGTTCTGGTCCCCATTCTTCTCAAAGTAGCAAAACATCAAATTAGTATGTAAGTACAAATAACATTCAAGAAATCTTTTATATACAGTACTTAGTTTTTGGTTCAAATAAGGACTATAAACTGTGACTGGAATTAAGTATAGCCAGCTAAAAATATGAGAAATTATTCATTAATTATTTTTGTTATTCCTAAATTATTCCAAAATTTCTCTTGTTTCTTTCCTTCTTCCCCTCCTTAGTGGCTGGCTGGGGTTAAACCACAACACCTCCTTTTGATAAAAATCTTGAAGTCCTTTCTTTACCTATGTTAGTTATCTGTTAGACCTATTTGTCCTGTCTCTCCTCTGAGGTAAATATAAGTGTCCAAATGAGATTAAGAATGAAAAACAGAGAACACAATCCAGGGTGGAACTTTAGAGCCATCCAAATTTAAAAGTTCAATAGAATTATCTAAGTAAGGAGGGGTGGAGTGCTAGATTAATTTCACCTAACTTTAGACAATTAAAACTTAGATGTCTACATGTAAACCAGTCATCCTGTATGAATAACTTTGCAGGCAGTGGATGAAATTAGCACTTTTAGAGGATGATTATGTTGATGTATTTTAGATATCTAAGTTAGAATGAAAGAAATTGGTCTCCAAAGTGCTAAGACATCTCCATTTTATCAGATACATTGCATCAGAATCTGATTATCATTAAGTTCATATACAGTAAATGAAGTAAATTACACTCCAGAGTATAATTTAACCTACCTAATTTTTGAACTGCCTTCAGCACAGAGCAGTCTTTCTCTAAGCTGCTTGTCAGAGAAACCTAAAAGCTTTTTCATTTGCTTTTATTTCCTATTTTGTGTACTGAACATAAGAGATTTTTTTAGTAACTGCAGATACAACAATTATGTATAAGAACCAATTAGAAATTGCTCACAAAATGTTTTAAAAGCTTGATTAAACAAATAACTGTATGAAAAGAATGCATTCAGATTATTTATTCATTAGGTATCCATTAGTCTAGAACAATGAGAAAAAACGATATTTCTCATCAGATTTACAAGCTAGATCTTAAATTTTCATAACCTTGACATTGCTTTTCTCTGAGCATATTAAGCGTTGTTGATACTGATCTGCTGTGATGTGTGTGTGTTCCTATCAGCTCTTCCAGCTCATTTATACAGGTTTTCTTCTTCTGAAAGTAGGTGAAAATTTTCTTCCTTTTTAGTTCATAGTTCACGTTTCAGCGTCTTCATATGCATATTTTCTAGCCTAGCCCAGGGGAAACTATTCCTCAGTGTAAGAGCTGGAGTGATACTACAGCACAGATAAGGTTGTAAGAACTATACCCTAAAATGCCAAGAAGCGGAGTAGAATTTTTGACGCTTTCTGATTTTCAGTTGCAACGTCACATTGTGGGTGCATTATGTTACTGGGTCTTGTTTCTGTCACTATGTAACAGTATAAGTTGGAATTAAAATTGCTCCCAAATCCTACTGTTACCTATATCCAGTGCCAGTGCTGTGATAGCACGGTGATAACATGTTCTAAAGGGCAGGAACAAATAAGCACCCTTTCACTGATGAAAAGCTAAAATGTACATCAACACTCCTCTTGTGATGCTGAGATCAACTGACAGAATTTTACCTAGAAGATAGGACTCATTATACAACACAGAAACGATTCTGGAGGTACACAGTGCAACCAGTTCTTACAATGACTATGGAAGGTAAAGAACTATCTAACTTGCAGTATATTCATCTCTATCTCTGACAAATATGATTTTGTTTCTCTTTCATCCTCATTTATTTAGCATCGATTCAGGTCTGCTGAAAGAAAAGAACAATAAGGTGTGCCCAAATGTTTTAAACTAGCAATTTTGTCTGTGGTTTTAAAAGGGAAGAATGTCTTGAAATAATTCAAATAACAATTCCTGAGATATTAACCAAAATAAAGTCTTGGGAAAAAATGTTAGAAAGCCATACTTCAGTTAAATTGAGTCCTGGTTCAAAGACATAATAGGAAAATAAAGTGAGGCAACCAATTCTGACACATGAACAAGAATGAACATTCTTTGTGGCAACACTTAGATTAAGAAATAGTCCTATAAAGCTCAAAAAAGCAAAACACTGAAGAACTGTGTAGAACTGTGAGACTGCTGACACTTTCTCACTTAATCCAGCAATAATTTTTTTGGTTACACGAGAAGTCCACTAAGATTTGTGCCTGATTCCCATATTGCTCTGATAAACCCATCTGTTTCCCACAGCTCTTATAGTAGCTGCACCACAGATAAGACATACACCAATATCGCAGCAGTACCACTGGGTACACACTATAACAGAGAATACTACACAAACACTCATGCTCTAGTGCCATTGCAGTATCAGTCTCATCTTCCATCCTGCATTGATACACACAGGGAAACAGTCCCTCCTCTCTGCTTCCAACTCCTGCAAACCATGTCTATGCTACTAAAATGCCACAGCCCAGGGAAGAAGATGCCTGACTCTACCCACTGCCACACCATCAGCTCTCTCCCATCTCTGCCTTGGGCTCTTCACTTCCAAAAGGCCATATGGAGAAGACTACATGCAAATGATTAGGCCCACTTAGAAAACTCGTCTCCTTAAACATGTCTACACTTACCCACTTATGTCTATTGTGTTTCGTTTCTGGTTCTGGCCCTCTTTTCGGGGCTCACTAAAACACAGCTTCCATCAAATCCTCCTGCATTTCTTTTCCATTACACAGGGGGATAAAAGTGCCCAAATCTCACATCAGAATGGAATTGGAGCCTGGCTAGTGTGCACAACCAGTCCTGTTAAGCAGGAAATCTTACCTGATCTAGTAATTAAACTTGCTTAAGAGGACTGTAGTGCTAGCAATTTTTCCCTGAATTTGAAGCAGTTTCAGGCAGGAGTTCTTACCTGAGAAATACATGATGCTGAGATGTTGAGCAGTATGACTTTAGTACAGTGCCTAAGATGCCTACTTCTGCCTACAGACTTTGTTGAATGCTGTTCTCCTGAGAGAATTTCACTCATATAGTATTTTGAGAGAGGGTTCACTTGAAAGTCCATTCTGCCTGTGTAATACACTTCCCAGTTCAGTCAGTTGTCCTGAACCAACTGTTTCCTCCATAGCTTGATGCATTTTCTGAACAGGATCAGTTTCATACTGTTGCTAACTCATAAAACATAAGCGCTGAAGGACCATTGGCTTTTTTGCCACAGACCTCTACGCCTAGCAACACTTACCTCATCCATCAATCTCATGGCAGATCAACTAAGAATCCAGTTAGTTTAAAAATTCTTTTTCTTTTCTCATACAAAGGAGGCCCTACACTAAAAGACAGCCACCTCACAGTCAGAGAAGCATTTATTTTCTCATAGTTTCATTCTTCCCTTTCCCAAAGCTCTACAAAATGGTACACAGCACCCTGAGCTTGTGGCATCTCTGAAGTTGCCACCCTCTTACGAATTATGCTCCCACATAGTTCTCAGGAGTTCTTCACTGTCCTGAAACTTTTACCTACACACCTCACATCAACATTTGCTTCTAGGGAGACTAATACCAGTAATATAGTTAGATATATATTAGATAAAAATAAGTTTGTCTCTTCACTCCCCCCACCCCCATAAGAAAGTAGTGATGCAAGCAAATTTTCACCAAAAAAACAAAATCTATTAGAAAAGTTATTCATTAGTAGTATCTATTGTTTACTACTTTAAAGTAGTTAACTTTAGTCAACACTGTTCTCACTGAAAACCAGCACAGTTTTATGAAAAGGATGCTAGGGCAGCTTTGTGGAAAAGATACAAAGGTCATCATACAAAAACTGTTTAATGTTTTAATCCAGTTAGCATGAAAAGTGGGTTTGTGTGGAAAGCAGAAGCAGGCAAACTGGGACTTCTGGTTTATTTTCTAAATTATTTGCAGCATTTCTTTATGTCCCATGGGTTTTGTTGCAGAGATACCAGCCCTGACTCCACATAGGCTAACAGTGGAAATTAGGGAAAGGTGCACTGCAGTGACTTTTTTGCCTCTGCATGAGCCTATTTAGGCTTGAAAGCACCGTGACTGCATTTATGCACTGTTAACTGCCTGAGTCTGCATTAATTTGGGGGTCTCAAAACTGCTACATTCTGTAGTGGGTATGACCTTAGACATGTAAATACCTTTTATTATTTTAAGTCTAACATTCAGTTGTCCTATTATTCAGGATATCCCTGGTTAGACCACTCAGCACTGGAATTTCCATTTTTTTCCCCTGATTGCCAGATCTACACCAGTCTGAACTGCTGAGCTACTCAGAATCAAGTCCCAGCAGGACTAACAAAACAGACATTTCTGTGAATTGCTCAATTTTAGAAATTAATCAGTGAACACTTTCATGTCCAATAGAAGAAAACCACTGGAGCAGACTGCTCAAGAAACAAGCTATCACATTTAAGTCCCCGGACCACATGAAGAGAAGGCCCTTCCAATTGAAGCTGGGACTAGGAATGTTAGCATCTACATGGAGTACTTGCCTGTTGAAATTTGCTGAGCTGCCATAAGCAAAGATCTTTTCTGTAAGATGGTTCACTCCGAATGAGACCCCATAACACACAGGCAAGGGTCCAACATGTGCTGCAGCTGAATCCTTCATTTGCACATCCAGTTGTTCTACTCCTTGGCATTTATCTTTCCAGTCTCAAGCCTTTGCACATGTTGCATCAGTCAGGGATCCTAGTACACTGCCATTTTAGGACAGCTGGCATATTCCCTTGGGCCATTCCTAGGGCATCAGGTTCTCTATGCTGCATAGTACCTAATGAAGCTGGAACCTCTGCTGTACGTGAGCAACAGAGTCACATAACCTGATAGACAGAATCTCACAATTAACATACTCCAGTTTATCACATAAATGATCACTTATGTAGGTTTAGGCTAGGCTGTGCCTCTTTACAGATGGACAGTGGCAGGGCATTCTCTCCACATAGATTAAGTAATCCTTGGTTCCAAAAAATAAGATGACTGAGTTTGTGTTATGGTAGGTTTTTTTCCTTTCTGGTTGGTCTTGGCTACTCTGTCAATTAGGGTGTGTATGTTACCACAGTGAGGATTCCTGCCTCACTCAACACGGAGTTTAATTGTCTTTAATCCCAATACAGCCCAGGCACCATCTCCTCTGGCTAGTGCTCTAACCCCTGCATTATATGCAAAAAGACAGGCACCAAGTGCCCTTTTTCATGCAGCACAGGGCCTTGGATGAAGTTCACTCAGCAAACTGCCCCCAAGTGGACATAATTCACCTGACATTTCCTTTTGTTTTCCAGCACTGAACAAAAAGGCTCCTAAATTAGATAATATGCATCCTGCAATACAGCCTTTGGATCATTCTCAGACCCAGAAAAATCACACACATTGTGTTGTAATTCAAGAAAGATCTCCCTCTCTAACAGCTTCACAGTGTATCTTGCAGATTAATTTTAGTATGAAGAACTGCAAACTATTCAATGCCCCAACATAGTGGGCTTTATTTTCTGCAAGCACCTTTTATCATAGCATCATTACTGTCCTTATGCAAGAAGACGGTAATACATTTTGAACGGTTACAGGATTTGTGGTTTTTTTTCTTTTCTTTTCTTGTCTTTTTTTTTTTTTTTTTTTTTATTGATTCACATATTTGTTACTAAAAGCCAGGGGGTTTTCCTTTTCTGTACTCAAAATGTTGCTGCACTCAAGATGCACAATGAGTGTTTCCAAAGGACAGAACTTAAGTTTAACTACACAGATCCCATTTGATTCAATAGGAAGTGTGCAGCTTAATCCAATGCAACTCTTTTAACATTAAGAACATGTTTTTCACCCAGTTAGCATTTCAGTGAAGCAGATTTGGGAATAACTTTGTGACAATCTCTAAATCCTAGCAACCAATTTTTAGTTAAGCAGATGCTTTCTAAATAGGTTCTTTGAAACTTTTATGTACTTCTATGGGTTTTCATATTTTTAAAATTGAGAAATACTGGTGTGCATTTCTCACCTGCTTAGCATTAATTTCTGATTCATAATCCCTCTACAAACAACAGGTTTATTGATTATAAAACCTCCCACAAGGCATTCTTGCCAGTGTGTGTCTTTTCTATGAAAATGTGAAAAAGAGCCCCAGACCCCTGAAAAATGGTGACTTGGAAATGAGCCACCTTTATTTTAAGGGGTTTTTTTTGCAGTCAACATGTTGCCCCAGCAACCTAGGTTCTTACTGTCTGGCAGAAGACAGATTTCTTTGGTTCCATCATGATGCAAAGCTGAAAGAAGGAAGAAAGAGACAAGCAATGAAAATTCACCATTTCATTATTCGAATATGTGAATTACCCTGAGCTGCAGCCAAGCCATGGGTCTTATCCACAGTGTCCTTCAACACTTATTCAAACCCTTCACTGCTGCAATACTTCATTTCCATTAATTAAATAATTACACCAAACTTTGTGTAAAGATAGCATTCAACTGAATTCAGCCATTCCAAAATAGTTATTCAGTAAAGCTGAAGCTCATATTATGCCATGAATTGACAAAGGTTTTATTTCCCTTACCAGAGTTTTTTAAAAGCTCCTTAAAAAAACCCACAACACCCCCAAAAAACTACCACAACACCCCCCCAAAAAAGACCAACCCCAAAACTGAAATTGATGACATTTCAAGTGAGTGAAAAAAAAAAGTAGTGTCCCACAATTTTAGTTTTTTATTTGATATCATAAGCACGTCATTATACTCTAGTACAGTTAACATATCTTAAAGATGACGTTCTATGAAGATTAAAAAAGGATTGACCTTGGTTACATAACATGAATTCCATTGTTATTAGTGGAAAAAAGTGGCGCTTGAACAGGTTTATGTAATAAGATTACATTTTAGCCTTTTTTTGGTCCCTCTTTGGTACACACGGTCACAAATCACTTTACCTTCAGTCAGGTACATGGCTCAGGAGAAAAAAACAAGGACAGCTGAAAGAAATAGCAAAGTAAAACAGCTCTTTATGCAACCAGTTGCAAAGAATTTGCAAGAAAGGAGAAAAAGACATCTCAAAATGCATACAGAAGGGTGCAGCAGAAGCCAGATTTGCCTTGCAAGTGATGACTATCAAGGGAGTGGTCTGTATGATGTGTACGATACAGTATTGTGACTTTGAGATCTGTTCTTTTGTCTCTAACACTTTTCACCATCTCTATATAATACAGATATTGGGCAGTCAAAACATCATTGTGTAGCAGGTAAATCAGGGATGGAGGACATCATGCAGTAGACATCACAGTGGCACAGGCTACAAAATATATAAACAGGAAGCTTATATACTAACCCACAGCTCTCAGCCACCACACTGTAAAAATGAGGGAGGAACTGATATCCAGCTAGAGAAGAAAGTTCATTGCACTCATTACAGTATTTAATTTTATCCACCACATTTTGGTACTAGATGTGTCTATGAGCAAATGGAGTTTTTAACAGAAGTAGAGGACAGTAAAACCTAGAATAAGATCATGCGTTGTATTTATAGGCAGTTTGGTAAATTTAGGAATGCCTAGGGAACTGAGAAATGATATGCATTGTGACACCAGCTGTGAACACCATTCTCTGGCATCCAAAGTGTTACACCTCTAACCATAATCTGAATTCTGAACACTTCTCTACTGTTTTATGTGAAATATGCCAAGCTTTTTGAGAGACATTTATTCCTCTGCCAGAGAGGGTTTTGTTTTCATCTCTGTCAGATCATAATAGGCAACATTTGGAGGAGCATAGAGCAAAAAACAACAGGCAAGACAAAGCTGAAGGAAATATTAATAGTCACAGCAGACACATCAGAGGGACAAATTCCCCCCTGTCATACAGATCATGACACATTTGAAAATTCTTCATACCAAGAGAAAGATGGAGGCTTGGGCATACATCTCATGTATTATTATCATCAAAACATAAAGGAGTGGCAGAAAAGCCATGACAATGACACAACGTTGGTGAAAATTATCAGTACTGAAGCAGAAGTTACTGAATGGGGTGAAAGGTCGAATCATGTCAAAAGCAAATCAACAGCTATGAAGAAATCATTATTTTCAGAGAGAATTTTGAAATTCAGTACCCTGAAGTATGTTGTAAGCACACATCTTTTTTCAGAGGCTTTTTTTTTCTTTTTCTTCATTTTTTTAGCATACAAACCATATGCACATATGTAGAAGATGGAGGCACAGCTGGTCTAAGGTCTGATATGGTCTATGTAATTTATTTTTCAGGATGGTTTTATTCAACTATTCCATATTCTCCGACCTCTAATTCTTTCCAAAATCCTATATATTCAAGACATGTTTACAATGAAATCTATTAAATTCTTTCTGATTGCACAAGTAGCTGATTCCAGCAAAAGACCAAAATCTCATACTTTTTTATATAAATAAAATACAGCCAAATAAAACTAAACAGCCTACAAATATAGTGGGATGTAAGTTTTAAAATTGATGGATGATTTTCATCATTTCCATCATTGACAGCCCCGTTATGCCACTGGATGATCTGACAGCTTAAATTAAGGAAATAACAAAGGAAACACAACAATGAAAATACAATAGAAAGGTGAAAAATTATACCTCATATCACTATTTTAATTTTCTCTTCTGTGTGTTTCTTGTTTTCAACTGTTTTAGTATTCCAGATAGCAATTGAGATCCTTTAGAAATATAGTTCATGAATGCAGAATATTCCTATTTTCCACCTGCTACTGCAGTCACTACAAAATGTAAATCCTTTCAAACTAGAGCTGTCTTGTTTGGTTTTGGTCTGTCTGCAATTTTAACTATATATACAAACATACCGATAACACTGCACTATTCTCCTCCAATTCATTTATGTTATGAGTAAGAGATCTTAACTTCTGAAGTAAACAAGTTGGTGTGCCACACTACTGTTAGTAATTGTTTTCTGCCTCCTCAGTTTTTAGATGTCCTTTCATCTGTTAGTTACTAATCCTTGCATGAAGCCTTTTAAGTCAAAAGCCTTTGACTTCTTTTCGGTATTGAAATATCTTCAAAATATATGATTTGGGCACTATGGAATGTGAGATCAACAACTAAATAAACCAAGTGTCTGACAGTCCTATCATCTCATAGTAGTCTTTCATTTTCATGGTGTCAGAATGAAAATATCTCCAAACTGAGTGTTCCTAAAGGCAAAGAAGACATCAAGGCTCTTGGAAAAAAGTAGGTGTGCCTATGTATTCAGCTCATTTTATCCTGTTACATGCTGGTTTGTTGTTAATAAACCATAGATAGATAGATGTATAGGTAGGTATTTTATACGTAAAATATATTTTATATATCTAAATAAAACCACATCTTTATCAATCTTTATCAACAGCTGTAGCTGAGATCAGCTTCTTAGCTAGAAGCATCTAGAGACTTATCTAAATCTCTGTTTTGTTATTCTAATTAATTAATTCTTAGAACTGTGCAACCTTAGTAAGACCTTAAATCACAGATTTTGGAATATAATTTTAAATTCACTGAAAATAAACTGAAAGTGTAGAGCTTAGGTAGTTTTAAGAGGGTTTTTATTTTAGGAGCTACTTTAGAAAATTTGTGTGAATTTAAAATGTTCCAGTGCTATATATTCAGTATTTTCTCAGGTTTTTAAAGCTTCAGGTTTTAAACTTTGCTTAGTAACTTTTCTGAGATCTGTAGTTTAAATTCATACTTAAAATTAATCTGTAAATACACAATACATAGTTCCGCTAGGTCTGCAGTGTAGGTTTGCATCATAGAACTGGACTGAAAGAGACTAGGCTGAGACCCATAACTTCTCTTCTTAGGTATCTGTCTTGTCTCAGAGGTGCTTTAGTACAGCTAATGTACTTGAGTGTTCAAAAAGCTTCTCCCAATGTTCCTTTCTTAATTGAAGTGCTCAAACAAATAGAGTTTTATAAACAGTTTTATGTGATTCTAGAGCAAAATGTTAAAAAATAGCAAAAGGTAGATAGAAATCATCAGTTTTCACAAAGAAAAGAGATTAACCAACATATCCTCCAAGTATTTTTACTGAGTGTTTATGTTTCAGCATATTCATAGATGTTCTAGCAGAAAGCATGAAGAGGCCATGAGTTTTGCAGATAATTATTTTGCATAGCTAAAACAATTAAGTCCAGAGGTGTCTGAAAGAATTACAAATTATCACATAGTGTAGTAGGATGGCAGATTAAATTCAACACTGAATTCACCTGGAGAAAGTGACTATAAAGAGAAAGTAATTTTCTAAACTAGCCATTACTGCCTGAGAAAATGTTGAAGTCATTAGAGTTTTCCACATACATCAGCTCATCACCCAGAACTGGGCAAGCACAACAGAGAAGTACCAGGACAGAAACCGAGAGCAGGCAGGAGTCATCATTATTCTCCCATATGGTGCATTCATATGTGCACTCCCATGTACCACCTGAGGTTCTGCTTGATTCACCTTGGAACAGATGCTCAGAAAGACAAGAGGATGATCAGAAGCACTGAACAGCACACAGCTTAGACACTTAGTAGAATATGACTCCTCAGAGATAACTGAGGATAACTGAGAAGAAGAGATAACTGGAAAAGAAATGATTGGTCTATGTAGTCATTTGCATCATTAGCAAATTAGAGAGAAAGAGAGAACAGCTATTCGCTACTGCTTACAATTAAAAAAAGGGGGGAGGGGGAGGAGGGACAGGGGTTGAGTTATCTATCAGTGTTGAACAAAACATGGAGCAATTTTGCCTGATGAATAACTACTCTGTGGGATTCCTTATTACAAGATATTGTGGAGTCTAAAAGTGAGAGTTTAAAAAGTGTTTGGTAATTTATGGAAGATACATCCATCAAAGGCTAGTGCACAATAGTCTGTATGTAACTCAGGATCAGGAAGTTCCATAAAAATTGATTTCCACAAGCTAAGATGAAATTGACTTTATAGATATGTTGTTTCTTGTAGTCTTTCCCTTTCTCTCCCTGAAATTACAGGAAAAACAATCTGGGACAAATCAGAAGTGAGTCTTCAGTCCTATACAGTATGTCCCTCTTGTTTCAGCTTGAGATTTAGGCCTTGTCTTCACTTCTCATCTTTTATCATCTCATCTCTTGAGATTAAATTTTAAAATACAGGTGATACAGTTAAAATAAGACAATGATAACTTTCGGTTGTGACTGTAACAGTCTTCAAATTCTGCTAGTTTCTCTTTAAATTCTGAAACTTCAGCTGACATGTAGGCATGTTATTACTATTCACATCCTTCACATAATCTTATATGCAGTTGTATTTTCTGGAGAATTTTAGGTAGTCTCCATCTTCAATGTTATTTACATTAAAACTGAGTGTCTGTTTTACATATCTGGAGAAATACAAAGCAATTGTTATGCGGCACTTTTTTTTGGTTGTTTTTGTTAGGTAATGAGTTATAGAATTTCAGTTTCATGCCTAAGTTTTGATTTAAGTTATTGCAATGAAACTACCAAAGCTGTGTCCTTGTTCACTGCTAGTGCTCTGTGCTTTCTGCTAAACAAAGTTTCACTGGATAATGCTGTTTCTTATTCAAAAGACTTGTATAGAGCTATTGTTCTCTTTAAAACAGTCTTCCTCCCAGGGACAGATGCATTTCAAAAATGAGTATAGTGATCTATTGAGACAATTACTGCTGATAGGCAAGCTCAGCAGAAATCAGAGAACTCTGATCAGCATGTAACTGATGCTTGTCTATGTGTATTACTGTCGTGCATTTGCTGTGGAAGAAGTAGAAGTAATTGTGGGCTGTATTAATAAAGGATTTCCTGTAAAGAAAGAGAAGTATTAATGCCAAGGACATGGAAGGACATCACTGTGTAAAGTTTCATTCATCTATCTAAAGGAAGGTGATTTCAAACCAGAACAGGTTCAAAGAAGGGCAGATGGCATGATTAGGGAAGCCTATTGTCCAAAAGAAGATAACAATAATACAGCTTGTTTGGTCTACCAGAACAAAAGTTGGGAAGAGATGATTACTGTGTATTAATGCATCGGTGAATAAACATCCGTGAGAGAGAAAGGCTATTTAAAATAAAGGGTAATAGTGACAGTGGAAAAAAAATGGGTATGAATCAATGAGGATTAAATACATTCTCATAAGTAAAGAACAGTTTCCATTAGAACAATACTGTTCTAGAAGAGTCATCTAACTGCAGTGATATAGAAAGAGGAAACAGTGAGTTTTATTCTCAGGCTTAGTATTTATTGTAAACTGATTATATAATTTTGTAGCATGCAATAACAGGGAATTAGGACCCTAAGGTATGTGGTCCTTTTCTGTCCTACAATACTCAAACTATATAACCTCAGAGAAATTTATGCAATAACTCGCTCTCTTTTAGTAGTCTTCATGCATCAAATAGGGGAAACGTAGCTTTGCACAGTGCTATAATAAAAAAGGCATAAAACCATAAATTTAAAATTATGCAAGAATGGAAAAAAAATGCATAAAAGTGTTTTTAAAAGGGAAACTGAAAATACAGGACAAAATACAAACAAAATTCAGTTGCAGGAAACAGTTTGCATAGGACAAGTTCAGCAGAATTGTAATCAATAATGAAAATCCAGCTTATATCAAGCTGAGGTTAATTGCACAAAATTTCATATATATTTTACAACACTACAATAAAAGTTAGTATATGCAGAAATCTATTTTCAAATGAGTTTCAAAGAAAGAGAATGATTTTTAAAGTTCTATTTCTCCAGCCTGGCTTTATTCTGAAAGTGTCCATAAGGCAACACCAACTGAGAATGAGTTGAATATTTGTTATCCCTTTCCTAATAAATAAATCAAATTTCCATTCAGTTATGTAGGCTTTCAGCAGAAAATTTATGATATGTGCAAATGGCCACTATGTTTATTCATTGCCCTCAATCTTCCATCCGTAAATTTACAAGTGTGGCCCTCAGTTTACAGACAATTAGGTCGTTACTTTTTCTATGATGAATTAAAACAATCAGAATGTTTTCTGCAACAGCTTGATATATAAGAGTTAGAGACTTACAAAAGGTTGAACTGAACCTTTAATCAGTGAGTCAAATGCAAATGTGAACGCTTCACTTAGTACAATATATCTCTGTGTGATAGTTTGATACTAATTTCAATTTGGTTTATTCCATCCCATCCAAAGGAGGATAATTCCCAGCAGGTTGCTGTGAGTCTATCACACTAGGTTTTTTGAAAAGTTTTTTAGAACTACTGCCATCTATTCCATATTTTTTTTTCTCTTTTCAACATAGTCTGCAGTTCCTCTTACTTTCAATGTAACCTAACGTGCAATCTAACATCAACCATAAAGCCTACCACTCCCACAACACAACATCAAGGAAATTGGATGTAATTTATGATTAAAAAATTGAAATTAAAGGGTGGAGGAAAAGATAGAGCAGTGTGAACAAAAAAGTGCATGGGAATATGTGGAAATTCCTAAGATCATCTCTGCCACAGATGGGGAGGAAAGCAGAAGCGCAGATAAGGAGGCATGTAAAAAGATATGGATTTTGACCCTGCTGTAAGGGAGACAGCTGAGGCTTTCTGATGCCAAGGTTCATCATTCTTCCCTTTCCCTTTGTTTTGGCAAGGCCTGTCTCATACTCCTCCCTAAACACATGCATCAAGTCTTACACAATACCGATAAAGTATTTTGCAGTTACATCCTAAAATAAAGGCTAAATATGCTAAATTCATGCTCTGCTACACAAATTACTATTGAAAAATGTGAAGATAGCTACATTACAGTTTTCAACAATCAGATAATACTAAGCATGAAAAATGAGAGATTTTATACCACTCTAGTATCTGGATTGCATCCCCTTAACTCAGATAAATTAAAAAGGTGTCTCTTTACATTGAGTTTCCTTTGTAACTCAGGGATAGATAGACACTTTGTGACTGGGCCAACCTAAAATGAAAGCAGGTCACTGTGTGCCATGTATTCAGCTCATCTGAACGCTGAACAAACCAGTGTAGAACTGACCAGCCTTCCAAATATTAATAAAATATAGTCTCCCTAAAAACAACATGAGAAATGTAATTATTTATAAACACAGGCTACGCATTCATCTTCATATACAGATATAAATAAACATAAATTGACTTATTTCCATTAGCGGAAATTGCTGATTAAATAAAATATGATGGACCGGTTTAAGTCTCCATGTTTAAGAATACTGATGTTTTATGAGAAAAAGGTTGAACTGGAAGCATATTCAGGTACAGCCTTCACTTTAGAAGGCCAGTTATGCAGCCACATGTTATAGAGCTGATCATCACCACTGATGTACTTTACTCTTAAGCTGTAAAGTCTGTAGGCAGCAAGAATCCCAGGGGCATGATTAGAAAAAGTATATGACAGTATATTAACATTTTGAGACTGTGACTTTGTAAATGTTCTTTACAATGCAATCAAGGCAAAAAATCATGGCAAAAGCATTTCTACATGGGAAACAGTGAGAAGTTGCGTAAATCTTGATGTCCCTTAAGACTACTTGGTTTAAATTTTAAAAATCACTTAGGCCTTCTGGCCTATGAAAAGCCAGTATTTGTAAAGGCTGATGGATTTTGTATTTCTTGACACTTTAATAAAATATTATGCAGTATAAATGCTTTATTATGTATATTATTTATTGATTTAGGTACATTTTCTTCCTTTGAATCCTTACTAAACAGAGCTGTTGTTTTCTGAATTGATTTTGCTGTCTCAGCCACATTGAGGCATAGACGCTTTTTTGGCTTCCATCTGAAGGAACAATTTCCTAGTTAGACACACTGGATTTGGAGTTGGGTCAATAAAAGCTTTACTGTGTCCTTTCTTTTTCCTCACACAGCTCACAAAAGAGAACTAAATTCCATTCACCCTTTCACTGGCCACTGTGGAATCTTTAGCAATGCAATTCTGGCTGGGTTGAGGAAACATGGCAAGAAATTGGAAGAAACACAAATAAGAATTCTTTTTTTCCCATGCGCATTGCCCTGAAGATCTGTTGCCACAGGGGATGCATGTGAATTTCCTGCACTTTAACTATTTATCTCTGCCATTGAATTGCTTTGGAAGTATAACACGTTAGATATCAAAAGACAATTTAGTTTAATCCTGCTGAATCTGATGTGGTTAACTGTAAGCTATTTGTGAAAAAGACCATTTTGAGTGGTTCTTGGCAATATGAGCATAAAGGATCATTGAACAGTTTTTAAGTGAAGTTTTAAACTTTTGAATAACATAAACTTAACCATGGTTTAATAAAGTGTGTTCACTCTAATCCTTGTGGACAGATGGAAATTTCAAAGATTGTGGAGTACTACATAGTTGTTTGCAAGGATGTAGTCAATGCATCACAATTTATTTTGCTATTACTTTTTGCTTGCTTTTTCATGTTATATTCTGCTCTTATAGATAGCCCATTGGCAGTAAAAACTACTAAGATAAGAATATATCATCAATTTAAATTTTAGGCATTTCCAAAATAATTTCTGATGTTTTCAATTTCAAGCTTCTCCATCAGCTTGTGTGTGTGTGTATATACATATATATATCTATATATATATATATCAGCTGTGTCCTCCCAGTCTTTAAGACTTTTCATTTCTATACGGATGCCCATGCGCATAAACAGAGGATACTAAAAATACAATCTCTAACATAAAAGCAGTTTTCCTATAAGTTAAGCCTATTAATGTGTGAGGCATGCAGATGCATAAGAGCACACATATAAAATCCTTTCAGGTATAAATCCAATACTTGTCTAAGGCCAGACATCTGTGTGATCATATGTGAAACAGTAAAGTAGTCCAGTGATAGTACTGGTAGGAAAAAGCATGACCAAAACCCAGCAACTTTTCTTGAGTCCTGATAGCATCTCAGGAAAACGACGTTTTCTGTACACAGTTTCTATAGGTGGCTCATAGTGCACTAAAACTGTTCTGACCTACCCATCCACAAGAAGACCTGGAACTGCCTTAAGTCCACAGAAAGTAGTGTAAATATGAAGTGCTGCAAAATAATCAAAGAATTTCAGTTTGAAAATGAGCATATACAAAGCCATCTGAGATGTCATTTGTAGAAGTAAAAAGCAGAAAAGAAAAAAAAAAAAAGAATTAAAGAATAATTTTTAAATTATGTCCCTTTAAATTTAAATCACATGCTTTGAAATTTGTTAAAGGAAATTCCATAAGGGAATTCGCAGAAGTTCATTCACTGAAAAAAATTATCCATTTGCAACATCCTAACTTACATCTCTAATCCCCTGATTAGGAAAGACACAGACAACAGGGGTCACTTTAAAGCTGACATTTTGAACAATTTCTTTCATCACGTTTGATATGAACTCTCTTTCAGAGGGTTTTTTAACCCATTAGATAGATCACCAAATGAGGTCTGCCTCACAGCAGTTCTACTGAGTGGAGGTTATTTAATATGTAACTTGTTAAACGAGGTATAGAGTCTGATTTTTTATTTCCTCTTCTTTTTCACCTTTTAATGACAAAATAAACACTTTGAATAAGAGTAGGACTTTGAGATGCTACTACATGGTTACGTTCTGCTCCAGAGCTTAAATTCTTAGTTTACTAAGAATTTTTGCAGCAGCATCACTTGATTGCAATTAGGAGAGAGAGGATAATTCTGAATTTGAAAGAAGGCAGGAGAGGGAGGAATAGAAAATACTGTTGTTTTGGGGTTTATGGTAATTTTTTTATTTTGCTTTCATTCCATCCTGCTCAGAAACTTTGCCTTCCATTATCACATCCTTAGTTTTCTGCGTGCAACTAGCAAAAAAATTAACTTTTTTTTTTGGGGGGGTGGGGTGGTGGGGTGGTGGTGGGGGCTGTGGGGCTGTGGATAGAATATATCAATTCTTACATAAGCAGATTGCTGGAAAGCTGAGATTTAAAAACACATATTGTATATGATCCGGATTCTAGTTCAATTGCTTTTAAATTTTATATCTATCACAGGACAAAACCAGTACATGCAGCTTAATGGAAGGACAATGGTTCCAAGGGTTTCCTCATCATAAGAAAGGGAGGGCAGCAGGACCTGCAGGACCAGTTAATTTTGTGTATGTATTATTGGTTTTCCATGGCTTGGGAGGTAGCTTTTCAAAGGCAGAGAGGATAAAAAACATGCTGATGGGACAAAGCAAAGGAACATGTGTGAAGAAGTTCTCAGAGAGGTTCTCCAGCCAAATGTCTTATTTAGGACTTATTAGAGATGTGAATGACCTGGAAGTTTTTATTTTTCTATTAATAATTCAAAAGTTGGGGGGAAGAGAATGCTTTAGCAATATAGAGTAGAAACACTTTAGAATAAAGTACTAAGTAGTTCTAAGAAGTTTGTTAAATATTTGTTCCAAACAGCCAGGATTAGATTTAAATATAAAGTTCTAACATTATCAGAGCTATATATAGTATCAAGATTAATATTTTATTGCTGTCCCATATATTGACTGGACACCATATTCCAACAAAAATGGTTGATGCAAGTATATTTTACACAATGGAACCATGAAAATCAATGATATCTTAGCATACATGACCAGGATGTAGTGAGAACCTGATACAATTGGAAAAAGAAAAAATATCCTGTGTTAAGCAATGATAAGCAGATTAAGTTAAAGTTACGGTGCAAAGATAAATGAAAGTAAATCTATTATTAAGCATGTCTGGTTTAATAACAAAACTCTTGAAAAATGAAGGGAATCAGTGAAAGTTGGGTGGATTTGTAAATTATAAAAGCCCGTCTGGAAAAGAAGCTTGGAAATACTTTAAATCACAGATGCAAACCCAATACATGTACAACAAGTAAAAGAAAATTGATTGACAGGAAAAGACTCAAGACCTAACTAAATAACTAATCGCCTCATGCTGAGAGTCATGCAGTACTCAGTCAAGGAGTGAATAAACTCTGCTGTGTGATGTTTTACAGCAGCTGTTGAAATGTAGGTAAATGTTATATTGCTCAGATTAGAAATCTATTTATCCATTTCTGACCTTGATTACATCAGTGCAAAAAAGGATTTTCAATGGTAAGCTGGCAGTCCATGAGGAACAGCAAGAACAGTTTGACTGAATAGAAAGGTATATCCTGGAGGTCAGAATATGTAGGAGAAAAGTGAGACTTGCCAACTCTCAAGCTGAGTTGGACCTTGCAAAGGAAATTAAAACAACCAGTAAAAAGATTTTTAGCCACAAAAAAAGAACAAAGAAAGTAGAAGTGGTGTGGTAATTCAGCAAGTATAGGGGCAAAGATTAAAGTTAATTTAGATACTGCCAAAAAAAACCCCCTTTGACGCAAATTTCAGTAACTACAATGACGTAGTACATGGGAGGCAGAGTCAAACAGCTAATGGGAATAAGAGTATGAAATTGGAAATTGCCATAACTGAGGAGGAAACAACACTGAAAGTGCTTAATGCACTGAGGTCAGTGAGCAAATAATCCCCAGCACCGAATTCTGGTTCATGTAATAACAAAACCAGAAGCAAGGCTCTTTTATGCATTTACCAAGTCAGACCTATATGCTAAATAGTATGCTTAGCAGATTTTCAAGATAGACATTTCAGTGCCTGAAGTGTAAAGATATGAGCTCAAGAACTTCAGGAACTGAAAAACATTCAGGGCAAGATACTGAAAAGTGGAAGCCAGTAGAAATCAGAGATAGTACATGATATGGCATCTTACCTGAAGGACTGAATAAAAGGTAGACCACAAATATGGTCAGAAACTGCTAAAACCCAAGCAAACCACTCATGCAGGAACCTTCAGTTAGAAGGCTTTCAAGATGATTTGGTAGGATACAAAATGCACAGAAAGTAAAATAGTCTAAAGGACCTCCAGTTGCCCAGTCAGGGTAAGTCTGAAGCTTATAAGCAAAGAACCTCTACTCATGCCTGGAACAGTCACTGGATTACATGCCATGAGGAGGCACATCTTCCCCATGAAGTGCAATGTGATGAATCAGCTGAATAGTGATGGTTCAGCAGAGATCAAGTAGATTAGTAGTGATTTTCTGATGCTAATACTGCTCTTTTATTGGCAGAAAGATGAATGACGACACTATAACTCACTGTTGAACTAAAGTAATTACAGAACATCTGTAGACATGTGCATGTTCCTGTATGCCTATCTCTAACGCAAAATAATGCAATTTTGCATAAGCAGCAGGCATTTAACTTTAGTAGTTAATCAAGTTGCATTGCAGCTTAAGTGGGACAACTGTGCACATATATATTTCTATGCATGGCTATAAATTGTTAGATTGTTGTTATTGGCTCATATGACTAAAATTTCATTGAAATTTGGGCAAACTCATTTAATCTACCTTGTGCTTTCTTTCCTGAACTGCAATATGAAGTCTAATCTTAATCAGCCCAAATTCCCTTCTTTTCTTTCAAGGCTGTCCAAGAAGTTTCACATGCAAGTTCAGAGGACAATCTCATTAGTGGCTTGAAGAATTCCAGGTATTAGTGGCAATGGCCAAAGCAACCTATGTGTAGTTACAGTTCAGAAGAAAAAGAAATAACTGAAACAACCTGTAGGACTTTCCATTTGTATGCTTTTATTTTAAGCTGATGGGAGCAAATACAGAACTTCAGTTTTGCAAAGATGGTCTTGACCTTTTTATTGGAAACACTGAAAAAAATAAAAAATGAAAAATAAAAACCATCTGTTTGGCTGAGAGGAAGAAAAAGGTTTCCCCAGTGACGAATTTAAAATGAAGAGGAAATTGCCTCCAAAGCATTAAGATGGAAAAAGCCAACTTGATTGTATCTCAACCTATCTAAAATACTTTAAGCATCAAAGGAGAGGAAAAAGGAAGTCTCTAAGGACCAGGAGGCCACCGAAAGCATCCAAAAGGAGCAAAAGCATAAAAGAAATATAATGTAATCCTTACATAAAAAACAAGTTTCTATGTTTTCTTTCAAAATGCTGTATTATTCACATCTGTCTTGCAGATATATGCAACTTGTTTTTAAGATACAACACCGCAAATAAATAAATAAATAAATAAATAGATAAGGGTCACATGTCTTACAGTGCCATCTTTAGAGACATAACATGTCTAATGCCAAACAAAGCATTTTTTATAATCAGTGTAAGTAAAAATGTACCTCTAGACAATTATTCGTATCTATCTAGTTGTCTATTATCTAGTATCTAACCAGATCAGATGATCTACCCTTTGAACACATTCATTTCTGTCTATAATGTGAGTCTAGTCTAACTTGCTTAAACTTATGAATCAAACTTATGGTGAACTAAAATTGGAACAGATGAAATCCATCTGAACAAAATAAACCACTGAATCAAAGGAATAAATTTCTTATCAAACATAAATGTGCTGACAATACAAATGGAAAAAGCAGCTAAGGACCCATTTACTAACCTGGAACAAATGGAAGTCAGAAATTTTTGAGAAAACAGTAATGGAAATGACATAAAGCAATTATCTGGCCCCCTTCTCCTGTTCCAACACAGGGCCTGGGCCACCTGAAATCATAAATGATAATCAATTAATTAATCGATTTATTTCTATGTCTATTAAATTCCCAGTGTGTAACTGCAGAAGTGAAACTCTTTTCACATGCTGTTACAATGTTTCAGGAGTTTACACATAAAAGGCAATATGAGCAAAATTAAAACAGGTTCGTTTATTCCCATTGCTCTGTCCTGAAAGGCTCTCCTGCATGTGTTTCACCCTCAGACTCCTCCAGATGTTCAAATGCATCTCTGAGCATGCAACATCTACTCTCATTTTCATCATATAATATGCCTCTCTCAAGTTCCAGCAAAGCCTTCACATTGTATCAGATAGTTTAAACTAAAATCCACACCTCCTTCTCTCTCTGCCCTTCCCACCCCCCGCCCCACCTCCCAAAAAAAAATAAAAAAAATCATGTCATATTGCCCTTGGGCAGAACCAAATGCTATGTTCTATTGCCATTCCATATCTGCTCTGCAGAGACCTAGCCTTAAACAAGGTAGATACACGCAGTCTGTACCACATTGGAGCCAGAGATCATTCCCTAGGGTGGATACATTTAGCAGTGTAGAAATAGCTTATGTCTTTCTTATGCAGCTGCAAAGGTTGATAATTGGAACATTAAACAAAAAGATGTAAGCAGAATCAATAAGAGTGTCCATTTGGACAGCAGACAAGAGCAAAGATCTTTGTAATTCCTGACTTTGCTGCATGTTTATTTCTTTCACAGATCACTAGAGAACAAGGAGATTGGCCCATTTAATCCCCATTTCATATTCTGCTTGTCGGCCACTTTATTTTCTTTTTGGAAAGGTTTCCACTTCTTATGTTTCATGGCTCTTCATGCTGTGCCCTCCCCACCCCATATCATCGTTTATTCACTTTTTCTAATTTAAGCTGAATGAAAAGCAGGACTTAGAGAAGATCTGATGCAATCTGTTACACTGGGGAAGTGGAGTAGCAAATGCTAAGAAATAAAAATAACTTTAGTAGTACTTCAGCCCTTCTAAATGTTCACCAGTGATTAAACCACTCATTAAGTGTGTCTTAGTAAAAAAAATTCTTTCCATATTTATACACTGGATGAATATTTAGATTATAGAGATTTGATTATATGCTTTAAAAGCTTGATGTGATATTAGTTGATGTGCAAAGATACTGGAAATATAAACCAAAAAGCTAAAATCAGAATATCGGTATGCGTTTAGTACCAATTCCGTGGAGGCAATGAAATTACAGTGATTCAAAACCAGTAAGGAACAACCGTCATATTCAAGTCCCTTAAGATTTAAAGAGTGTAACTGTGTGTGTTATAAGAGGTTTGTAAGTAACTGTGCAAACACAAAACATTGTGTCTTACTACTTTGAACAAGCCACATATTAAATTGCTACAGACCTCTGTCTACTTTTCAGTCAGTGCAGGAGCCCTGCTCTTTCAAAGTAATTTGGAAATCTTTATCAATAAGGCTGCATATTCTACATTTCCATTCTCAGCTTCTACTTTCTTACAAATGGGAACTCCCAATGTCAGTACTGTGCACTTTTTCCATGCCTTACATTGAAATCAAGATGTTCAGGATGAATGGTAATGAAGTCAAGCTGAAGAAAATAAAAGGATTGTCTTCCTTATGCAGCATCTTGTTTTTCTTCAGCAATTCAAAAATAGAATCTAAACGAGAGCTCAACGCTTTTGGAGCTAGCCTTTGTCATTAAGCCAATTTCTGTGCATCTCGAGAAGACAAACATTTTAGAAAATAAGAGAAGTAACATCATAAATAAAAGACTTGGCCATTTTTAATGTCCATTACCCTAAAGGGACATGATTATTTTCTCAAGACCAAGTAATATACAAAAACACAGACATTTTTCTTCAAACATAACATCTTTGTTGCTTCTGTACTGTACCTTCCTCTTTAAGACATGCAATACATGTACAGTAGAAAATGCTTAATATTTGAAGAGAAAATGAATCATAGGAGAAGTGGCATTAGTTTCATTTTCTGTGGACAGTGACAGCTTTCCTGTAGCCATCAAAACACATGAACACATATATGGTTTACACCTTCATTGCAATGTGTATACAAAATCATAAAAGAATATAGGAAGTATTTGGCAAATTAAGGTAAGTCTCTCTTTGTTAAACTCAGTAGTTACTCATATGCCTCAATTTGTCACTTAGGTTTCAGTCTGCATATCTACATACTGTTGCACAGCAAAAACCAAGTTCTACATAATTTGTGTACATATGTGCTAATATGTTGCTTTATAATTCAATATATCATTTTAGACATTGATACTGTAGTTGTCAGCCCCTATTCTCTCTTTTTGCCATCATTAATGTTCTTCCACAAACATACAGGACCTTCACAAAATATTTAGGTACAAAGTCAAACTGTCACTGATATCAGTCACTTTTTTTTTCTTTATGGACTTAGAAGAAAAAAAAAATCTATTTATTAAAGATTTCTTTTTAACATTAACTAGAAACATAAAAAAATACAGGGTAAAAAATCAGATTTCTTCTTTTTAAAATGTCTTTTTAATTACATTCATTAATATGTTTACTGATCACCAAAATACACCCAGGATGAGATCTGAATGGCATATGAAGAAGAAATTCCCACTCCAGGTCCTGAACAAAAGATGAAAAAAAAAAATCTCAAGATTCATGGATCGGTCCTTCATGGCTAAGATAAAATAATTTGGCATAGCATGTTTATTCAGTAATTTCAGATATTTTTGGTTGGTTGGTCTTGTTCAGTTGGAATTAAAAATTGCATCTCTTTGACCGTTTGGATATCAATAACAGCTTAGGATGAGATTCAGTTCATAGACTAATCTAAATTTAGAAGCTTGATTCAGGTATCATGATATGGCTGTTTAATGACAGTTGAGGCAATCCATGTTATCCAAGGCATTCAAATGAGGCAGATGGATTTGACACAGTAAATGGCAAACTTCTCAGTCAGGATAATCATATTCAGTAGCCCTAGTGAGTAAATTTAATGAAGTCTAGAGAGCTGTTTAGCTTGCTGGATTTAAATTTCCATTTTATGAAGACATACTGTTATCTAGGCTCCATTGGCTATTTTATTTAATGCTTTGTTGACTAGACCTCTATTGACTATAATGAAAGCTTAGATATAATGAAACATGGATGTCTTAATTTGCAAGCCGAATCCCATCTGTAGAGCAGGACCCAGTTGTCTGGACATATTCATCCAGAGTGAAATTCACTTGCCTGAAATCAGTTGTCAGGAAACATAAAGGTGTATTGCTACCTTTTATCCCAAGATATCTTAACTGGTGCTAGATGTTTATGTTTAGGCAACTGCATCCTGTCTTTAGCTAGTTTTGCCTTCACTCTTTGTTATTTGACTTTTAATGTTTTAAATAATTATAATATAGTTTATATGAAAAAAATCAATACCAGAACAATGTATTTTAACTGTGTATCTATTTTAAAGCTTTTATTTAACCATTACTGTAATGTAAGTTTATAAACGAAGCTATGACATATGAAGACTGGGACTCTTACCTAGCTGAGTTCTCTTCACTGTAAAAACATGTATCAAGATTTTAACTCTGTGTTCTATTTACAAACTGGAGAAAAATTCACATTTTATTGCATGATTCATCTGACCAATATTTGTATATTGTAGGATGAGATCAAACACTTCCTAAAGTATGTTTCTCTATTGACTAAAGACTTCTGCATCTTTCCACAGATCAGATATAGATGTTTACATTTGGCTTCATCAATCCCTCCTGGCCTTGCTAGTCCTTAAAAAAAAACCTACTACTGATTTCTGCAATTATACAGCCTTTAGGAAGAGGAAAAGATGTCTTTAAGATGTGATCAAGAATAAGCAGAAGGAAATATTGATTTAACACATTGAAAATCAGAAAGAATATAACTAAATTTAAAAAAGAAAACAACCACATTACAAAATCTAAAAAGAAAGAACCCAAAAAACCCCAAACCCTCTGGTCTTTCTCAATGCCATAGAGCAATGGCTGACAAAATCCCACTCGTCAACTGCTCATATAAATTCAGTCCTTGTCCAGTATCCAAGTAAGAAAGAATGCTGAGCTCATTCTGTAAAAACCTTTCCTGCTCCTGGGAAAATTAGTTTGTTAAAAATATAGGGCCTTTTTTTAGTAGCATGCTTGTTATAAGACAGCCATGTTTCAGTCATATTGTCTGATTAAATGGCATATTGGTTTAAACTGTTATAGAAAACATTTTCCCATACATCTAATCTTGCCGGTGAATAGACAGCCTCTTTTAAATATAAGGATGAAGCAAGTATGCTCTTGTACAACTCTAAAACTCTCCTTTGTGAACAGCAAACCAAGAATTTCAGCTTGACACTTTCAAAAAGTACCACATACACAACCAGAAGACATTTTGGAGACCTTTTTTGCAAACTGCAAGAACATTGCTCGCAATGTCCTCAGACCTCACACCAGTGTCTTTCCGGTTCCCTGTGTAAAAGATATGTTTAATTACACATTTCTTCTCTGGTGTCTAAAATTAATTTCAAGGTAAGGTCAATGCTCCTTTGCTATACCTTGAAACCTTATAGGGGGAACCCTTGCTGAGTAACTCTAACACTGAACCCATTAGTTCCAGTCATCAGTCAAAGAATCTGTCAAATGAGTTACTGTAGCCTCATTCCTTATTTTCCAGTGTGTGTGCAGCGTTGTGTACAGTCGATCCCTGCTACTACTGCTAAATAGGCTGATGGTTTCTTTTGGTGGGGGTTTTTTGTTTGTTTGTTGTGTTCCTGAAAGCAACATTAGAACTAAATAAAAATGCACAGTACCAATAGATTTAGATTTTAAATGTCTTAACCAACAGTTTCCATAGTGCTTACAAGAGATATTCCAATTTATATCATCAGACAGAACTTAGGATGAAAATGATGATACAAATCTGAATACACAGAGAAATGTGAGAAACTACATCACTGAATTTTTGGCCAGTGTTCTACAGGAAGAATATTAAAAGGACTTCTTTTAGTTAAAGGCATGGGATGGAATATGAACAGGATGAAGAAATAATTCAGCAAACTGAGAATAATGGAGGCTATTAAATGAAACTTGTTTACAGCAATGCCCTTTTCCAATCTTTGAATGGCAGAGTAGATTGTTGCCTGTGGCAGGCAGAACTTTACTCTTTGGTGGTTGCTTCTGGTGTGCCTTCAAGAAAACTATCTACCGTAACATCTGTTAATTTCAGCAGGGAAACTTTTTCTGTATTGTATCAAGGTAGAATGGAAGTGTGTTAAATCATTACATAAATTACTGACATCTTGCTGAATGCAGAGAGTTTCAGCCTTCACTTCAAGATAATTTGTGGGACAGATGCCTTACCTTTTCTAAAGTATTAATGCATCCAATATCCTTGAGAGCAAATATTTCTGAAAGCCTCAGAGGGGTAAATTAGTTTTCAATAAACTAATAAGCATTGTAATAGATTGATGTATTGTGTTTAATTCCAAGGAATTGGGTTTAAAAGCATCATACTGCATTACTTAAATCAAAGAAATTGTAATCTGTGCCTTTTGCATTTGATTCAGGCATCTCTAGAAAAACACAATTTCAGAAAATCAATCACAGTTAATAGCTTTAACACTTATTACCATTTCTATTCTTCCTGGACATTTCACAATTATCTTAAAATTTTATTCAATGGCTTTGTTGTTTGAAATAATTCCGCATATGCTTTCTACAAACAAATTTTGGGCCCACAAATTATGTGAGCAGTTTCTAATGGTCATTCAAGCTTTGAAGTGACTTGAATTAGGCAATCATGCATCATTAGTTCATTCTGTTATGGTTCTGCGTAAAACTAACTCTTGCAGTAAGGTTTCTAATATTGTCTATTTGCCCAGCTGTAAATAAAAAAGTAAATAAATAAATGTCCTTCCACACACCACACTTTACAGCACATATGAATTCTCATGTCCATATGGCAAATTTCACTGCTACTAATTTTCAGCATCAAATTTCTAATGGCATCCACAATGCAATGACATGATATGAGGCATGGTTCCATAACAGGCCAGAACAAACAAAGAAGCTGGTTGGAAACCAGTTTTGTAGGAAAGAAGTAAAGTACTTGTATATCTCTAGTGGGCTAAACCAAATCTTTGGATTTGATCACCCCCGAAACAAGCAGGTTGAATATGAAAACTACTTTGTAAAACTGTTGTAGCTCAGACCCATTTTCAGTCAGCACAAGTTAGTTAAATCAGACTCCAGGGAGAAATTTAGCCACAGTTACAAAAGGAATTAATGTTTCCCCTTATAATCTGCTTTTATTCATTTATTAATGTTAACTAATTTAGAATGAGACTCCGAGGATGCTAAATGTCCCTGCGTGAGCCAAAACTGGCAATTTGGATTGTAGGTTCAGCCACAGGCACTTTTTTTTTTTTTTTTTTTTTTTTCTTTTGAAGTCACTTTACAGCAGGGACAAGCTGAGCTTGCAATCAAGGGAACCGTGTATCTGAAAAAGAATAAGACTTAAGCATACTTGCTTTTTGAACGTGAGTATATTAACATCAGGTTTTGCACTGCAACAAGTTCTTTGGCAAAAATCGTATTAGTCCCCAAATGTCAGAGCTTGGATAACAGGCATCAGTGAGTCAGGACTGACTGAAATAAAAATGTGGGGCTTGTTGCCATTAGGGATTTTATGCTTTTAAGAGTGATTTAAATTTACCTTAATCAAATTAATAAAACAGCTTACATAAAGTTGTACTGCGTTTTCCTCAAACAGAAAATACTTGTCTTAAAAGGAATTAATTGTCTTTCCTATATAAAAAATATCTGTTTATTATTCTCTCTTCTCACAAATGCTACATGTCCAGCTGACGCTGTGTTAACAAGCAGCTCCTTCCCCACCCAGCTGCTTCCCTCTGACTTGAACAGAGGGATACATGCAGAAGAAATTGCTAAGGACTTGATCAGGGCAGCTAGATGGAAGTACCTGTATAAACAGGTGCGCTCTGCCCCCTGACCTCGTAGTCATGCCTCATTATGCTCCTGTGCATCTTCTGACATGGAGACCCTGCAGAGAAGATTTTCTATTTGTCTCCTGCTGTGTGCTCTGGCAAATCATGTTTTTACCCCCTGATATTCATACACATACAAAGGAAATCAGGTCTTGGTCTTCTGTAAATGAAAGCCACTCTGAGGTATTACACACCAGGGGATACTGCGATACTGGCACAGCTTGATTGCCAGAGCCAGTCTTCTGTCTATATGCTGCATTGCTTTGATAAATAAATATAAAACTGATTTCAAGATGGAGAATTATAAACAATGGTGATGCTAGGATAAACTGGCATGTATGAAAAGACATGTACTTCTTGTTTTGATGTTAACTACTTACTTGTTGGTTAACTACCTCCAATTAAATTCCTCTTCTAAATGGTTGCAAAAAAGGTGGTACACTGTAATCCCTTAATCATAAATGTGATTCAGAATCTCTTTGCAATGTAGATAACCCCCAGATATCTGCATAGACTGGCATGGAAATATCCCAATAAAACCTTTCATGCATGAAACTGAAGATTTTTCAAAGCCACAGCACTCTTCAGGAAATCATAAGCTTTGCTCAAGCTCCAAGTCTGAGTGACAATTAATTTGGCTTCCTGTGCACAAGGTCTTCCCAAGCACTTTGGCTATCCCAGTCCATTGGCATCCAACATAAAGAAATTAAATTTCTGTTTTCCAGAATGAATTTTCCCTTTTCTTCTCACTAGCAGTAACTTCTTTTTGTCCTAGTACAGGATTATTTCATTTGCCAAATATTAAGTCAATTGCACTGGGCAAAATGTCTGTTTCTCTGCTTTCTAGTGTAGTGATGTTCCATCGGTATGGTGGGGACTTATTTTGAGGAAATCTTAATAAAAGTTAATTGTAACTTCTGAAATTTAACTTATCTTATCAAACTGTAAGTCCATTAAGTAAAGCATATCCATGTTTTTAATGGCTGAGAACATACTGACTGAGAAAATGAACTATTTCATATCTTTCTGAGCATCTTATGCTGCATAAAGCTGGCTAGTGTTCTGTCCACACACGCACTTACTTTAAAAAGTACATTTAGAAGAGAGGAATTTGCATCTACTCTCTGTTCCTTTCCTATCCCCAGTTCTACTACTGCCCTTCTTTTACATGGGCACTCAAAATTTAAATGCTGTTTTCAGAAAGAAGAAGGTGGCTTGATTTAGGAAGCATGGAAGCAATAGTGTGAAGTGAGAGCCTGAGTGAGAGACAGTGTAGACGAACAATCAGGGTGAGCAGAGACACAGGTCTGACTAAACTAAGTTTAGAAGAGTTTTAGGTTTCCTCCAACTCTTATGTTTCTATAGCTTTGTAGTAGAACATGTAAAGTAACTTGCAAAATTCCCAGGGATTAGATTGCCGTGACACCAGAAAAGAGGTAGAGAGATGGTGCAGGAACAGTGGTAGAAGTTATATCCATTTAGTGTGGTTGAGCTAATAATGGCTACAGAATATGGGGTAGAGGAACAGAGAGGCAGGCTGTGAATACTGCAAAGTCACCATGCAAACTCGAGAAAATTAAAAGCCCAGAATCTTGTTTACACAGTGATAAAGTAACACAAACTTCCTTCTCTGTAAACTAGAAAACACAGAATTAAGGTACTTGTCACCCAACATGAGCTAGCATTCACCCTTACAGGAAGAGTGTGCAGGAGTGGATGAACAAAGTTTAGCACCTGCTTTTTGCTGAAAGAAAGCTTCAGTATACGCCAGATGCCAAAGAGGAGTTAAACAGATATGGCCTTCTTTCAAACACTATCTTGCTCCCTGCAAATTACGCCAAACCTCTGAGGTGTTATGAGTCATGGCAGTTGATTATTATTTTATTATCCACAGATAACCAGCAGCAGTGATATGGAATGGGATGACCAGTAGTTATCGCCTTTGATACAGCTCAATGGCTTCAGAGCTAAGCAAGGCATACTTGACCTTTTGAAGGATATATGTATCTCTAATATTATGGTGACCTGGAAGGTGAAAGCATCTGATTCATCAAGGTTATCCAATCAATGATCTGTTCAGTGCAAGCAGGGTAATAAGGTATGTGATAAACAAGAGACACAAAACAAGGAATAAGGGCAACAGTGGCAAAGACCGAAGTCTCCAGACAGTAACTGCTGAGCCCTCAGCAAACTGCAGGCACAGCTTTGGAGAGGGCCAGTCTGGGCATTGTGATTGGTAAAAAGGGGAAACAAGGGTAAAATAAAGGTTTATAAGGGTTTAGGACATTGAAGGGTGGAGAAGGCTGTGGGATGGTGAAAAGTTTATGAAGGGATGTTTAGGGGAAAGGAAAGCAGGGAGGAAGAGAGAGGGATAGACAGAAAAGGGAACAGTCATGTAAAATGGGGCCAGTCAGTACGCTTGTCTGACTGAGTGCCGTGCCTGATCACCACAGTCTGTCCTATCTTTTTATTAAATCTTTTCTTAACTATCCCTGTGTAGCCTCATTCTCTGCCCTCTGTGTGTGTGCTGCAGGCACTCAGCGCCAGCTACCTGGGGACCAGCATGAGTGGGCTGGGTGCCAGCTCCTGGAGACAAACAGGGGGTGTGGGTGCCCTGACTTGAGATGTCAGCCACTGGAGCCGGTGGGGTGCTTAACCCCCAGCCGTAGGGTCTGGAGCAGTTTGTGTTCCCAAAACCAGCTACTGGAGGACTCAGGAAGGGTGGGACGAGCAAGGGGCCTAACACTGGCAGCTGGAGTGGGACCGCGGGTCACAGCCCATGTGCCTGGTGCCGGCTGCAAATGTCTGTATCTTTCCCAAACTGGGTGTGTGGGAGGGGTGTGTGTGTGTGTGCTCACTAGCAAACTTCAACCTGGACTAGACAGTAAGTGCCAAGTGATGCTGGGGGGATCTGCAAATGTGTGTGTGCTTGTGAACCCGGAGAGTGCCGTGTGTGTGTGCACTAGTGACCTTCTGCCTCTGCCAGCCCGAGAGGAGGAGGGGACGTGGCTCTCTGGGCTTGTGCCTGGTGTAAATTCTATACGTGGCCATCTGTGTGAGTGGCCGTGTCTCTGTATGTCTCTGGCGTACTGCTCACTTTCTCTACTGATTGAACCTGCAAATAGGAGAGAGGCAGCTGCATCCCTCAGCCTGGGCAGAGGTCCTACATCTCCAAAGTGGGCGCCAGCAGACAGAGAGAGTCCTAGGCTGGAGCTGGTAGAGTAGCTGATGGTAAGCTGGACACTTACCCCATAAGAACGACAATCTGTTAATTTTCTCCAGTTCCTCCACCAACATTCAATATAGCTGTAATTAGACCAGTGAATGGAACTCAAACATATGAATCATTTTTCATATCTAGTAATTATAATACCTTTTAACAAGGGGAATTGCAAAGTACTACACCGCAGGAGGAACAGCCACATGCACCAGTACAGCCTGGGGGTCAACAGGCTGGAAAGCAGCCTTGTAGAAAACGTCCTGGGATCCTGGTGGAAACCAAGCTGATGTGAAACCACAGTATGTCCTTGTGACATGGAAAGCCAGCAGCCTTCTGGGCAGTGTTAGGAGAAGTGTTGCCAGCAGGTTGAGGGAGGAGATCCTTCTACTCTGCTCAGTGCTGGTAAGGCCACACCTGGAGTACTGTGTCCAGTTCTGGGCTCCCCAGTACGGGAGACATGGACATACGGAAGAGAGTCCAAAGAAGGTCCACAAAGATGATGGAGAGCCTGGAGCATGTGTCATGTGAAAGAGGCTGAGAGAGCTGGGACTGTTCAGCCTGGAAAAGGCACAAGGGGGAAAATCTCATCAGTGTGTATAAACAGCTGGTGGGGGTGAGCAAAGAAAACAAAGCCACGCTCATCCCAGTGATATACAGTGAGCTAACAAGGCAGTGGGCACTAACTGATATACAGGAGATTCCAAGTAAATATAAGATAAATATTTTTACTTTGGTGAGGTTGAACACTGGCACAGGTTGCCCAGCAAAGCTGTGGAGTCACCATCCTTGGAGATATTTAAAACCCAGACAGACACAGCCCTGAGTAACCTGCTTTAGCTGACCCTACTATAAGCAGGGACATTGAGCTAGATGTTCTCCAGAGGTCCCTTCCAACCTCAACTTTTGCATAACTTTGTGATTTTCTGATTTCCTATACCATGTACAGTGGCCATTGGTAGCTCCCCAAAACAGGGTAAATATTGAATTACAATGATAGCCAGTAAGTTAATTTCTTCATTTTCAGAAGAGTAAGTTGAACTTTTCAGTTCTTCATCTGTTCAAGTTTGAATGCATTTGGACTCAACAATTGTGCAAGGCCTGAGACACCACCCAGCAACCTTCGTTTCGTTCCATTTTGGGAATACTCTTTTTTTCAGGGATCATTGTGTGTAGTGTATTGTAAACATTACTGAAAATGCATCAAGCCATTTTTCTTCTAAATAGCATTCTTTAACTTCTTTAATGTTAAAGGTGTGCAGGAAGGTGTGCAGAAAGAAGCAATTCTTGTTTACAATTCTCCTTAAAATATACAGAAAAGTAAACTGGACTTTTAATGGTTTGGTGTTTTTTTTGGCTGGCTCATTAGCTTCATGTAATGTGCAATAGATATTTTGCCAAAAATATTTTATGGGTTTTACAAACAGCTTCTTCATTCCAAATGCAGAATTTAACAGTGCTTCAATTTTTTATAACTTCCACTCTATTCATGTAGATTGTCTTTAGCCTAGAAACAGAAGTCTTAATGATTTTGATTGCTTCTAGCACCTTCTATGAATTCATAAGTGATGTTTCAGTGGTTTTGAACTAAAATCCAGCATTTCCTGATGAACAACAGGACCATATAGTTTGAAATAATGATGAGTGAATTCCATGCACACCCTTACTATCAACAGATCATTAAGAAAGTAGTTAATTTTGCGTGAAAACAGTCTTGTTCCAGCTATGTTCAAATGGCTGGCAAATCAAATGGATTAAATAACCAGGATAATCCTCTCAATTTAACTTTAAAAACATATTTGTATTTACTTTAAATCATTATTTTCATTCACAGAATAAGATGTATACTTTCCTTCAGTAGCATTTGAGACAATAATAACTGCTGACCAGAAATAAAATTAAATTATGCAATAAACATTGCACAGAGAATAACTGTGCCAAAATCATTTTAATAGATTATGAAAGGAAGCAATTTAAATGTGCAGTTGATTTACAGGTGGAAAGATGCCTTCACATTGACTGAATTTCTGGCAATTCAACTTTTTTGGCAGACCTTCAACTTTTCATTACACAGAGGAAGGAAGAGGTATCTTTTTCAGTTATGTGTGGTTACTACATTTATATACCCGAGGCTAAGGTCCTGTTTGCACTACTCTAGCAACACAATATTCATCAAAATTACATTAAATAGGCAGCTAAGTGTTCCTTTTGAAAAGGAAGATCTTCTTAGGTCAGCTTAACATTAAACATTTTGGCCAAAAGCTGTTTTGCAGTTTCTTCTTTCTTTATAAAGAACTTCACAGATGTTTGTAATAACACACAGCACTGCTATATGCATCCCTGGTCACAGGAGGCATCAGAGAGGTGCCCACCACACACTTTACTTAGGAAATTATTAGCAGGCAAAATAGCCTCCAAGGAACCCTAACCAGCCAGTGTAAGTTTGAACCCTTCAGTCTACTCTGAATTATAGATGAATCCTTAATTATCATTATAAATGAGCCAGCAGAAACTAACTTGGAATTAATTTGGTTGTTTATTTTCCTCAGTTGTGCTTTGCAAATTGTTGTCAGATCTTTTTCTAAAAAAAAAAATTGGCTGAAGATCTGTACAGCAACTCCCTACATTTGCTCTTCAGATCTGTTTGGGAAAAAAAATCCACACCATTAGCTTCGGTTTTTATTCCAGCCTTTCTAAATTTTTTTAGTTTTATTTTCAGCTGTTTCTTGGGGAAGGTTCATTAAATGTAGATTAAGAAAACAGTTAATTAGAAAAGTATCCCCCTTTGTCTACCTAGTTCTTCAGTGGCCCATCACTAGTTCAAGGCTTTGCCACAGGGTTCCAGGTTGCAGGATGACTTGCCCAAAATCTTAGAGGTAATCAACTCTAAAAATGTGGTGTGGTTTGTTTAGTAGCAGTTCTGTCTTTCTGTTGTATGATAATCATATATTGCAATTTAGTAGAATTTGACTAAGAACAATGGAATGTGGTTTGAAAATCTACAAATTAGCACCCGTTCATCTGATCTGGATACTGGAAGACAATATAGCTGAATCAGCACAACATTGAGCCTACATTAATTAGTCCTGTTGAGAGATACGGTTATTAGTTCAACTGCAAAACTGCATTAACACTGATGTATACCTTTCAGGATCTGTGCTTACATCTACATGTGACATTGTGCAAAACTAAGGATGTATGCCAGTTCATCATCAATTGCCTAGAAATGTCACTGTGTCCTGCAGACATGGCCGAAGTAAACGTCAGGGACAACCCATGGCTTATACTTCTGAAAAACTACTTGAAGATAAAGCATAAATACAACTAAAACTGAGGTCAGAATAAATTCAAACATAAAAAGACCTATGTGTGTTTACAGACAGATTATGCAGACAGAATTTATATAGCAGTTATACCAAAGAATCGAAAGGAATTAAATGAACAATTTATAAGTATCAAGCAATGTATACATCTCCAAAATGCTTTCATTGAGAAAAATTCCTGTCTGTACAAGACCACTCTTGCCTCAGGGATAAAGACCAATATATTTCCAGTTGAAACGAGAAATAATCTTTTTTCTATTTCACAAGTGATTGATTTAGAGAAGTTAGTCATCTTAAACTTACCTTAAGCACCAAATTTACCCAGAACAGTTAAACTGTTTGTCCAATAAACTAAAAATTCTCAAACTTTTGGTATGTACACTTCTTACCCACATTTTGAAACACAGAGAATGTGCATGGTTTTGTGCAGTGTTATGAAAATTTGCAAATGTACTGGGACAGGCTAAACTTTGGAAAACAATTTCTGTGTTACAAGAAGAAAAAAGGAAATGGAATGTTATATTTTCCTAAAAATCTTGACATCTCTGGTGCCTCAAAGGGCAAGCATGTGATGCAACTAACATTTTGAACATGGATTCATGAACAAAAGAGAGGAATTCAGAGCCCTTTAAAAGTGGTACATGAACAAATCCTGAGAAGGGACCACATGTTCATATGTATGTTCATAGCCTACCATAAACACAACAAGTTTGTCCTGGTAAAGTAGTAAACTTTTTTGTCCGCATAAAAATTTTACCTTAGGCAAAACAGCATAAAATGTAATGCTTTCTCCACAAACTAGGAAAATGGGGGATTTTGCTTTGGTTTTGTTTTGCTTTGTTTCCAACACGATTTATAAAGAAAGAAAATATTCAACTGTGGGTCAATGTGAAGAATTTTTGTTTTATTAAATTAAAGAAAGTCTGAATAGCACCTGTGTGATTCTGTAATTATACCTGAAACAGCAGGAAAATCTGCTACTACTCATTGAACCTTGCTACTGAGGGAAGTTGAATAGATCATTCATTCCATGGTTCAGGAGAGTCATTTCAAATCTGTGTACCACATGTAAAATTAGTTCTGACCTTGTCAGCCTCAAGCATGTCCTTCAGATATGGATCATTAAATTCAATCCTTAACACTCCAGGGAAAAAGAGCTAAAAAATTGGGGTTTCCTTATATTGCATGCTATGATCTCTAACTAAACCTGTATATTTACTTTGATTTTCCAAATGGAACCGTCATTTATATCCTTGACACATGAAAGCTAAGACTGGTGTCCTTCTGAAGAAGATAACTTTCTCAAAACAAATGTAAACCAATTAGTCTAGTCCATGCCTAATCTTTATCTTCATGGCAGCTCATGCAACAAGACAAGCTTAAAAGACACTGGTACAGTAGCGTAAGTCAGTCCCTATTGCATTCCTTCCTGTGCAACTAGACTTATTTAGTTGCATGCTCCTGATGTGTAAAGAAGCTGAAGTGAGTGCTGTCCCAATCCTATTATGTCTTGCTCTTCTTTTAATATATTAGTACCACTTATTCACACAGACACGTGAGCCTCTCCAGGCCACTGAATAAAAACAACCAAGAAGCAAATCTGAACACTAGGTACCTAATTGTTCATAGTGCTTTTAGTTAGCTCACTACCTTTCCTTGGGATCATTCCAAATAGCAATGTCCAAGACTGTAAAAGAGCTTTCCAACTCTCAGCAGTATGGATACAGATCAATCCATGATGTTTGGGCTTTAGCAAAAGGACTGTTCTCTGTTTACATCCAAGGGAAAGCAGGAAAGGTATCTCTCTCCAGCTTTGGTCATAAAAAGTTAGCTTCTGGTTGAAGGTAGTTGTCTGGGCTCTGGTCACTGCTGAGAAACATGTACTGCCAAGAGGAGACTCTCCCAAGAGAGAGACTCTTACTACCCTGAGGTAGGCACCTATAGTGCTCCGGATAAACAGCTATCTGAAGAGGCCAATCTCTCCTAATTAACTGCAAAGAGAGTTAGATTTGAACAAGATATCCAGTTTTCAGACAGCTAAATTTATGTGGATCTTACCAAAGAGGCTTTAAGGAGATACACTGACCCAAGGAGATGTAAACATCAAATACTTTAGTGCAACCTAAAAAATACAGTATTGCCCAAACAACTGGTAAAAAGCTGCCTTTGTGGCCTCAGTGACTAATGAGAGAAAAAAGTCCAGAATAATGGAAAAAAATAGAATAAAAACTGTGTAGAAAAGAAGCAAATTTGTCTGCTTCTAGGCTGTTCTCTGCTGCACAGTCCTGGTAGAGTCTCTCCAGCTGGACATTCACCAGGCCAATGTGTTTGGGTTCCACCATGCTGAGCCAAGACATTTTTACATTTTTTCTGAGAACATACTGCAACACTGGCAGTTGACCTCTTTGGCATATCTTCCTGTACAAACACACTTTACAGTCTGCTATAGGCACTTAAATCCAGTTGCTTCAATAGTTCAAGCCCACATGTTCCGGAACACTTATCCTCCCTCATTCACATACACACACACAAACAGGATGGGAAAAGAATTTAAAATTCCAACCCCAAAACATGGATTTTCAGCAATAACTAGATAACTCCCCTAGAGTATTGCATTCTCACCACGCATGAGTTCAGTGAAGCAATTGTATATGCATGGGAATCAGTTATGGACAGCCCCTAATGACAGAGAGCCACTGCTTTATGAAGTCACAGCTCCCTCTACATCCTGAGAATGGGAGACTTCATGACATGGGTAATATTTTGTGATAGTCTAAGCTAAGAATCTCGGTAGTAAATTGAACATTCAGTTGACTTACTTAGCTTCTAATCTTTACACCTGCACAAACTCTGACCTTCAGTGGACCTGGAGCAGAGGGTGAATGTGGTCAGGCTCTTTTCTGGAGCAGGGAGAAGATTCAAGTTGGCTTCTTCATGTTGGTTTGTCAGTGCTAACCTAACTGCATGCTAATCTACAATATTGAAAATGTTTTCCTTTTTTTGCCATGCATATCTGAGAGTTTTCTTTTTTTCACTAGTAAGAAAATAGAATTTCTATGCATTTTTGTGTAAAAAGTAGGTTCTACAGTGTTAAAAAAATGTAACTATTCTGGTGAAGAAATTATTCTAAAGCTGAGATTATTAAATAGTCTTGGTGGATCCTTATTACCACAGACAACTGAAAAAGAAAGTTAGTTAATAACTGAAAAATGAGAGGGTCAATTTTAACAAGTACTACGTGCAATTTAAATTTTGAAAAATACAGTGTTTGGCTCTGTGTCAATGGGGCTGGAAGAATCATTTTTATCATAAGTTTCTACCCTCCTGATGAGAGCACATTGATTTATTCTGTCATAAATCAAGGCTCCTGCTGGGCTATGAATGAAGGATTTGTAAGGTTTTGGCCTTTAAAAGTGGTTGGGAATGTAAAGGAGAGAACATGAGAGTTTGCAGTAAGGGAGGTAGAGAATCATGCTGGCCAATAAACACACAGAGCAAACCCAACAACTAGTGTAAGAGGGCACAACCAAGTAAAATCGCATCCTTTATGTCAGCATCTTACCCTTCAACATGGAACTGAAGGGAAAAGCCTGGCTCATCTACCTCAGTCACATAATATCACAGACAATAGTGTCATATGGTCTCTCATCTGCATTTATCAAGACCTCTCCAACACATGGATGTGCAGAAGTGTTGACCTTGAAACTGTAAAACCTTTGATCCATAAACTGCTGTTCATGGGAATGTAGTATACTTGAGAGGGGACCCAACAACATTTAAACCTTGAAAGAATACTGTATTACAAGATATGAGCAAGACAATATGACAAAGATATTACCAGTGCCTTTAAAATTAATATTTTTTGCCATATTTTAAAAGGGAAGCATTAGCCTTTTCAAAAGCATATTGGTTACCTTCACTCTCATCTATGACTCCATAGCCCTGAACTACTATAGTCCATTTCCTAATTTTATCTTGCTGTTTGCTCCTTAGATCCTAAATAGGCCCCAATACAGAATGTAAGACTGAAATCCTCTGTTACACAGAGAGATCATCAGACATAATTAGGTAATTTTCACCACAGAGGATTTGTAATTTAACTAGGAATGACTAAGGATGATTTTCTTCTTATGTCTTCCAGGTTTGCCACTGCTTCAGTGGGGGCATAGCACTCTTATTCCCCCTATCCACCTTGATTTTCAAAACATTTTCAGGGAAACACATTTTTTCCATGTCATAAGTACAACGAGATGTTTATTTTTCCTCTCAACACTAATACTTACAGTCCTTAGTGAATTATAATAGAAAGCATATGGGGTTTTGTTTGGTTGGTTGGTTGTTTTTTTTTCCAGCAGAGTCTTGTTCAATTAATATAGAAAGGCCCAGAGTTTAGAGCTGGCTGGCAATTTTCAGACTAAAATGTTGATTTGCCCAAACAACTGCAAAAAAACTACATGTGTTCTTAGGATTTCATGACAGAATTTTCATTTTGTGCAAGGAGATATGGAGGCCGTTGTTGGAGAACCCAGTAAAAACAATTAGGAAGAACTGTGTACAATAAAGAAGAATTTAAACAAGAACAGATGCAGAGAAGGGTGGAGATCCAGGAAAGAAAGATCAGGGAAGGCAGAGCTTATATGAAAGGAAACTAAAATGAGCAAAGTCTGTTTAATCTAGGAAAATAAAAACTGAGAGGGAGTATAATTGTTTTCTATATGTAAGTAAAGTGTAAAACGGATATAGGGAAGAACCAAAAGAGAACTTTGGCACAATGAGAAAGTAAATATGGTCATAGATAGAATTATTTCAGAATTGGAATTAGATCTTTAATCACATCGAAGCAGAATAACTTCTGAACTTAAACTAGAACAGAGGTCTGGGATCAACTTTGGCTCAATTCGGTCTTGGAGCAATTTTGAGAGCAAGCTTGGTTAAATGTAATCAAAAGGAGTTATTAATAGATCTAACTTTCAAGATGATATTGCTGTTAGAGCTGAAATTGATGATGTCCAGAGGTCCTTCTAGTATGAATTATTTCACTTTTTTTTTTTTAGAATGGTTACATACTGAGATCAGCCTCTGTGATCCAGAATGTTCCTTCCTGACAATGCCTTATGAAAACATGTCAATTTCCACTAAATTTTTATTGGGACAGACTTCGCAGCTCCAAATGGAGTTGACAGTAACCAGACAGAGACCTTCAGAACATTTTCTTGAAATTTGTGAGAACGCTGACTCAAGCTGCTATTTTGACATTCTTTACATTTTAGGTGAGTGCCTTAACTACCTCACTATCATCTCAATACTCACTTATCACCAAGTGATGAGGTCTACATCAAGGTAGAGGATGCTATGTTGTGTCTATGAAGCTAATCTCCTAATTATCCAGAATGAAAGACAGCAGAGCATTCTTTGGACTCCCTCTCTGCTGACACTTTGGTCATTACCTAGGCACTATTTCAACCTACTGCAGCTATTTAGCCTTAAATAACAGAAATGTTTCCAAGAACAAGAACTGGAATCCCTCTTCAAAATCAAAGGTTTGCACAGGATTGAAACAAGACCTTGGGAGATCTTAATTTTGCAAACAGACCCTGTTCTGTGAGGTGATATCATTCGCTATCAGGATATTATAATTATGCTTTGACAAATGACAATCATCTTCATTCAGACAGTGATAAGGAGACATGGATTCAACCTTAGAATGCAATATACAGTAAAAGTTAATTGAACCACTTTCAGGCTCAGCTACCATCAATGGAATGTTTCAACTTGTACAGTTTAATATCCTCATCTTCAATTGTATTTTAATGGGCTTCCAAAGAGCTCATTTATAATTGTATCTTTAAAATTCATTTTGTTATAGATACATCTTACAAATGCTTAAAAACAATTTTCTCAATTAGTAGGTTCCAGTAGAATTTTTTTCTGTACGTATTTTTTGTCCCATTTTCACCCAGTTTTAGTTATTGGATTCTGCTTGTGAAGCTTGACAAGGACAATTATGAAGAGTCCACAGACAAACATATCCTCTAAATGCACCTTTCAGGTTAGGTGTCTGCACTTGCCATTCTAGTGGACAGTTTTGAAATAGAATTCAGAACCAGAGTAGAATATTAAAGCTTGTTAAAGTTTACTTTGAGACATTCAAGCATTATGGAACGCAAACTGAAAAACTTTGTTTCAGTCAAGGAGCTATATGAAATCAGCCAACAGGGAATGTGAAACTCAGGAAGTTATTCTAAATCATGTCTGCTCTCCAAAACCTAGACAAATCACAGCTGCAAGTTGTACTCTGGAGAGTACAACACCTAAAATTAATAACTGAATGCAACCATCTGAAATCATTCCTTGAAAGAGCTACTAGGACCTCATTCTTTTAACCAAAGATGTTGAGGGGGTAATGATCATCATAAAACTGAAGTGATGAAGCTTTTTGCTCAAAAAGTGAGCTTAAGTTTCTTCCTCTGGTTGAAGAATGTCAGTCCATGATTCCTCCTTTCCAGGTGACTGCTCAAACTATGAAAACTCACTGGAGATGCTTATGGAGCAGAAAAGAAAGGGAAACGGAATGAGGTTCTGTGGAAATGATGAGCAACACTCTTTACTCACCTTGTGGTTCAGTCAACGTACAGAAAGGACAGCAGAATTCACAAGGCCAGAAAAGGATTAGAAAAGAAGAAACGTGACTATGGCTCTGCTCTGGAATGGACTATGACTAGATCTCTGGAATCCTAGGTTTCCAGTGCCTGCTCCTGAAACTTTTTTTTTTAATAGAAAATTTATAGAAAAGGTTATGGAGGAGGCAATAACCTATCCTTTACCAGATGAGTGAAGTAAACACAATTTTCCCCTACCCTACACTAGGCATTAGGTCAATATAAAAAATAAAAGGTTAAAAAATGGAAACAGCCTGGAACAGGTATGCCTTAATCATACATCAGACATTATACCAAGGACGTGATTCAGTTAGGTATAAGAACTGAACTAAGTTAGGTACTAAGAACTTTGGTTCTTAGTACCATTTGAATCATCCTCCCATATCTTAAATGGAGCTGGTAGACATGGTGCAGGACAGATGGGAGACCCAGGCCTTCTGGAGCAGCTGGAGGCCAGGCAGAATAACATAGGATTGTTCAAATGGCACTGAAATGCATATAAAGGCAACTGAATCAAGCCCTGAGTCTCTAATTTGGGGAAATTTCAACAGGGACCTTGTTGGCTGCTCCCAGCCTTGAGATGGGAAACTCGATACATGCACCATCTCTTCCTCTGAGACAGGTAAAGAAGAAGCTAGGGACAAAATTAGGTGGAAGAAGTGGGAAATGAGACTATCTATCTGGTGGGCCTGGAGAGCTTACAGTGAGGGGAGAGGACTGGGAGAAAGGAAGCAGACTCCACTACTGCTCAGAATAACAAAATACACAAAGGGGAAATTTTTGTTGAGGGAGGCTAAAATCACCACATAAATTCATAAGGACAGACATCATCAGATCTGATGTCAATATCAACAGTGCCACTGCTCCCCCTCACATGCATCTGACAATATGGCACTGAGAGGTACCAATGAAACAGCTGCCGTCTGTTTAGTCACTTGCTTTTGTTTCTTGCCTTTGTAATTTCATCATACTTGGGGTTATTCTCAGGATGATTTTGTGTCCAACTTGAGAAGTACAGCATTTATGTTCATGTCACTATAGACAATTTGGCTTTTCTAGAGACAGGAATGTTGCTTGAGGCTTTAGAAGCAGCTTTAGGAGGAATTCATTTAGAGTTTATTAGTAGCAGAAGCATACAGATTGTATACCACTCTTGGCATAAGAGACAAAAAAAAACATGACAAAAGAGCATCTGAAAAATACCCTAGTACCTGTCAGTACATGCAGTCCATTTCCCAAAGCACAGCTTTCTAGATACTCTGTTAAAAACAAAAACAAAAAAACAACCCAAACCACTTTGCACATGTTGTTTTTTTAAAAAAAACTTACTTTACTTGAATAATAAGTACCATTGTTGATTTTTTTTCTTCCTAATTCATTGGGAATAAGTGGCAAACATTACTCACCAATGAAGGGTGGAACAAAAAATGAAAATCTCAGGGACACTTGTTGGAGGATTTGCGCATTACAGACAGAAGCAGACCTCTAAGAAGCTAGCCTTGTCATATTCATGACATTCCATTTTTCACTATCTTTAAAAGCAAAATTATCAGAAGTACAGGCATTACAAAGAAGTCAGTGTCACAGGACTCAGAACATAACATTTTGCTCTCTCTTCTACATTCACATTATGCACCACATTCAAATTCCTTGTCTTTTAAAGCTCTGAACAACTCTGTCTACATACTGTTGTCAATTCTCCTTTTTGAATTTTCCAGGCTGTAAAATTCCCTGAGTTGGAAGTACTCTCTAGCTGAGTGATTTTCTGTTTCCTTCTCCTCTTTTTATCTTTGCACAATCTTACTTTCAGTCTGCCTGCCCTACTGACAAGTTTCTCCACCATTTTATACATCAGATAGCTTTCATCCAACACTCAACTGCCCCTATTGTACACACATTCAGTGCACAAAATACTTCTGCAGCAATAGACCACCAGGTACAACTGACTGTCCACTACCTGTGGGCAGTGCATCCATTCTGCAGAAGACATGCTATGGTGACAGAGTTTTCGAGGCTGGCTCCATGCAGAACAGTACATGAACAAGGATACACTGCTTCCAAGGTTAGCTCAGTACATGTTTACCTGGTTTTGGACACTGATCTAAACAGCCCTGCCAGACTTGAGCTGACTCCCCACAGTCATTCTAGCTTGTCTGTAGCACACTCTCAAATGCACACTGCGCTACCTGTGTCATCCAAGGTCTCTCATCTCCCCACCCCAATACCTTGGATAACGAGTATGACAGCATGGTGTTTTGATCTTCTACCCATATCTACCGATATCTTATCTATAAAGGCGTGCATAATACATGTGGTGTATGTTTTACTGAATTTGCATTGAGATGGAAACAGACCAAATAATCTTGTAGGTATTCTCTATTGCAACAGACTGAAGTCTGTAACTGAAAAGGGGGGAAAAGAATTAGATACTTTGAGATAATTTACATTTTCCTTGAGCAAAATCCAAAAGCACATTTAAAATCAAAGTTTTCTGGCAATTTCTATATTTTCCTATCAAGACACAAAGTCAGTATTCTAATTGCGAGGAGTGAATCACTCCCAAAATATGTTGCTATGTGCATATCTCTCAGGTATAGTTTAGCTGAGAAGTTTTCTTATGGAAATATATTAGTCTTTGAAACATGCTGGCATAAATATAACTGAGTTTTAGTTTGGAGATTAGGATCTGTTAATTCCTGAAGATCCAAAAAATTATCATGACAGATTTATAACACATAAACTCTGAAGGAAATTTATCGAACATACTTAAACAGACTTTGAATTACCTGCTAGCTAATTAGAAATGGCTCCAAAGCTGGCCACTGTAAAAGACTTCTCAGTAAATTGTTTTCAAACCCTAGGGCAGGTTGTAGTCATTATGTTTCCTTTACACTCTACACAAGATGGTCTTTGTTTAGTAGCCTGCATGTTACATGTATCCTTTCACGTTTCCCTAATGTTCCTACTTATTTATTTATTTTTATTTTAATGTGCTACTATTCCATTATTGGGCCATGTGGAAACTTTTTGAATGGCTGCTACCTGTCTCTGTCACTGGCTGTCATTTAAAAAGTTGATATTTCAACTTCTTTGAAGAAAAAAAGAAGAAAGAAATACGAGGAAAGAGAGAAAGACAAATGGGGAGAGAAGGGGGGAGGGGGAGAGGAAGACTGAATGCAAGAAAAAGAAAAATACAAATCCATAGAACAGAAAACTGTATCAAAAAGGAAATAAATGTACAGAAGATTATAAATATAGCTGTATGTATGACTGCTGACATTCCTGAAACCATTTAATAAGTCCATTTATGTTTAAATTTTAGCATGTGTTTAAACATTTGGAAGACTAATTTGTGTGCAAAAGGAGCATGCAAAGTGCCCAGCAACTTCTTTTGCTAAATAACCACTTTTTGGCATGCTAAAAAGGTGATTGCTGTGCACTGAAGCCCACTCATCTGCAGTTCTCTTTTAGTAAGTTCTAAATGTGAAAGAGATGATAATCTGACTGGATATTAACACAGAGCCCCCTATTTTTTCTATTAGCACCATATATGTAGACCAAGTCAGAAAACAGTATTCACTTTTTTGGTGAATTCCTTTATCCCATGACACTTTTCCTAATCTTTCTCCCACTCTATCCTAAGCTTTCTTAGTTTGTCTTTGCTTGCACTCATGTGTACTCACACTGGAATCACTCCCATGGAGAGGCATGGTTGTCCAGATCCAGCCCACACTTGAACCAAGAGCATCCAGAACTGCTTCATTCCACTGAAGTTCATTCAAAGTGAAGTTCAGCATTGTTCAGTCTTAAATGCGGGTGCAAGCCTCACTTTAGAGATAATTGCCAAATTTGTGTAACTGTTAAATATTTTTTAATGTATTTGAATAATACACAAAGTTGTTAGAAATAAAAGCATGTTTTCATTAAGTCTGCAAAATCGTAACATTCTGATCAGCGATTGTTACTACTAGTTCATACCAAACACAACCCTTGCCACATAAATTGGAAAAGTCATCATTAGAATAATACCTTAAAATACAATATAACAGCCCATAAAATCAAAGTATTTCTGCCCCTAATCACTTATAGCTCATTGATATATTTTTTTCATACAAGTTTTTCAGTTAATTACAAGAACATTGGAAGCAAATGTGCCACGTCTTTAAAAAAAGACCTAATTATCACTGAAAGAAATCTAAAGCACAGCTAAGCATCAGGGAACAGAGAGGAAATACTTGTGTCTTGCAACCACAACCATGAAAAAAGTGTGCAAATCTGTGACATCATAAACTACTAATTACTTCCACACTTAGGAAAATATTAGAATTTATTAGGGTCTTTTCAAGATATGGAAAATATTCTACAAGTGAGGCAACTGTAATTCAGGAGAGGTGGAGTCCAAAATGAATTATTAAGGTCATTTCTTCAAGAATGAATATAAATATTTTCCACATTTCACTAGACCAGCTACAGTATATGCATGAATATACATCTTAAATGCTGGCATTCATGGGGTCTGTGCATATGTAATAGCTATCCTATCTATTTTAGGAATTTTGAAGGCACATGTTGCTTTGGCATCTATTTACCTTTCATATTTATGTAAGTTTAAGGACTAAAAGAAGCTTAGTATATGTCTTCCATGTTTGCTAGCACAGTATGTAAACCAAAAACTGTATGCAGAAACTTTGGTAACTGCCATGACAAATCATGGTTGGTATATTCTGAAAGTTTATGTTATTAAAGATAAATGCCATAGAGAAATGGGTGGGCCTGAAGCATTCCACAGCAATCTTATGTTTGCATTAAGAACCGTGCTAATTAATGTTTTACAAGGCTTGATCTTAACCTTAGGGTTCTATAGAACTGGACAAAACCACAATACCAGAATTTTTATTTGTTTTTTTTAGGATGTGTACCTCTAAATAAAAGAACTAGTGATAGTGCCAGAAAGGCATACAGCTGCTGTGTCTTCACTGTAATTACCATTCCCTTTTTCATCTAGAACTGTGTTGGTTGGCCTGGTTACAAGTCCCAGCCCATGCTGTTACTTCTTACCATTTCCCCCCATCCTGCCCTTCCCTAACAGGCAGGCAAACTCAGTTTGACTGTTCATAGCCCAATGAGATTACATGTTCATATGAGGTGGCTCATTGGAAAGAATGCAATAGCAGAAGCACAAGGATAAGGATAAAGGTAGTATCTTTAGCCACACAGTTTGATCCAAAAGAAGACACATGAAGAGATCTTACTGTTTTCACTGCTCTATCTGCTTCCAGTAATTGTTTCCATTTAGACCTAGAGAACAGATCATAGTGTTTGCACATAGCAGTCAGTACAAATAGGTTTTGTTAAGTAGCAAATATTGTTCAAATAGGACAGAACTGCCTTTAAACATGTATTTTCTTGATGAACTGTCATGCCAAAGTCTTGATGAAAACATATTTTAAAAAAGATAGACACTTGCTTAGCAAAACAGAAGTTGCTACTGTTATTTGTGTTTGTGTTCACCACTCTGCAGAGCTCAAGCTACATATCAGAACTCATTGATCATGTCTGTACAAATAAGTTAACTATGCCCGGGACCATCTGTTTGCACGCAGCTCAGCTGGGCCAGAACAGCCTGTCTCCATGCAAGTCAACTCCCACCCTCCCACGCGAGGAATCTGCACCAGGTGCCTGCAGGCAATGGCCTCTGTCTGTGCTAACTCCTGAGCCACCGTCAGGAACTTTTTGGAGACATCTTCATTCAGCTCAGGCCAAAATTATGCCTGGTGAGAGCACTAGCAATTGAAACCTATGGAAATTTGATTTCCTTCCCACCACCTGCACAGCACAGGCAGAATAGAGGTGCTTTACTGGAAGGCACAAGAACCAGAAAAGTACATACTGTGCCTAAACTGGGAGTCAAGCGCGTGCCCCAGTGTGCTTCCCAGCCATGGCACCCCAGTGAGGACTGTCCGGTCTGGAGTGCCTGACAGCTCTTTCCTGTACACACACAGGCACTTTCTCCCCCTAGCAAGAAAGACGTTGCCAGAAAAGCAGGGAAGATGCACAGTAAATAGAGCATTAGAATTAGGAAACTTGAAAACAAAACAGAAAATAAGTCTTTGAAGAACAGAAGAAAGAAAGCCAAAATTGGCAAGGGGTGAAAACCCAGAATGGATTTTTACTTCTTTCTTTTCCTCCCTTAAAAATCTAAAACCGTCACCCTTGTACAAACCATGAACCTGCAGTAATAGCAGCTTTGTGGGTTTCCCAGACAATCGGGCAGCAGAAAGTCACCTGATCCATCTGCCAGACCTGGTGAGAACTGGCAAATAGAATAGGCTGCAAAACACCTGAAACTGCTGGCATTGCAAACACTTCCTGCCTAATTCTGTTGGACAACAGACACAAAGCCGACCCTGTAATTACATCCCACCCTGATCTACATTTGCAGTCATGTAATTAATACTTCCTCTGTAAAGCAATGGAATAATTTAGAGAGCAGATTTTTCAACCTTAGTCTGGGAAAACTGAGAGTGTGAGCTCTGCTTGGGCATTTTAGCTACAGGGAAACGCGTTTCTGGTTCCATTTGCTCATAGAAACTGTAATTAGATGCTCAGAGCTCTCTTTGTGCTAGGGGAGAAGAAAATGATACTTCCTTCCTGTTTAAAAGCCACAGGCGAGAGTGGGTGAGGGGAGCTTTTACTTATTCAGGTGACTTTATGAGAGTGATAAATGTAGATGGCCCTGCAGACTCAGCCAGCTGAGAAAGTGGTGTGCTGTCTCACACAGGGCAACATTTGGCTTCTTGTTGTGGAGTTAAAACACTTCTTCACATAAATCATTGTGGTTTTACAGTAGGCATAATAAAATCCCCTATAGATCCTATACAGAAAACAAACACTTTTCTGGTTTTTTATCATGCTACCCCCAATAAACTTTCACAGAATTCATTTTTTACCTGCTCCAGGTTTCCCTCTCGCAGTGTATTATATACAGAAGGGGCAGGCGTGGGGGGTGGGTGGGAAGTCATAATGGTGAGGCTTCTAGGGTGCTTCAAAAATCAACACTACACAGAAAAGAATCTGGAAGTCAGCAGTACCGGAATTGAAAAGCAAGGTGAGGATCTTCAGGATCATAATTTTGGACTTAGGTACTGATATTCCACCTCATTCCCACTTCAGGTGGAGAGTATCAGGCCCAAGAACATGTCCTGGCAAATAATGAATACAGATAGTCTCATTGCCGTGTTTACACTGTACTGAAGTAGAGGTTACTTTTGCACATGGATTACCTGCTCAAGTAGTTACCTCCTCAATGCGGGAGGAAGTTGGAGTATAATTAGAACTTCACAGTCCATTAAAAAAAATAAAAATAAATCAAACTTAAATATATAGCGTGGTCCCTAGTCCAATTCCCTTCATGTGTTTAATGTACTTTGGTGACAATGTTACTCATGCAATATCAAGAAGGTATGATTGACAGCTGTCTTCTTTGAAGGGCCTCTTCTTTCCATAGGAGCTCAGGGGATGCACAGCCGGCCTGAGTTCAGGCTTTTAATTGCAAGGACAATGAAAATCCACTGAGAGGTTATTGAAGTTCTCTAGGCTCCAAGTTTTACCTGAAGTAAAGATACAGTCTTTGCCTTTTCAAACATGCAAAATTTTCCACATCATAAGTGGTTAAAGCTACAATCCAGTACTTCACAGTAGCCCATACAGTACAACTTCAATGGGATTCAGGCATCTAAGTCCCAGAGCACTCTCCAAAAATCCTTGGCCAAGTGCCCAGGAAGCACTTACTCCAAAGCCTAAGTATCCTGTTATTGCATATACCTAAAGAGGATACGTTCTTTGCTGATCAAAACAGTTGACTGTCTACTCAACTCTTTGAATTATGAACTGGGCAGGCCTTTACCTCTAAAAGGACACAGTTGTCTCCCTGTGCTAAGACCACAGCCAACACTTACCCAAAGAACTCAAAGAATTGTACCTATTTCAAAACATACCCAGGATAGGATGTGTCTCCTACTGTTTTTATCATGACTTTATGATGAAGGCAGTTGCCCAGGAAGCAAAAGGTCTGGATTCAAATGTCCCCTCAGCCTGCAGGGACTTGATTCGGTTGGCAACCTACCTGCAAAGCCATGCAGTAGTCAGGAGGGGAGACGTGATCCACCTGTTCAACTGAAGCTGTGTATCTCTGCAGACAGCAATGAAAAATAACCAAGTAAGAGGGGGATTAGGGAAGAGAGTCTGACTGTAGCCTATTGATTAGATCACTCTCCTGCAACTGATTCCTGAAAGCAAAGCAAAACACAGAAAACTCTTTTGAACTTAGCATTAGACACCTGTTGCCTCACACAACAGTCTGTATTTTCGTAACTGTAAGAGAAACAGGGAGACAAAAGCATCCCATTTCTTCAGATGCATTTTGCTAAAATCTAGATGCTTTTAGTGAGATTATTCATTCAAGAGAAATAATTCTACTGTTTTAAAATTACCTTCATGGCCTAAATTAAGAGTCATGCCTTGTGGAAATCATTGTATCAGAAGAGACTGCCTACAGGAAATTGGCATTACTCAACTGATATATCTAATACCACTAAGGTAGTACCTCTGTGTTCATAAGTGTTTTTCAAAAATCAGATATAAAAAACCACTCACACATTTCTCCTGCTTGCTAAAAGGAAAGGTAAAAGGAAAACTTTCATAGAGTTTTCATGGCAGGCTCAGTATTGCTGCATTCGCTTCTCTCTTCATGAGTTCATTTTAATATTTGATTAAAAAAATGAAGTATCTGAAACAACAAAGTTGACCTGGTTTGGAGCTTTTGCTGAATATGGTTTGAAAAATATATTTGTTTCAGTGGAGTTTAACTAATAGTATATTTCAAGGCTGGAAATAAAAACTTGGAGTCTCAAGCCTCAACAAGTCAGGACAGATCCTTTGGCCATTATGTCCACATTAATCTCTCTTTCCCCTTTCATTAGCCTTTCCCTCCCCCTCTTCTAATATTCCATAGTCAAGAGAAAATGATCATTTTCTTTTATTGAAAACGTTGCTTTAAATGACCACACAATGTCAACAAAGACAAGAATGGCATGCAATTTTATCATTTTTAAGATACAAATATATGAGATTCACATCTCAAAAACAACTAAGGACATTTCCTTATCAAAGAATAAACACTGTGGATGTAAAAGCAACCTAACTGTTGCTCTCAGACTTTTTAAAGGACAGAAGGTGAATTAACAACAACAACAAAAAAAGTAATTGTACTATTAGTCAATAAGGCATGTGTGAATTTTACTTGTTTTGTTAATTTAAGATTGTTGGCTTTCACCTTTACTTCCTAGTTACATGTCATATACAAGCAGCTGATTTTTTAATGGGAGTTTCAAGTAAACAAGGAAATGGGAATTCACAAAATCAAACTCGCACCACAAAACACTTCTAAGCCTCTGCTGGGGCAAAAATATAAACTATATGTGGTTGAAACATCCAATTGTGCATTCACAGAAGTTTTTTCCATGTTAATGTTTTCAGGATGAAAATTAATGAGCATGTTTGCTCTATTGGCAAAAAATAATATTTAGCAATTTCTTCCACAAAGTGTTTTTTGAGTTACAGCATAGCACAGGCAAAAAGGAGTTCCTTTCTTCCTTTCTTTTTTCAGTAGAGGTGTTGCATATTCAGAATAAAATTGATGAATCTTGGGGGAAAGAGTAGTTTTAAAACACATAAAACACAGTTGATGTGTAGTTTAGTCCTGTGTGCTGGAGCCCTTGGTACAGAATTCATTTATGATATCTGAAACAGTGGAGTGGACACTGGTCACTTCATCTCTGTTCCAAATATTGATATATTTCTCAAGGGTATAAATTCAGATTAGAATTGTCTAACATACTGTTACTAATTTTGGTTTCCTTGTGTAGTTGTTAGTAAGAGAAGGTCTCTGTTTCTGCAATACTCCCCTTTTACAAAATCTTACTTTTCATGGAGAGACCAGTGAAAGGTGGAGAGAGTGCTATATGGCAGTGTCTTTTAAATCAACATGTTTTTTTAAAGGTAAAGGGGAATAATAATTGATTTTTTTGTGTGTGTGCTATGAAACATCAGTTATGGAAATCTCTAGGATAAGGAACATAGTGAGGACCACAGACTCATGCAGACATTTATTATCCCACGCATAATCCACAGAAACTCCCTGTAGCTACTAGAGTATTTGGTTATGTGGAAAATAAATGTTAGGAAAGTATCACTAATGCAACTTAGCAGTTGAAAGCAAGAAGGAGAGCTAGCACAGCGAAACCAGCCAACTCACCACATACTACAGTCAGAAAAGCACTAACTTAGAATAATATTTCACGGTATGAGTTACATGTTTGCACTGGTTGTCTGTGTGGGGTGGATGGAGCATTGCCTTTTGTGAGCAGTTTGATTGGCTTCTTCCCTGTATTACTTCATTGCATAAATCTCACTGAAACAAGGGAAACTACAGTACCACTGAATTTGTCGGAACAGAAGAATACTGCATAGAACCGATGTAAAAAAAAAATATTTCTCCCAAGGCATTCTGTAGAAAGGCGTCAGAGACTAACGCGAGCAAGACAATCCAAAGGAAGAATTTGTCACAGTTCCCTTCCTTTGAAATAAATAAAAGGTTTGTCTGCATGTGTCATGGTCACCCTGAGTTCCCTGGAAATTCAGTAAGAAACGTGGGCTCGTGCCTGCAGAAGATCTTCATACTTCAAAGGAATACCAACACCTCCCTGATTCATGGCAAAAGTGTTTCAAATAGACCTGTGCTTCCAGGGCTTTGGCTAGCCACCCTATGGCCCTTGTGACTGACTTTCCCCATCTGTGGTATCCAAAATAAATGGTTTCACCTTCAAAATATGTTTGCTTTCAGTAGATTTATCACATCTCTATTTCCTACAGATTTTAATGTTCCCATCCCCTAGTGTCTTCATGCCCATTACCGGACCTATAGTGTTCTTCTAAAGAAGATGCCAGATATACTGATTAAATGGGACAAGTCTGGGATTTAGTAAATAGTCCAGTAAAGTAGTTAAAGAATTAGGTAACCCTCAGGCAAAGCTTAACACCTGGTACCTAAGGTACTGCATTCTTGCCATGAAACCAGACATTTGACAGGGACCCAGCTCCCACCTCAAAAGTGTTACTGAGGCTGTTAAAATCTACCTGAATGGGTTTAAAGCCCTGTATACTCAAAAAAATCTATGCAGTTATCATATGAAATGTCTGTGGGTTTTTTAGTCATCTTATCTTTGGCAGAACTTCCATGTACCTAAACAAAAGCAGAGGACTTTCTGGGAAGCAGCTAACTCTATCCTATACAGGAAATGGGAATTCATTGTGGAAAAGAGTGCAGTTCCCAATGAAAATTATTTTCCTTCGCAGCCTCTGTCACCTCTCCTTCCCTCACACCTAACCCGTAATTTAGAAGGCAGATTGCAAGGTATACAGTCTTCAAAGAAACAAAGGCCTTTTTCCAAGAACTTCTGCAAAAGAACCTGATTTAAATCAACAACCAAAAAAAAGGTTTTCTGGATTAAGCAGATGACATTAATTAAATTCTTGCCAGTTTATTTTTCATCTGACATTGTGCATATGATCCTCTTAATACTTAGAGAAAACATTCCTCTCGTCAACTAGTCTCATCCGTCTGGCAACTCATCTCTAGCATGTTATCAGTCCTGTTTAAAGAACATGTTCTGCTATTTACGTTAGAGCCATTTTCTTGCAGGGGCCATGGGCACGGAGAGAGCTAACTTGCACTCCCTCTGCTGGCTATCTAATGGGCGGTGGGGCTCAAATCACAAAAAAACCTGACTTACCGGCAGGCCAAGCAACTGCTATAACACACACCATGTTCACGCAGAGGGAACCACCACGATGCTGGGCAAAGTCAAGGGCAGGACCAGAACTGCAAATATGTACATTAAAATATCTATTTGCCTATTTTTGTGCAAAAATGTCCAGGAAACTGTACAGAATTAGCAGACACTGAAATGGCAGGAAAGAGGAAGACTGACTTGAATCATGGGGTAGTGAGAAGCAAAGCTATCCCAGACTAGAAGAGAGAGACAGACCCCTTGAGGGTCCTGGCAGGAGCAGAATACCAGCTGAGGTGCTCTGAATGGTCTTCTTGAGATGTCTTCATTGATTCTAGAAGGACCATTCTGAAGTTGCTAATTTAGGCACATAAATGAGGCACCTACAATCAGTGCATGGAGTGCTCTGATGTCCAGTACTGGGCGGTAGGTAGGTCTTACACTAATGCTGCTTTGTTTTGTTGTTTTTTTTGTTGCGGGTTGGGGTTTTTTTTGTTTCTTTGTTTGTTTTTTTGGTTTGCCTTTTTTTTTTTTAATTAGTTTGCATGATTTGATCTCTTTCCTTTCTGATTTTAACTTGATATTTAAAACGTGACTGGAATATTTTTAACTTACTGTGCTTGTACACAATGACACTGGGGAATCTGTCATTCCTGAGCCTATGTTTCTCTTTCCAGCACATGCCAAGCTGCAATCTCTGTAGCTCTACAAGATCCAGTCCTTTTAAGGGCAGGCATACTGTCTGCAGTGCAATCTGCTGTGTACTCTGACTCCCATGTCTTGTGAAATTACCCATGTTTATGACACTCACAACAGCAGCAGATGAAGTTGAAGTCAGACATGGAATGTAAGGGTGCCAGATGTCCCAATTTTCATGGGACATTCCCACATTTAAATAAACCTCCCACATCCTGTTGACAGGAACCATTGTCCCAAGACCTGCATTTGCAACACCCTCCTCCCCTCCCTTGCAGGGTGGGAGCAATACATGCTGCACCTCCCCCCCACCCTGAGAGTGTCTCAGATTCCTGCAGCTGCAGCACCTGCAGACAGGGACAGGGAATAATGGAGAGGGAATTTGAGGGGGGGGGGGGGGGAAGGGGGCAGCACAGAAGAGAGCAGAGAAGAGAAAATCAGGCAGAGAAGGAAGGAAGAGAAGCGGTTTAGGGAAAACAGCAGGAAAAAGAGAAGGGAAGGAAATAGGTGAGGAAATGGAGAGAAACAGAATAAATTTCTAAAAGCAAGAGAAACTTAAATGGTTTAACAAAAGTAGGAGGATAAGGGGAAAAAAGTGAGAAGAAAAAGATAAAAAGTGGTAAAGGGACATACAAGCACAGTGGAGAAGAGGGGAAAGTACATGGAAAGAGATAAAGAAAAAGAGCAATCAAGCAACAACAGAAAGTCAAACAGAAAGACAAAGAAGGGAAAATGAGGGAGAAGCCTCATCATGTCAAAAGTAGTAGCTCTCCCTCACATGGTAGTTTATACAATTGAGCCATGCTGTTCCCTTCTTTCCACTTTCTTGCAGAGACCGCACACAACTTTGTGCTGGAGCAGTTGGCGTGGGGAGCTGCCAGGGACACACATGAGAGCACCGAGCAGCCCTGCACAGCACAGGAATTGCCATGAACTCCCAAGGCTGCCTCGCAAGCAGCTGCAATTGGAACCACTATACGATTTAATGATTTCTTTCCAGATACTGCTGGATAACAGAAGAATGAGAGGGGGATTGGACAGAAAGCTGAAACTAAAGGTGCAAAGAAAGGCCAGCCAAATTTTGGAGTATATGTTGTGCGACCATCCAGCCCCTTGTGTTGACATGACTAAATGCAGCACTTCCCCTGGGCTCCCGTAGGCTTCTCTATTGTGTAATAACCAACATTTCTTGACATATCTGAAAAAGCATCTTTTGCTTTCTCGTTGTCTGTTCAATTGTCTCTCCCCATGGGAATCCCGGGGAGGAGATATAGTTTGCTGGAGTCCCACCTGCTTTACTTCATGGAGTTTCCTACACTTACTCTTTTCCAAAGCAAAGGATTTACCCCTGAGAGAGAGAAAGATGTGGATTGAGAAAACCCCTCAGCCTGTATAGAAGCTGGATTTCATCTTTGCAGATCCAGTACACATCAGTGCAAGGCTTTCAGCCCCACAGACTTACCAGTTTTCTGCAAACATCCTTATTACGAGAGCACCAGCTGGGCTATAGAGAGCAGCTGTTACTTAGGGGAAATGTCAACTCCTTAGTTCAGTCAGGGAAAAAGAAGAATATGGGATGTGGTATAGTTAAGAATGAATGTGAAATATTTAATGTTTACCAATTTCTAATTAGGGCAAAGAAATGTTTTTGATAGCTATACTCAAGTTCAAGGTCAAGTTTGCACACCCATATGGGTCAGCTGCATCCATTCTGCCTACTTGGGGCAAAGGCCAAAGCTGAACATTGTTCCCCCTTTCCTGTCTCTCATCCCACAAAGCCTGAAATTCCCTGACTGGAGAGCTAGCTGACCTTCTGCAGGCTAGAGTTTAAATGAGACCACTGTGTGGGCAGGGTGAGTGACAGGAAAGTTGCAATCCAAAACCAAGCTTGGTCCCCAAACTTCCAAGATGCTATAGACATGTCCACTTCTTATTGTCCACAGTGGCACATGGGATTGGATGAATTTATAAATTTATATTTCATTCAGTAGTCCTCTTCATGAACTAAGATGAAGGCCATCTGCTTCATCTGTGAATTCTAGCACATACCTGCCAAACAACTTTTGAAAATCACCTTCCCTCACAGGTTTGGTTAAGTCTGCTTGCATGAAAGAGAAGCAGCATTAGGTGCTTGCAGCCACATGCAATTCAGCTACAGAGAGACTGCATGGCACAGAGCATGTATAAGAAAATACCCTCTTAATTTTTTGTGGAGAAAACAGTTGGATTTTGTGAAAATAGACAATATACTTGGACAGTATCTGTGAAAAGAGGTTTGTTGTAGTGGAAGAGAGAGAGAGACAGAGAGAAAGAGACAGAGAGAGAGAGAGAGAGAGGCCAAGATAAAGACAGTTCAATGAAGCAATAGCAAAAGTCATGCAAGTGGCAGCGAAGGGAAACAAAAGATGTTATTCTCTATTTCCCACCAGCAGGTGATGTTTGGTCACTTCCCGGGAAGCAGGGCTTCAGTACACATAGTGGTTGCTCTGGAAGACAAACATCATAAATAACAAATGCCCCCACCTTCTTCTTCCTTTCTATTTGCTTTTATATCTGAAGCATATGTCATATGGTATGGAATATCCCTTCGATCACTTTGGGTCAGCTGTCATGGCTGGGTCCCCTCCCTAGATCTTGCCCATCCCCAGCCTGCTGGTGAAGGGGAGGAAGGTTGGAGAGACAGCCTTGGTGCTTTGTGAGCACTGCCCAGCAGTAGCCAAAACACTGTTGTGTTATCATCACCTTTCTAGCAACCAATACAAGCACAGCACTGTGAGGGATGCTATAGGGCTCAGCCAGACCCAGTACAACAATCTTTGATAAAATCTTTTTTGGGTTGGGGGTGGGTGTAAAGGGGTGTGTGTGCTTTTTTTTCTTTCCCTCTTGGGCCAAGCTCATTTGGCACAAGTGCTAGCACCAAATCCAGCACCACAACAAACCAGAACGCAAGCGTACAACAGAATAACAACATGGTAGCTCCCATGAATTGTGAGGATTCCCTTAGTTGTCCCCAGTCTTACAGAAACTGATTTGTGGGAACATGGACTGAACACAGAAGTGATGCATATGGGAAACAGCATGTCCCAACACACTGTCTATCCTTTTATTACATTTCTAGCAAAGTGTTTCATTTGATTGATTAACTTTGCTTCAACTCTCATTTTCTTAACAAAACTGAATGAGGTAGATTTTGTTGTTGAAAAACAAATTTAGTAAAAACATTACAGAGTTCACATGCATTTGTGGTCCAGCTTTTGGTTGGTGAGCACCTTGCCAGCTCTCCTTAAGCTCACGGTGACAAGTATGTGGCAACTTGGGACGGACAGGTACAAGGAAGGATGCAAAGGAAAATGTTATAGGTTTCTCTACAAGGCAATGAACAGTTTTCTCTTTTCTAATAGATAACTTTAAATATTCTTATCTTGTTACTAACCTCTTAATAATACTTAACTTATATTGTTCCTGGTTTGTACAGTATTATTCTCTTAAGCTTCCTTTGTTATATGTGTATATGCACACAGATATCACAGACACACACAGGATTTTCTGCTTATATCCCTACCAACTAAAAAGCTACCACTGCACTGACATGTTATATTCCATGTGATTTTAACCACGTTTTCCACCCATGCATTCTTAGTTCCTAAGCATATGCTCTCTCAGTCATCTTAAACTACATTGAGACCCATTGTTACCAAGCATTCGAGCTTGCTCTGTATTAGCAATCTGTCACTGAGGTTATGTGCCTTTCCAACAGTTTTCTTTGCCATCTACATTTGCCAAAATGAAGCTGTATTTTGTGTAAGATCACAAGTCTTAAATCTTAATCTTAATTTGCCAGCATCAAGTCACAATGAGCACAGATCCCTGTGACATTGTTTAAGAAATATTTACATTCCCATTTAAGAGGCATTTTGAAAACTGTTGGCCAGATTTCAGAGTCACTACTATTGTTTTTCCTGATTTTCCTATATTGCAATTTTTCAGATGTCATATGAAACAAAGTCAAATACAGTACAAACATACATTTCTGTCAGAATAGTCAGCCTGAAAAAGCAGGCCTACATGCTTATTGAAAAATTATCTATGTTCCTCAAGTATGTTGACTGGAATCAATTATGCAAATATCCTTTAATTCTTTAGTGGCTGCTTCACCCATGAGCCTCTTGCTCAGAATCAGTATCAAGATATACTTATGTGAGTCATAAATTTTCTCTTTAAAAATGTTAGAAGAACATTAGCTTTTTTCAGTCCTGGGAAGTCCTCCTTTTTGTAAGCCTTGTTTAAAATCAAGAAGAATGCCTCAAAGAGCTCATCTGCCAATTCCTTCAATACTCTTGGCTACAGGCTATGCAATCTACCAAATATAAATATGTTTCACTCTTAATTTTGTCATTTGTTGTCTGCTCCAGCTGCTGATGAAATAGAACGTACTACATTAGAATTGCAAGATATGAACAAATTTTCCTACAAGTTTTTACAGAATACATCTGACTTTGTTATGTGACTGAGAGCAGCTGTTTATTAAATATCCTTGCACTTTCTGAATGACTAAGACAATTTTTGCCTCATACAGGACCTATATCATAGCTTGAGTTATTTTTAATAAGTAACTCCCCTCATTTCCTTATACAAATGAGGTATGGAGTTTGTTATTGTTTAAATTTTACAGCTTTAGCTTCCCTTATCCAGTGGCTGTATTCTTAGTTGCAGTCTGTAATGATTTGCTTTTATTTTATCTGTTGGTCTCTCCCACTTTTTAACTTCTTCTCTTTACTGTCCATTTTTAATCTAGCTTTCAATAAAGTAAGGTGTCTTTTGTAATTATAAAATTGGGCTTTGAAGCCTAACAAACAACCCACTAATGGAGGGGGCGGGGGGCGGGGTGGTGGTGGTGGGGGAGTGTGTGTCCTTCAATGTTGTCAGCAGTTGCTTTCAAATGTGGGAAATGAGCTTTCAGAAGAGCCAGGTATTTTCATCATTGGCCTGGGTCATTCCTTGGCTACATATAAATATGAGTCAGATTCTTATTAACCATGTAAAGAAAATATTAATTCCTAGTTCAGTGATTAATTCACCATTTTCCATCCTAATGAGGTTGTCATGGTTTAACCCCAGCCGGCAACCAAGCACCACGCAGCCGCTTGCTCACTCTCCCTCAACCAGAGGGATGGGGAGGAAGATCAGAAAGGAATGTAAAACTCAAGGGTTCAGAAGAGAACAGTTTAATAGGTAAAGCAAAAGCTGTGCATGCAAGCAAAGAAAAACAAGGGATTCATTCACTACTACCCATGGGCAGGCAGGTGTTCAGCCACTTCCAGGAGAGCAGGGCTCCATCACACATGACAGTTACTCAGGAAGACAAACGCCATAATGCCAAATGTCCCCACCTTCCTTCTTCTTCCCCCAGCTTATATACTCAACATGATGTCCCATGGTATGGAATGTCCCTTTGGTTAATTTGGGCCACCTGACCTGGCTGTGTCCCGTCCCAATGTCCCATGCCCCTCCAGCCCTCTCACTGGCAGGGCCCAAGAAAGTGGAAAGTCCTTGACTGAGTATAAACATCACCCAGCAACAACCAAACCCATCAGTGTGCTGTCAACATTGTTCTCACACCAAACCCAAACCACAGCCCTGCACCAGCAACTGAGAAGAAAATTAACTCTATCCCAGCTGAAACCAGGACAGAGGTTTAATGTAAAGTAGGAGAGTTTACACCTTTGGAAAAGGGCCAGGCAACTCAGGAGGACTATAAGGATGCTGTGAGGTTATGCAGAGAAAAGATTGGATAAGCAAAAACCCAGCTAGAACTCAGGCTGGCCACTGCCAAAAAAGATAACAAAAAGTGTTTTTACAAATACATTAGAAACAAAAGGAGGTCCAAGGATTATTGGAGACAGCGGGGAACATTGCCACAAAGGATGAGGAAAAAGGCTGAGGTACTTAATGCTTTCTTTACCTCATTCTTTAATATTAAGAGCAGTTACCCCCTGGGTACTCAGCCCCCTGAACTGGAAGACAGGGATGAGGAGGAGCAGAATGAGGTCCCCACAGCCCAGAGGAAATGGTTTGTGACCTGCCGCTTCACTTAGACACACACAAGTCTATGGGACTAGATGGGATCCACCCAAGGGTAATGAGGGAGCTGGCAGAGGAGCTCGCCAAGCCACTTTCCATCATTCATCAACAGTCCTGGCAAACTGGGGAGGTCTGAGAATATTGGAAGTTAGCCAATGTGACATCCACCTTTAAGAAAGGCAGGAAAGAAGATCTGGGGAACTACAGGCCTGTCAGCCTGACCTCAGTGCTGGGGAAGGTTATGGAGCAGATCATCCCGAGTGCCATCACACAGCACATGCGGGACAACAAGGGGATCAGGCCCAGCCAGGGTGGGTTTATGAAAGGCAGATCCTGCTTGACAAACCTGATCTCCTTCTATGACAAGATGACCTGCCTAGTGGGTAAGGGAGAGGCTGTGGATGTTGTCTACCTGGATCTTTAACACCGTTTCCCACAGCATTCTCCTGGTGGCTGCTTATGGCTTGGATGGGTGTACTCTATGCTGGGTGAAAAACTGGCTGGATGGCCAAGCCCAAAGAGTGGTAGTAAATGGAGTTACATACAGCAACTGGTCATGAATGGTGTTCTGCAGGGCTCAGTATTAGGGCCAGTTCTAATGCCTTTATTAACGATCTGGGCAAGGAGGCTGAGTGTACCTTCAGTCAGTTTGCAGATGACACTAAGTTGGGGGGAACATTGATGTGCTGGATGGTAGGAAGGCTCTGCAGAGGGAACTGGACAGGCTGGATCAGTGGGCCAAGTCCAGTTGTGTGAGGCTTAACAAGGAGAAGTGCCAGGTCCTACACCTGGGTCACAACAACCCCAGGCAATGCTACAGGCTTGGGGAAGAGTGCCTGGAAAGCTGCCTGGTGGAAATGGACCTGGAGCTGTTGGCCAACAGCTGGCAGAACATGAGCCCAGCTGGCCAAGAAGGCCAACAGCATCCTAGCTTGTAGCAAAACCAGTGTGGCCAGTAGGTCTAGGGAAGTGATCGTCCCCCTGTACTCAGCACTGGTGGGGCCACACCTCAGATACTGTGTTCAGTTTTGGGTCCCCATTACAAGAAAGACATTGAGGTGCTGGAGCATGTCCAGAGAAGGGCAACAAAGTTGGTGAAGGGTCTGGAGCACAAGTCTTATGAGGAGTGGCTGAGGGAACTGGAGTTGTTTAGCCTGGAAAAAAGAAGGCTCAGGGGTGACCTTATCACTCTCTACAGCTCCCTGAAAGGAGGCTGTAGGCAGGTGGGTGTTGCTTTCTTCTCTCAGATAACAAACTACAGAACAAGAGGACATGGCCTTAAGCTATGCCAGGGGACGTTTAGATTGGATATGAGAGAAAATGTCTTCACAGAAAGGGTGGCCAAGCATTGGAACAGGCTGCCCAGGGAAGTGGTGGAATCACCATCCCTGGAAATGTTTAAAAAACATGTAGATGCCGTGCTTAGGGTTTAGTGGTGGACTGGGCAGTGCTGGGTTAATGGTTGGACCTGATGATATCAAAGGTCTTTTCCAACCTAAATGATTCTATGATTTTATTCTAAGTTACTGCAGCTAATTCTACTTCCCATACTCTTGTTTCTGTAACTTTCAGGTTTTCCTGGAGTGATTCATTGGTGATTTCATGAGATCTCAAGGCTCCCTCCCCAGATTACTTGAAATCCCACATGATAATGTAGTTGTTCTTTGGAAGCATTATTGGAAGCTGTTTGAGGAGCTGCTAGTGTTGTTACTTAAGCTGATGACATAGATAACTATTCCAAATCAATACTTAACTTTATGAATTATCAGTCATTTATGAATACTTTGACTCAGAAGCACAGAAAAACTTTCACTTGACATTGATTCACTTGTTTTTTTGTCTAATCTGTTTTGAAAATTAATTATTAGAATAAAAATATATACTTTTAATTATGACAGTGAGGCTGTTACTTTAAAAGATGTTTATATGTGTCTGATACAAAGCCTGTTTTCATTTCAGAATGAACCTTGCAAAAAGCTAAGATCAGAACAGTGTGTAAGGAAAATACACCACTTTCTTCAATTATTTAAGTGGTTTCCATTTCAGTCTATATTTTCTCAAAACCCTGGATCAAAAGAGCTTATCCACCACACAAATAAAACGTTGATTCATCCAACAGAAAACAATTGTCTATGCAACAGTTCTAGTTCAATGTGTAACAAATAAGAAAATCGTGCTTTTTTATCTCCTCTTCCCAGCATCAAGGCCTGTTTGGAATTGACAGTGCTTAGATCAGTAGACAGCTGGCCAGTGCTTAGATCTGTAAGAAATTCCGTTAAAGGCAATGGGATGGTGGTGCAGTCAATGTATGAGCAAGGACTCCACACATCAGGTTTTATACATAACTGATTTATAAACTTTAGATTATGCGTTCACAAAAATTTGCTTTGTTCCTTTAAGCTGCCTACATCATGTAATATGGTATCTGTTCCCTGAGAAGATGACAGATTTCTAAAACATAAAATCAACAAATAATGAATTATTTTGTTTAAGTAAAACTATTTCCGTTGCCTAGGTACACATATAAAAGAATAAACATTTTCCAGATACTCTACCTTACACAATTTTTTCACATGTCTATTCATAAATTACTAATAGAAGAACATGAAAGTGGCCAAATGAAAACAACTGTAAAATTTTCAAATAACCATAATTTAAGCCTTGTGTCTACAACAGTACAGTTTCTATTTTCACAAATAAAATACTGCTTAGAAAAGAATACATTTTTAAAAGCTTTTGTGCTATTTCTTAAAAATTCAGTGAAATTTCAGAGCACTGTTTTTCAGACCCCACCCCCAAAATGTGCTTTTATGTATCTGCACCTTAATTAAAATACACAAAAATTCATCAGAATTACATAAAAACATGTACAACTAAACTAATAAATGAAGTGAGAGCTAAGAATATGCATGTGGACTGTCATACTTTGCAAGCAAAGACTTGCAGAGCCATTCATCATCAAAACAAACCCTGCCAAACACGATAAGATCTGTCATATTCCAGCCAAATTGGTAAAATAAATGTAGAAAGCAGGAATGTAAAGTGATGTGACTAATCCTGAGACACAATGCAGCAGAAAGGAAGGTTCTCAATCACTGCTGGTTTCAGATTCAGATTTTTTAGAGACCTAACCTATTTGGCGTTAGAGTAGGAAAGCATATTATTCAAAGAGTGAAAAATGCCAGGTACTACACTCCCATGAAAGTCTGACCACCAGTGGCACAAAATTGCCCCCTTGGAAATGCATCCTCCTGGGGAGGAGGAACTTCGAAAGGCTGAAGCGTTATTGAAGCTGGCCTTTGAAATTACGGGGTGGAAAGAGTCAGGAGGTCCTACAGGGCTTGTTTGAACAAAGACCAGAAAATCCAGCGGGCTCTTCTGCTCTGAGGGTTTCCCTGCAGCAGAGCATGGCTGCTCTTAGAGGGCACCGGGAAGCATTCCATCTCCTAGAGCGCAGGTCTCCCTCAGGGGCTACCAAGCCATCCCTGCCCAGCAATAGCTTTTTTTGGCTGGCTGCACTCACTGCATTTTATAAATGTGATAAAATAAACTCAATTTTAAAAAAGCAAAACCAAACATGTCATTTCACAGACTTCAGCCAATTTTTATTTGTTCCTTAAATGCTAATAAACAGAAAATATATATAGTGCATTTTGATATACTCTTCTCTACAAGCACAATATCTGTGGAAAGAGGCCATTTATTTTACTGTATCAATGGATATAGTTTGAAAAAGACAAGTTTTCATCTGGACCCTTTAGTCAAGGATACTAGGCTTTGCTTCATTCATATAAAGCAAAGTGTGTTTCATAAGACACTATAACTGATACTTTTTCTACTATTGGATCAAATTATCATCACTGGCAAAACATACTTAGAAACTCACTTGGGGTTTACACCTATCTGTACTTTTTTTATTAAAACATATTACTCTGTCATAAGAAACTCTCCTCCCCTCCTATGCTTAGACTGACACATTCATTTATGCTACTGATATTACATCTTTTGCATAGTTGTCTCTCTGCTAGTTTAATTTTTATCCCAGATACAATTTTATATAATGCCTTAATGGCATCTGTAAGACTTTAGTATTATAAGAATATTGTTATTATAGTCACTCCTCCACAGCACTATGTGCTGCATTGTAAAAGGCTGAGCTACCCTAACATAGCTTACAGCTTGCGATTTCAGATTGAACAGGCTGAAATTCTAAAATGAGAAGATTCAAGATTCAGCTGAGAAGGCTAGCTCACGGGATGCAAAATAAAATTTGTGTTTGACCTGAGTTCTTTCTCAGCGTTAGTTTTATTTAGCAGTACTCTTTTGAGATCATAATAATACTACATGTATTCCATTTTAAATGAAAGAATCAAATGCATTCTCTCTATGCAGGTCTCGAGTTTTCCATCAGGATCTATGAAATAGTGAGTAGGATCTGACAGATCCCATTATTCAAAGTGGCTGAACTCCTTTTTTATTGTAGCTGGTCATAAAACTTGGCACAAACCTATTACTAGTAATATTCCTTTATCGCTGCACTTACTTTTAAGCTGTAAATCTGTTCTGCATCTATGGAAAAAATACAGTCTGGGTGCACATGGACTGAGGACATAGCCAATTATCTGGGTAATTTATTTTATGAATTTACACTGAATTAGACAATAAGCACTACCATCACCTAGCAAGAGTTCTTCCTCCTGAGGCTGCAAATCAGCGAGAAAAGGTTTCTTAAACTTGCACACTGAAAGACTTGGGTTTACAATATGTTGTTTGAATGTGTTCTGGTTAAAACAGAAACTGACAGTCTGATTGATAGCCCCTACTTCTTTCCTTATTGTCACAAATTACTTTCAGGATGCTAGTAGTAATAGTGTTAGACTCCTATAAAAGGTGCAACTCTCCAGCTGAGCTTTCACCATGGCGAGTTTTATTGTATTAGTGGAAATAATTTTGCTGAACATTTAAATCCTGCATCCTGGAGGACTGTGCGGTGCAGGAGACTGGTAGTGAAAGCAGAATAAAGGGTCTTTCATCTCTCTGTTCCTAGCAAAAGCTCAGGCTCAGTAGATACCCTGTGCTATTTCTATACAGAGACTTTTCAGTTCCCTATGTAAAAAGAGTTTAGGCTAACTGTTTATTAATGATCACACTGAAATCTCTTTCATTAATAGTGCTATAAGTACCCTGAAGAGTACTTTCCAGTGACATGAAGACTACAAAACTTAGGTTCAGAACAAACAAAAAGGAAGTGTTTTTTCAAATAAGATGAATTTTTGTTGTTGATCTCCTTCCCATATGATTCAAAAAGCAACTAGAAAAAGAGGGGGGGATGGGGGGAAGGAATCCATCAAGAGCTATTAAAACCAAAGACAACACCTCTGTCTACTTTGTGTGGTTTTCCTTTTGAAGTATTTATTTCATATTTTAAAAGACATCTATCTGCAAAACCCCGGATTGCTTTAGACAGGAGATACGTTGCAAAGTACATTTACTTGATTGCTTGCCATGTTCTTGCTGAGGTGTCTGACATCTCTCATAACTAACAACAGGATGAATCCTTAGTTTGACACAGTGTGGACAGTCTTGTGTTACTGTTTTTGCCTTATGCTGTTAAGCTGAAAACAGCTGCCTTCTTCACTGCAGACTCAAACTGTGAATTACAAAGTCATAATTTCTGTTTCCTAGAAATGTCAACATTTTTAGCCTTTCCTTCTTTTTCTCTCTCTTACATTAAGTCCCTAGTGCCTTCTTCCAGTTTTGAAGTCATTGTGGAACATACAGTAAGTGTAAAATGCCTCGTCTTAGTTCAAAGATTGCCACAAGCTATGTAAAGGCTGATTTCTTCAACTGTTGTGTCTGTGTCACAACATCCAGGCAAGAATTTCTGATGCTAGTCTGTGATGATTAACAGAAAACAAACCCCAGCTTCATACTAGTGCAGTAGCCAAGTATGCTAACTCCTCCTTTCCTTATCCCTGTGTGACCATGAAAAGAAACAGAAATGTACATTTCAAGAGGGAGAGCAGAGAGACACAATGAGAGGACCAGGGCTCATCCAGGGCTCATCTGTGCCCAGGAGGTGAGCACTGATGCACATTACAAAGCCCTGGTAACAGGTCTTTGCATTTTCTTCTCAGGACTGCAAATGAATCCGAAATTGCATGACTACTGTGACCTTGGTAATTGCTCATGTCACTGGAGTTGTTTTAAGATTTTTCTCTGTCTTCTGCCAGCAAATAAACCAGGTAATCTACTATCCAAATGTCCTTAAAAGCATAGAACAGAAAGGAAGCATTAAGACTTGATTCAGCTGCCTAAGTATAGGTATAAAATGTCTTTTGAGATAAGTTAGAATATCATGCTGCCTTTCAGGTTCTGCATCAGAAGGGCTTGGTGTATCCCCCAGGTCCTGTGTCATATCTCCCAGGCACATGAGCATGCCCCAGATACCCTAATCAGATGCCTGAGTTTAGGTCTCTGAATTGAGCCATAAATAGATAAGATATAGGTCATGTAGATGGCTAAAGTTTCATGAAACTTATTCAAAAGAACCTCTGGCTTTGAATCCTGATTTTGACGCATCTCTTTGCAACCCTGAGGAAATAATTTGATTTTCCTGCCTTATCTTAGTTCTCTGAGATACTGGATTAGTTCTGCTCTATATTCATGAGAATAAAACAGTATGGTTATGGCGACAGCCTACTTTAGATGTAAACTGCTCGGTTTTGATGAGGATTTGTGGTTTGTTTGTTTGGTAAGTATGCATCATAATGCACAAACCCCTTCCATTAAATCTGAATAAATTTTAGCAACTGTACATGGCTATCAGTGGAATAGTCCATTTCTCCATACAACAGGACATACGTAGGTTTGAAAACCTCCTAAGTGATATGCCTGTTGTCAGAAAGGACAGATGTGCTGAGAAAGACCTGAAAAAGTCTTCTTCATGTCAGTCCTGTAGCACATAATATAAAACATGCACACAACACCACAGATTTTTCATGAGAGCCTCAGGAGAGGCATAAAGCTGAGCACCACTGGATATAACATCTGCAAAATGCAGAAAAAAGCAAAATCTGCCAGCAGCTTTATTAACCATGCTCCAAGAGTCTTCAAGCAGGTGTCATATCTATTAGGGAAATGCAAATCACAAAACAGTACAGCTTGATTTCTAATAATGGTACAATCTGGTTCTGCATCTGAGAAAATTATTAAGGTATCAATAGCAAAACTATTTCCAGACATCTCATGATGCCTCAGAAAAGCAACTTTTACAGACATCTGTAAAGAAAATATAAATTCATTGGACACAAAGTCTTCACAGCCTAAAGTATGCACCAGATCTGCAGTAAGCAGTATTCCTGACTGGTTTCACAACAGCATAATTGTCCTGCAAATGGAAACCAGTACAAAAGTAAATGACCATAAAGCAATAGGAAATGGTATTCTATCAGTTGTGAAACAAACAAACAAACAAACAAGCAAAAGAACACAACAAGGAAAAAGCAGACTAAGATCTACAGGAAGTATTCATGACAACCCCCCCCGTCTGAACTGTAGGACACAGGCCATGACTCCTCTTAGACTTGCAGTGAACAGATGTCAAACAAGAAACATCCAAGACTGATTTTTTTAATGGGAGTTAGCCTGAAGATGTTTAGTAGTGGCAGTAGTTCAAATTCAGGCACTAATTTTTGAGTTTCAGAGAAAATTGAACCAAGTAATTTTTTTTTTCTTTTTCTTTTTTTCCGTGAGGAAATTAAACTGTTCAAAATACTTTGGGCAAAGAAAATTTCCATCTATGTATTTTAAAAGCAGAGTACTTTCCTAAACAGCCTGAGGAATAGATCTGAAGAAAACTTTTCATTGTCAAATGCAGGAAAAAAAACCATTTCAGTAAATCTATTAATACTATAAAAGTATAATTGAAGCTGAATACCTTTAAAAATACATGCTTTGGCCAAATTTCATGATCTTCATAATCTCCTGGTGTCAGATAAGTGTCTCTCACTTTGTTTAAAAAAAAAAAACAAAACTAGTAAAATGTTCAGAAATCTCTTTGCAGAATATTACATTTGCCATATTTGATACAAATTGATCTGTTTCATAACATATCTTTATAGGACAGCTTTTCCTTGAAGTAATTTTAACATCAGCTGCAGGTACAGCTTTGATGCACATGACTGGAGCATGTCTCCCCACTGCTTCCAACCAAGTCACGCCATATGACTGTGGCAATCCAATATCAGAGGTCTATGGATGAACAGATGTGTTGTGGCATCTTATTTCCAAATACCTGCATATAACATGTGAGACAGAAGAGATGAAATGAACCTGCAGCAAGGAGCAGGAAAAAAATGGCATCTAATAGTGCTACATCCTCCATTCGCCTGGTATTTTCCTTAGAGCTTTCACACATCTTAAAATCAGTTATTCTGTAAGATATGCATCTACTGAGGTATTTTTAACCATTTAAACATACTTATTTCAGGTGAGCTTTCTGGATGTTCTTATCTCAGGTCAAGAACACTGAAGCAAGTCAGTCACAAAAGGAAAAACTAAGTATTAACCTAGAGCAAACTGTATTACAGCATGCATGCATAACACCATAGCCTGCACCCTTCAGAAAAAGTGAAGTGAGCAGGCTGTTCATTCAAAACTGGGGAAGTATGAGAAAATCACCCTTTTCAGCTAGAGATGACTGTCTCCTTTTAACAAGGTGACAGCAGTGCTGAGTTTCTCTACCACTGATTTTCAAGTTAACTTTAATTCGTTATGTGTCCATGGCTTAATACAAACAGACCATCACTCCTTTCTGATAAAGCTGTTTAACTCTCAGGATGTAATATTTGACTTGTTTCCTCTCAAACTGATTTTTTTGGCTGTCTGTTTAAATTCATTTATCCTACCAGATAGGATGGACAAATGAGAAAGATACAAATTGTAGTATCACCTAGATTTTTGAAAGAAAGATAAAACCACATTCCCTCCTATTTCTGTTGGGTGACTGTAGAAGGGGCACACAGGTCTCATGCAGAGGTCCCATCTGCTCAGGGTAACAGTGAGGAGTCTAACAAACACTGAAAGGCAGGTATCGGCTCTATCAGCTGTGGCAAAATCTGCTTTTCTTGAATTATTATGCATTTGGGTGAGATGGATATTGGTTACTCACACAGGTAAAGATTGCATTACACAGGCATGTCTCTTCAATAGCTCATACAGAAGAGTACCATGTTCTTTTTAAAGGCCAGCTATATGTTGGAGTATAATCAATGAATCAAAGCAAAGTTTCCACCCTAAAAGACTGCCAATTTAAAAGCCTGATTCTTGTTTGGAATGAAAACAATGTCAAAACAGCATTTTGCCTTTAACAGGACACATGCAAAAACAGTACCTGTAACATCTTTTTGTAACTTAGATAAATATAAAAGATACACTATAAGTATAATATATCTTAATGTATGTATATTGTACACTTTAAAATTATATATTTGTATTGATTTACATGTTTAAGTTTCAAGGGACAACAGTTTCAGGGGAGATACCAAGCTGAAGACCTTGATTTAATGTAGGAAGCAAAAGCTTTCTTTCCTTATCCATTAAAATGCCAGGAATCAATGTATAAATGACAGTTAAGACACTAAGTAGCAACAATTCCTATATCTGCTCGTTTTAGGCAACCTTAGCCTTATCTCTCACTTCCTTCATGATAGGATAAAATACAGAGTCAGGTGTTATAAGCTGAATCTATAGATTTTCTTCCAGCATTTTACTGCTATACTTAGCACTAAAATAAGTTACAGGCATCAACAGCAAGGGAATTTATGACCTTACAAATGGAGGCAGCATGTGATAAATACCACACTATCAGTTGTTCAGGTAAGTAATATGTGCTCTTGTAAAACCTGTACTGAAAGCCGAGTAATTTATGAAGTAAAAGAAGTCTGGCTTCTTTAACCTCTCATGCTAATTTACTTTAAGATAACACGAGGATAGACTTGTGTACCACCCTCTCCTGGTATTTTTAATTGTTATGTCCTCTCTCTTTCATTAGTGTATCCTATTTCTTCCATTTATCATGTAAAAGGAGCGAATGTTATTTCACCTTTAAAACTGAAATCCTTCTTCCTGATACAGGCTTATGGTTTCCAACCTCTTTTTTTGAAAGGGGAAAAAAAAAGGAAATTGCTTTTCTGGCTAGTGGCCATGCCAAAGTTGAAAACATGTCTTTTAGTAAAGGTAAAGCATTCTAATGAATGACTTGTTTTTGAAAGAACAAGAGACAATCATTGCAGTCATTCATTGCATACACTAACAGAAAAAAAAAAAAAAAAACCACTGAAGAAAAAAAGACAGCTTACCATGTGTACTGCAGCACCTATCACACTGAGCATGGAAGACTTTGGTTTCATCCAACCAGCCTTCTGAATCTGGCTCACTAAAAGGAGAAAATGCTGAGGTCAAACTGTGTTCAGTTGACTTGAGAGTAACAGGAATGGGTCTGGGTATTGCTTAAAGCAGAGGCCTTAGAAGGGCAGGTCATCTTTGAGACCTTGTTTTTCTTGTGATCCTAAAGTTTAGAGCTCTATAAATGGAAATTCTTATATTTCTGTAGCAATCTCTGACCTTGGAAACGTTATTTATCTATTTAAGCAAGGCAACGCTAGTCTAATAAAAGACATTACCGTTACCTCCAAACTCTGCTGCCTTGCTGATATCCTTAGATCATCGCAGCTACAGCCAGACACTACACACACTACAGGCATTACAGACACTACATACACTCTGTTTAGAAACAGTTCCAGCTACGAGGATTTTATCTTCAAATAAATAATCATTGTTATTACATGTACTTACAGTGCATGTCTGCTTAGCATTAAGATCTGGTTTATATATTAGAAAACTATCAATGCCAGAACTTTTGGAAAAAATAAGACCCTTCTTCTAAGGAGGTCTCATGATAGCATGAGGACCTTTTTCCAGAATGAACTGCACTGAGCATCCTCCACTGGCTCAGTTGGCAGGTGGTTGGGGCATGCAGAGTTCTCTGTACCAGTCATCCCTGGACCTTCTGCTGGCCCTGCTGCCCATTCTCAGCCAGTAATCTCCCTCAGCCTGCTACGCTGAAAAGATGCATTAATAGAAATGTCTGTAACACTAGCTGTGACATTGACTTTCCACGTCAAATAACAGTCAGAAATGCTCATGCATAAGGTCTCTCATTTGTCAGTCTCAAAAGGACATCTCTATATTCTATGATACCTCAAACATTGCTTTGCCTGTGTTACACAATTAACTTATGCCCTGGCTGGTATCTGCAAAGAAGTCTGCAAAGGATTCAGTTCAAATGCAAATAAGAACATACACTGAACAGCTCTATAGCACTTGAGACTCCACTGATAAATTGTCTAGATCTCCACTGAATGTAACTGAACTTGGATATCTCATTCACCAACATCTAGGCACAATTATTTTACCACCACTATCACCACCAGCTCAATCCCAGCCCTAGCATGTTTCTTTGCTATCTACAGGGTTGCCTCAGAGATAAATGGTTGCTGCCAGATGTGAAAGCCAGTGGAGCACTGACTAGATACTTTCTCCCTCTCTAAGTATTCCCCACGTGAATGTCAACTACATGCCTCTAAATATTAAAGAAACAATTCTTCAAGGATTCTTTCTGGTCTTAGGAATGAAGACGTGCCGGTTTTGCAAAAGTAGTTTTGCAGCCATTGCTGCAGGATTTGTGCTGCAGGATGTCTGCTCTGTTAAACAGAAAATTAATGTATCTGCAGGAGCAGAGAGTAGAAACATACACTGCAGGACGATGCCTGGTATCTTGTCCCTCCACCGCTGCCTGAAGAAGTGCCATGACAAGTCTTGTCACTTGACTTTCTGTCAGGGCCCTCCATTATTGTAACAAAGAATGTTGATATTTACCTGGCACATAACAAACTTCAGCAAAAAGTGATAGTTGAAGCAGTTATCCTGGCACCAAACAGTATGCTGAATCTCTTGGTATTTCTCTACCAAGAGCTAGAATGTATCACTGGTTCCTCCCCACTCATCTTGTGCAGAGTTAGGAAAAGCTGACATGTCACTTAATTAGTCTGGGATTTATTGATAGTCCTGTAAATGATAAGAGGTGCCTAAAATAATCTATAGGTAGTTACACCTACTCTAAACCCATCCTGTAATTTTAAACTCTGCAGATATAGTCAGGAAGAAATTCAGCCATGCTCTGTAGAAGCAGATTAGACAGCTTTGAAGGGTGTGCCCTCAAGCATGTGTAAATACAAGAGTCTCTTGACTAGAGATAACAACAGTGAAAGTACCTAAGGCAGGTGGCATCGGATTCTTCTGTCACCTAGTAAAAGGGGGAATAAACTAACAGAAACTCAAGAACAAGGAAGTAAGAACAGTGACTGGCTCAACTCAAAATGGTCTTGCAAGAGGATCATTCTTATCTTTAGATCACTTACTGCACACTGTTGGACTGGAGGACCTCTTTTTCTCTTTTTTTTCTTTTTCTTCTTATTTTTCTTTTTTCGTTTATTACTTTTTGCCTTTCACTTCTGAAATATTAACTGTGTAAAACAAGAGGTGATCAAAAAAACAGTGAACCTAGAGGGTAGATGATACATGTTATCACTCTTCTACATATAACAAAGAAATGTGTTAACAGATTTAGCAAATTTTACAGAAATAATATAATATGTAGATAATTTAATCTGGACATTAAATTGTGCCATAAAAAGTAGGATCTAGAAATTCCTGCATGCTTTGCTTTTAAGTGCATAACAACATAATGTATTTTGGTCAGTATTTGATTTAATCAGTTACAACTGAATAATAACAGCTGTTATTAAATTTACATGTCCTTCATGGCTGACATGTCTTGGCTACCTGGCAAAACAGGGTAAACTCTTGGCGCAATCATAGAAGAAAGTTCATTGTTATGCTGGAGACAATGATGTAGCTTGCTTTTTCCCAGTGAGACTTTGGACAGATATGGTCCTGCTTCATGTCCTGTTCAGCAAGCAAGACATTTTTTCTTGGAATTATTTTTCCAAGTTTCTGAATAGTAAAAGAACATATGATACCTATGTACTAGTACCAGGCATACATTTTCTTGGTTTAAACTAAAAAAAAAAAACCAACCAGTAACCTACATAAAATCAAGATATTTTCTTTTCTTCCTTATCACCATTCTTTTCTCACTTTAAGGACACAGTTTCTTATTGGCATGGGATCATGTTTATCAAAAAGTGAAGTAGGAAGCAAAGTTGGTGTAGGAAGCTCTAGCTCACTCTGTATTCTCCCTCACACCAGGAGATAGTAGCCTATGTCTGTTTATGCCAGGACATGTTTTCTTTCTCCAAGTAAAAAATGTAGAATTGAGTCATTTTTCCAGATTTTCAGATTGCTGTCAATCCAACAGGAGTAGTAACACTGAACAAGATGCCTACCATCTGGAAGAACTCAACACTTTTTGTGCAAGGTTCACCTGCACAACCTCAAGAAGTCCAAGCACTGGGCAGTTTTAACAACTCGAAGATACGTTAAGTTTGTTATGCTTAAGCTGCAACCACTGAGATAAGGGTATGTCACAAGAACTGCTGTTTTGGCCAGTAACATTTGTCTTCTGAAGGTGGAGACAGGAAGGAGAAAGGTCACAAATGGGAACCAAAAGATGTTGATGTGCAAGGCGAAAATATTGAAGCAAAAGACAGAATGAGTTTCAGATGATCACATCACTCAAGAATGAGTTAAGCACAGCGTTCTACAGAAATAACAATAGGAATCTTTCTCCACCAAGTATTTTGTTTATATAATGTTTAAGGCATTTCAAAATGTCTTTAGGGCATTTTAGAATGTCTTTAGAAACATATGGACACTGTTCTCATCTCCTTCTTATAAAACCAAGCTATCTTTGTACCAAGACTGCTATTTCTAAGGGTTTAGACCAACAGAAAGTTGAAGATTACTGTTTTCTTCAAAGCTCTTTAAGGAACTTGTAAGATACTTTTTTTTCAATATATCTGTTAGAATTTTATAATCCATTACCATTCTATTAAGCCTGTGGGAAAAACATTCTCCCTTTAATAGAAAGAGTTCCTTGTTCTACTGAAAAGCTTATGTTCTTTATTCAGAATACTGAACTTTAAATTGACAATATTATTATTTAAGGAACAATGTCTTTGTTAATGGCCCAGAGCAGAACCTCTACCCTTAGCAAGCCACTTAAGGTCATGTTTAGATCCTGTCTACTTTAATGATACTTAGTAACTGTTTCAGCATTTTACTGAATTGAGGCCTCTTACAAAAAAAATTAAAAGTATTCATTAAAAATTTATTTTCCCTGCATCCTTACAGTGTGTTCATGTCATTTGGGAACCTAACGCTAAAACTTGGAAGCTGCATTAAAGAGAAGTCATGATTTACTTGAATTTCTTTGAGATTTCTGAAATTGCTTTTCTGACAAAAATGTAGCACACTCAAAATTCCATGACAGTATGTAAGAAAGGTTTTATTGCAACCTGCTTGGAGTGACTGGAAAAACTTTCTGCTCAAAAGCTAGTGAATTTTTACAATCTTCATTGACGACAGAGGCCTTGGGCTAAACAACACTGTTCCATTAAAAAGATAGATAAATGACATTCAGAAATTCTATTTAAAGCACGTAGACATATTTTCTCCTTTTTTTGCATGTTCCTTGCCTTCTTAGATATATCTCATATTTGGATGCATCCGGGGATATATTTTATGCAAAAGATATGCATCATTTTGACAGATACTTAGTAAAGAAAGTACACATATCATTTATACAGTAAACCATGACAGACAAATCTGTAAGAGCTACAGGTTCATAAGTTCATGAGAAATGTTTTATTACACTAACACTAAGTCTGTCTAAAATGTCAGCAAACCAGACTTCTGCCCTAAGCTAAAGCTCCTTCGTGATTTACAAATAATGGCAAATCCATGTCTGATATGATTGCTGTAATGGAGACAAACAGGAAGAAGGAATATCGTGACATTTGAAGAGCAGGAGTAAAACCCACTTATCAGCCAGAAACAGAATCTTCAACAGGGTTAGACTATGTTGTCTAAATTCAGCTGAAAGGGGATAAATCAGTTTAGTGGGGTTTGTGTTTGGAACTCTTTTCTGACCAAGCTAGTGCATTAACAGGACTTTCTTCCTCCAAGCTATTTCTGTATACCATAAACTGTTAATGTGTACTGTAAAATGCAGCTATCCATTAAGACCGGACTAAAATACCACTGCAGATTCTGATATTAGCATACAGAGTCCCAGATAAAACTACAGCAGCACCCTTCCCATTAGCATAATTTTTAAAAAAACAGCTTTCAGAATTCATTATTTCCTCTCTCAGCCTTCAGAAGATGTTGGTGCATGTTGTTTTAGAAGCTCTCATCTTCTCCCCCTTCTCCTTTCCTGTCCTCCTCGGTCTGTCATATGCATTGGCGTACACATGAACAGAGAAACACACTTGCACCCCTCCTACTGATTTATATACAAGACTTCCTTACTGTTCCTTTTGGAGATGTCACTCATCCTTTGATAGTCAAAATGATTGTTACTGAACATCATGTGTTGTTTTTCTCTACAGGATTAGAGAAGACATTCTTGACCAAGCCTTGGGTAAGGGAAAGACTGCTAAACAAGCTGAAGATGTATGAGACGATTCCACAATATACCACAAACTGACAGAAGGCTGTTAAAAATGTCTGTAGAAACATTTTGTCTCAGTAGTGCCTAATTTATTTAAGGGCATCACTTTTTTAAAGCACTATGATCCCTTTTTTTTTCAGAAGTTCAGGCAAAAGTAATTTTCCCCTGCAAACAATTCTCCTGTGAATTAGCAAGGAAATTTAGAGAAAATATGCAGATAAAACAGGCACTGAGCTTTATTTCAGACATTGATGACTTCCTCTGATTAAAGTTTACCATCATATCATTATTCTATTAAAGAAGTCTTCTCCATGCCTATGTGTTAGTGTGTTGATGGAGAAATACTCATTTTAAACAAAGAAATTGTACAAAGCCTGCATATACTTTACTATATCCTTTCCAGCAGGAACATCTGCACTGTGAGGGATGTATTAACTTTATGAAAGAGATTATAAGATGTAGCACTTATAATAGCAAGGGACTGGACTTTCTGACCCAGAAAGTTTCTCATTCTCATATGTTGCTATAATTTTTAGGAGGCTGATGAAAGAAATTTTACTCATCTTGTTATCTGGGTTATGTACATAACTAACTTAACTGCAACATTGCTAGAACTGCATATGCCTCTACCATTGTCTTGCTTGTCTAGATTGGGCCAGACCCTGTCAGTCATTCTATGGAGCCAGCACTGTAGAAAAAGAAGGAAAAAAAGCTGACATGAAAATGCGTTCTGTCACTTTCTGTTCAGATTTAGTGCTTTTTCCAAGATTTTACCTTAACATTTTAGCTATTTGCAAATGCAGTTGAAGCCAACACAAACAGGGAAAGGCCCTCAAAAAACACAGAGGAACATCATTGTTCTTCTCCAGAAGCCATGAAAAAATACATGACAATGAACTTCGGAAAGTGAATGCTGACGTTCAAATCTTGAACAAAAGAATGCCAGTTTGGAATACCTAGCAGAGAACCATAGGCAAGGAAAAATTTCAGTTGTTGACAAACAGTTTAGCTTAGAGACCTACTAAAATTACATGGAATGTTTGTTAGTCTTGTTTTGCAACTCTTTCAAAACCTAAAGCACAAAATCACATCTAAATAAATTTTTTTCAGATTGGAAAATTACACAAAAATCAAGCTATACATTGAACGATGCAGGACGGAGGGCAGGATTGTTCTTTTGGTTTCTCTGATGCAGAAGAATTAATTTTTAAATACTGCCACAGTTTCTCTCCTCATCTACATAGTCATTCCTTGCAAATCATAAAGAATACTTGTTTGTTCTAGCAACCATAATCACAAGTCAGGTTCCTTAAGATATTCACAGTGTCAACCTTTTTGTCATAATATAGAAGATGAAAAACAAGGGGAACTCTTGGATAATTTCATTTTTCTTTAGTTTACAAGCTATTTCTGACATGAAATGTGAAAGAGTTACTAGAAGGAAAAAATAATAGTTTCCTTTAAAAATAATCCATCATGCAAATTGCATTCTTAATACCCAAATATGTACTGACATGAGTGATTTCTAATTTTAAATAATCCTTTTGCTCTTACTTAAGACATAGATAGTTGTTGATCTCTTTCTCCTCTTAAAGGTTAACTTTCTGAATAAACTGAATAAACGGTGAAGAAAAGATCTGGGGAGAAGCAAGACAGTCTGAGGTAGATGTGATAGCTTGACTGAATCTTTGACTAATCTCCTTTTCTTCTAAATGTTCTTAGTTAAGGTGCTTCCTCGTCTGCGTATCCTTTAAGCAATACTTTATTTCTCAGTTACCAAAGTTCTGTGTCCACCCCTCACCTTTTAAGCAATAGATTTTCACTGTGAAACTAAGCGCCACCTCGCTCCTGTGACCTACGTCAGTATGCCAGATTATGCACACGTGTTGTATTAGTAGGAGTCACTGCACAATGTGCTGTGTTTTATTTTTATTTGAATTGCATACATGCAGTTTCCCTTTAGCCTCTGAAGTTCAGTGGCATTGTGTATTCTGCTGGAGAGGTTAATATGGCTGGTTGCCATCTTAGGGATGAGGTCCACATTATCTGCTGTAAGTGAAGGATTGACATGTGGCATCAATCCATATTTAGTTAAGGCTTTGGGATGTCACTGGCTTTCAGATCCTTCTACTGCAAACTCTCTGCCAAAATCCTACTTAATGCCCTGTATGAACTTAGTTGCTTTAGAGTTTCATCAGTACAATTGTGAGCAATTTCTGCTTTTAGCAGCAGATGTACCAATGCAGGTATTTTGCTTTCCACTCTTCTTTGCCTATATTCAAATCCCTTATATAAATATGCCCACACCTAAATCTGTCCCATCTTGTTGATCTGCATGTAAAATTCACACGCTGGCTTATGTAAATGTAACCCAACCATGAAAGTAATTTGTTCATGAGTCACAGCCTTGCAAACATTGAGGTAACTGCAAAAACATCCCTTGTTAGATTGCAATTAGGGTATTAAACCCTGATATCATCCTGAATTAAGCTTGAGAACAAAATTCTTCAGGGTTTTGTTCTTTTCTGGAGGTTTTTAAGCATTGGCTTAATGGCTTAATCCTGTTGGTATGAAAAGACAAGTAAATATGGTTCTTAATACATCAGCTATTAAAACTAATTATTTCCTTTGCAGTACAATGGCAAATGTGATCACTGAGATCAGCAATATGAGCTATATCATCAGCTGGGAAGGAAATGCAGCTTCTGAAGAGATCCCAGCAAATTCATCAGAACCAAATCTGTACCTTGCTTTCCCTTTATGAGTTCTCCTTCCTTTTGACATTGTTTGTTGACTGTCACTTGTCATCACCATTGGTCTACTATGTCGTGGAAGGAAGCAAAAAATATGGACCTCAATCTTCAGTATGTAAATTAACCACTAGGCTTTTGGTTGCTTAAAAAAATGTAGTATTTGGTTTGTATTTCCAGAACAAAGCCCTCCCTCTGCGCTCAAGCAGTCACAATCTTCCAGAAGCTTATTTCTTTCTCCTACCTCATATTATTTTTAAATACAGAATAAGAAAGTTTTAATACTGATTTAAAGCAAGGTGATACAGCTTTGCAGGTGATTGAGGAGAGCACTTTCCAGCTATGAGGAGCAGCAGGGGAAAAAATTATAGAAATGCTTGCTTGCAAATGTTACTAATATGGGGAGAACTGCAGTGTTGCAGCCAATGGGAGAAAAGAGAGAGAAGGAGATCAGGGAGACAAGGCTGTGAGACACTGTTGTGGAAGGGTAAGAGTTTGTATTTAACATGATAGAGGAGGCAGAGACAGTGACAGCATGGTTAAACCAGACATAGTCTAGAAACAATATCTTTGACGTACCCTAAAAATAAAATACCTGAAATATAGCTGCATGTACTTCACAACAGTTTTACCACTGTCACAGTGATACACTGGTGCATTAGAGAACCATACACATGTAAGGGGAAAATTTTTGACTAAAGCACAGACAAAAAAGATGGTAATTTTAGTGAAACTGCATAGAACTAACATTACACTTGGCTGCACATCTGTTACTGAGTATTTCTGGGACAGAGGGCAGTGTGGTTCTGCTCAGACTGTGTCATCAAGTATTCTGGCTATGGAAGAAGCTATTCTTGTGCAAGTTTCGGCAATGCATGAAGCAATGTTCATAGGTCCTTATAATCAGTGTCAGGGTTTTTTTGCTGAGCATATTACACTGACACCATTGTATGATAAAAATATTTCCTAACAGCAGTGTGGACTTTCTTTAATGAATCCCCTCCCTTCTAAACTCAACCCATGTAAAATAACTGCATATGATGTAGAAAGATCATCCTTGGCATACACATATGGTATCACAAGAATCTGGCACATTATGTTTCATTGCATTTAAGCCAGATAGCCAGAAGTAGCCAGAATTTTCATTTGGATCCTATCCAACCATTGTTAATCATGAAAGACATGGTACAACAAGTTGGCATTTATATATATGAATAATGGAGTATTTCTTTAATTACATACGAAAACCCTAAACGAAATAGTTTTCTCTCCTTATAAAGTGCCCCTTCTACATCTGTTCCAACTCCCGTTGAAGTCAAAGGAAAGCCTCCCAGTGATTTCAGTGGAAATCAGTTGAGTCTTACAAAATTCTGTTGCATGGTGGTGCCTGACATCCTTGAAGTCTGTTGCAAATTTGCTCTTGACATGCAAAATGCCTGCCTCACAGCCAGCCTGTAATTCCATAAAGCTGTTCTAAAGACTGTTACTTATCCAGCACCAAAAAAATATATTCAGATAGGACAGACTGGTTTTACAAAATGCTTTGTAGCTGGCCTAGAATTGGAATTCAGAGCCCAGGAAAATGCAGAAAAATCCTGCTGTCTTACACGAGACTGGAGAAAAACGTTTATTGCTTTTACAAGGGTGTGTGAAGAATGTTTCCTTGAAAAACCTTTCCCTTCCAATTGACCAATAATGTGCCATTGTTAAGAGCTAAGCTAAGAATTTTGAGAAATGTCAGTGAAACAAGTTATAGAAAGATTCTGTTCTGCAGTTAAAATATATTCTTGCAAGCCCTAATATCAGTGATATATTAGCATTTTTTCAAAGTTCAGAATAAATGCATTTCACAACTTCAAAACATAAGGTATATAATGAAACGCTTATTTAATTATGTTTCAAGGTCCTAAATTAATTGAATTTGCTCCTATAAAAGTGTCCCCTTCTGTATCTGATCCAATTCTCATGAAATTCAAAGTTTAAGTGGTAACAAAGATGGATGAAAACTGCAAGTAGGTGTGTAAATGCTACATCGATAGAAATAAGCCAAAAGATTTTATAAAAGACTTTGTAGGTTTGGTAAACTATCACATCATAGGGTATTCAAGAACTAGTTCCTTCCTGAAGTGACTGTTCCTAGCACTTGATGTTAAGATCATTTTGTCTTATGGGTTGACTGACTAGTTGTCTTTACTCTCTTCTCCCGTTTCCACCTCTATGGAAAGTGTGCAGCATCTCTTGAAGGTTTTCTATTATTTGCCTAATCTGAGAAGTGATTTTGAAATGTCTCCAAGTAGTTCCATCGCTAAACCATTGAGAGATTGGTTTTGGGGGAAAAAAACAACAAAAAAATGAGATTGTCTTCTGAGGCACTGGAAGAGCAAGAAACATGATGTGTGTGAAAAGAGAACAGATAAGGCCTTCAACATAAAACAGTACTTCTTTCTCTCTTTTGAGGAGGAAAGGAATAGCATATACAGCCAGGGACTGAAGTTTTCAGCATAGAAACCCAGACTTCTCCTGTCCCAACTCATCTTGTTACAATGTTGGAAGAATTATTTTTATTTTATGATAATATTTTTTTTCAGCATATGAATTTGGTACAAGCTACAAAAAGGCTTCTCCAAAGCTAACATTTTAATTGTGCCTCCTAGACTGTATACCTTGCCTCTCACCCTAGGAATGACATCTTTGGAAAAGATGCCAAATAACTTAGCAAATTGATGCCAAAGAGTTGAGCCTACTAAGTGGAGGCAGGGGAAGCCTAGTAGGTTTTCCGCCATCAGGTCTTTACAGCCCACCCTACATGGGATAGAAAAGCTGACTTTGACTTGTGTTTACCTTTATTTTGTTGCTATTTGCCCTATCTTCTTTCTGCCTTTGCCTTTGTAGTACATCTCCAGTTTAACTACATCTACACGAGTAAATCAAACAAGCCTAGGACTCCTCTCCAGCATAGGGGCCAAACGCAACAACATGTTCTACATCCATATTATTAACCTCTCTTACCCTCCAAAACAGAGTGGCCACTTTCAAATTGCTTATTGTGAACAACCACAGATGACAGTGATATCTGAATAGTACCCAGAGGTTTTATGGGAGAATAAAAGTGGGCTGGGGCCCAAGGCATTCCACTGACCATTCTGATAATGCAACAAAACAGACAATCCAGTTTCAGCACCAAGTTACCTGACACTGTACAATTTGCTCATATAGCTGTAGCCCTTATGTACTGGGCCTGTTCCAAAATCCACTGCAGCCAGTGGAAACATTACCATTCACTTTGTTTTTCTTTTGCTTCCCTTCAGCTTCCACTATTATGTTTCCCTCTTCACACAATAGCATGATGAAAGGGAAATAAACAATGTTGTATTACAAATTATAGTACTTAATATATTGTTTTTACATTGCACACCCATAAACCAATCATTTAGTCCTCTTCACACCTCATCACAATAACTGCAAGGAAACCAAATGACTTTGTCATGTGAGCTGAGATCTTTTACCTACATCAGTGCCAATCCTGTCACTGATAAGAGTTTCTAGCCACAATTACAATAAAAATTACAACAATTACTAGTTTAACCAGTACGTCTTCAGTGTGCCTTACTATCTTGTGAGCACTCAAGTTTGTTGGGGAAATAACAGATGTCATTAACACAGCAATGGCACAACAAACACCTAGAGAGATAAAATTACATCTGCACTGATAACTTCCTGTTCCACATCTTTTATTTTAAGGATACAATCTGTAGAAATTACATGGAAAAGAGCTAACTACAGATTTGGAGCAGTTTGCTCTCTAGAGAGTAACTGTAAGAGTCTGTTTTGGGCTTCCAAGTTATTTTGAAAACCTCCCATTTTGTTATTCAAATTCAAATATTTAGTACTCTGTTCATAGAAAATTTCCATGCTGTCTTAGCTTTCAAGGTTTTTAATTTAGTTCCTGTTACCATTTGCATTCAAATATTCCTTCCGTTCCCTGACTGAGGAGGATAGGAGGAAGAGATAAAATAGAAGTCTGTCCAAAATACACTATCTACTGCTGCCTTCATGGCATTTGTGAGAAAATGCCATTAAAGGAAGGGACAATGCCTTGCCATGCATGGTATTGTACACTTAGCCGCTTGGCATTTCAGAAGCTTCCCGATTTCACCAAACATGAGCCATGGAGAACTACTATAAGAAATAGCTAATAATATGAAACAATTTACAAATATCTTTTTTTATATTGTAATTACTGTTTTAATCAATCAAGAATCTTGTGACATGACTATATGCTGAAAAGAAAGTTCATAGTATTATGTCTTCCTATTCATTTATTTCAAGACTTAACTTTCTTAGTTATACTCTTGTGGTTTAACCCCAGCCAGCAACTAAGCACCAAACAGTCACTCGCTCACTCCCGTGCAGTGGGATGGGGGGAAAGAATCAGAAGAGTAAAAGCCAGAAAGCTCATGGGTTGAGATAGAGGCAGTTTAATAGGTAAAGCAAAAGCCGCACACACAAGCAAAGCAAAACAAGGAATTAATTCACCGCTTCCCATGGGCAGGCAGGTGTTCAGCCATCCCCAGGAAAGACGGGCTCCATCATGGGTAATGGTCAACTGGAAGGACAAATGCCATCGCTCTGAATGTCTCCCCAGTCCTCCTTCTTCCTCCAGATGTATATGCTGAGCAAGATGTCATATGCTGTGGGACATCCCTTTGGTCAGCTGGGGTCAGCTGTCCCAGTTGTCCCCCCTCCCAACTTGTTGTGCACCCCCAGCCTGCTCGCTGGTGGGATGTGTGAGAAGCAGAAAAGGCCTTGACATTGTGCAAGCACTGCTCAGCAATAACGAAAACATCCTTGTATTATCAACACTGTTTTCAGCACAAATCCCACACATAGTCCACACTAGCTACTATGAAGAAAATTAACTCTTATCTCAGCCAAAATCAGCACATTCTCCACCCCTTATTCCATAAAATTTACACCATGTTCAGATCCCACATTGTCCAATACATTCTTACTACCCACCACCCCTCTTCCCATCCTTTGATATAATACACAGACATCATTACCCTGGTCTATGGACCACCCCGTCAAATGTCTGTAAAATGTGCATAATTGTCCACTGAGTTCATTTAGTCCATGACTTTGGGCTCCATCTGTTACGGTGGTCACTCAAGGGGGGGAGAGATGGTGTTTTGCATGGAGTTACTGGGCACCAAAGACAGCTCGGGTCAGGTCACTGCTGCACTTGTACTGCCTCTTGTAAGGCTTGTCCTCCATTGGTACTGGTGGTTCCTGCTATACTAATCCATACACTGTTTCCAGCACAAATCCAAAACACAGCCCCATACTAACCACTGTGAAGAAAATTAACTCTATCCTAACCAAAACCAGCACATCTCTTTACAATGTCTGTAAAATTTTTCCGCTGCAGCACCAATCCTAAACATATTGATTGCAGTTGTGCAAATCACAGAAGCCCACAATCAAGCTTCTCCAAAATTTTTTTAATGCACTTCTGTTAGAGTATACAAAAGATGAGGAAAATAGAGCTCCTGTTTATTTTCCTTCCTATTTCTTAAAGGCTTTTTTTTTCCCATCCAATGAAATCAAGCAGGTATCTTTAAAGAAAATTAATAGAGTGTATGTTATTATTCATCTCCTCAGTTGCACAATAGGGCAGTCAAAACATATTAATAATTTTATTTCTGCTCTGAGGAGGACTAATCAAGAGGAATGTTTTTTTTTTAAGTTGGATTTGTAAATTTGTGAAAGAAAATAAAATTAGTGTGTAGCATAGTTTGCTTATTAGGCGTTTACTCATTTTGAATTAGCAAGAAATATTGGAGCTCCACTTCAGGTTTTCAATATAGACAGAAAAAACTTTGTTTAGTGAACCTAACAATAAAAACTGTGAAGTGCACTGATGTAGTGCTATCATTCTGGTGCCTTTCTATTCCCTGTGTGTGACACTTGTTAAAAACTGTATCTAGACATATAAAAAGCTGTTATTTTTTAATTCAGATTTTGCATGTTCTTGTGTTTCATGGGCACATTTCTTTTGAGCTTTTTAAAATTTTAATTTAGCTGTTGGCTATAAATGTGCATGAACATTTGAGCACAGCAAGGAATAACATTCATGACTTGCAAATAAATTCTCTGACACCTGAATCTCTCTCAAAGAGGTAGTGACATTAGGATCACCTTAAACTCTCTACAAAGCTTCTAGTGACAAAATTAATCAAGTTCTTTTCCTACAAACAGAGGATATAAATAGTGTGGAAGCATCTAAAAATATTTTCTGGCTGCTGAGCTTTACAAGTATTTCACAACCTTGGAAGAAGTTCCTATCTAAACAGCAGTGTTATTATGGCTGATTAATCTTATCCTTGATTCAAACAAACTCTAGAGTGATTCTTTCTCCTACTTCCAGGCAATACTGTTCCACTGCATAGAATGTACACAAACACAAACAGCCTACAAATGACTTCTTGGTATATAGGTCGTTATTACTGTACCAGACAACTTTGTCAGTGGGATAAATGATTGTATTAGTTGCATATTGTCACATTCCTATCAAAAGCTGTGCCTTAAGTCTCTGTTATTCTTTTATTACCTTATTACTGGAATATAAATGCAACTGGATAAAGCCAGAGTTCTGGAAAATGCTTACGGTGGGACAATTTACTAGCCAAATCTTAGACAGGGGAATTAGTCAGAGCATACTTGACTCAGTCAAGCTCTTCATTCAGTGGAATCCCATGACCTCCTCCAGAAGGTGTTTCCTCCAGGATCAGAGACACTGAGATGGCTTAGGCTAGGTGAGGCTAGTCCTACGTGTGGTGTAACCCAACATGCACATACACTGATGCTGCATTTCACCGGCATTTACAATAAAAGTATGTCTTTCTTTCTTGAACTTTTAAAATAGAATTCTTTGAACTGTAACATGGAATCCATGTCGCCTACAGGTTTATTTTCATAGAAGATCTATTAAGGCAGAGAAAGGGAGCATAAACATATAAAGGAAAACCAGACGAAAATCACTACATTTGATCAGCATGGATCACATACAAATCATGACGTGGAGAAGCCATGTTGTTTGTAAAAATCCTTTTTCTGGTTTTCAGACTATTACTCCCACACTAAATTGTAATCAAGGAATACAATGATTAGCAAATGGGCTATGTTAAAAGGTAACAGCGCTATGATTGCACAGAACAATAAAAAAAATGCAAAAAAAGTTATGAATCTAGAAATAAGATAAACTTCAGCTGTTCTTAAAATACTATCTACAGTCAATATTCGTTTCTGCTGTCACAAATAAAGCAGGTAATTTATGATTTTTACTATGCTGCAAACGTCTCACATATATATAAGGACCAAATTTGCTGAATAGTTTCTTCAGAGTTTGTCCAGGAAACAAACAAACAAACCAACCCTTCCCCCAGAAGAACCACACTTCTTTGTTTTTGAGAACAGACTTACTGAGGACAATGAAAAAGTCTTACTTCTTTGCATCTGTATTTCCTTTAAGTATTTCAGAGTGATAATGCAACATAAAATCCTTCAGAACTAACTCACCCAGCCTTTTGAGACCTCCATTATATAAAGCAATCCTTTCAGATAGAGTAACCTCTCATCAACACCTTATATTAAAAACCCTCCTCCTGTGGGTTTGTTATTCCAATAAACACACCTCTTCCTAAGACCTACGACCATCAGCCTGATACAAGTCTAGAGCAGAGTGTCCTGACAGAATAGAACATGACAATTTGGTCATGCTTCCACATTTGTACCAATGATTTAATGTGTGCCAAAACTGATCTCTAGCTTTGAGGTCCACCAGCATGGAACTGCCCCGGTTTGTAAAATACTTTTACACTCTGAAACATCATGTCCACAACCAGGCTGCCAATTGGAAACGGTCCTTAATCAGTGTGAATACCCATCCCTAAGCCAGAAAATGACTGGCAAGCTAAGAGGTGCCCTGGCCGAAACTGTGAGAGGGAATGCTATAGCAATGTAAAAGAATAAACAGTTGAGTTCTGGTGCCTAGAAGAATTCCCTCTTACACTTAATTTACTAGTACCTTGTAATTGTAACATGCAATGACTAGTAAGTCCTTGAAAAATACTTAGAGACAGGCAAAAGAGAGGTAATATTTAGGTTAATGCACATACAGATTGATGAGGGACATTCAAGTTAAGAAATATAAAGTTTCTTGTAAAGCATCAAAAGCAACTATCTCAGGGCAATTATAACACCATATTTAACAAACACAGATTTTTGTGTTGTGTCCTTGACTGGGTCATTTCCTCCTCTGTAGATGAAGCTTTAATAATATGGGAGCAATAATAAAAGGATACACTCATTTTTACATAATATCAGTAAAACAGGATAGATTATTACATTTGTATTTAAGCCTGTAATTAGAAATCAGGACTGCTTTCACCAACGTCAGTGAGAATTTCACCAGGACTGATGCTTGTACTTCAGAACACATCTGAAGGTGTACTGCTGCATGAGCTACTGAAGCCCATCTGAGATTATGCTGCCCCCCAAAATTGGGAGCAGTTCAGGTCCTTCATTTGCATGAGCATTAGCCTCTCTTTGGTGGAACAGCAGCAGCATCATGAGCTGATATGGTTGAAAATAATATTAAGATAAAAATAATATTAACTACCAGTAGATAATTAATCTGATGCAGTTGATTGCACGTTCAGGAGCAACACAATTCTGGCATAGGAAGGATGTCAAGATCATCCCTTTTATGTCTGACACTTATGAAATCACCTCTGATCTTATCTTCACTTTGATCTTCTAAATGTTGTTTGTAAATGTAGTCCTTTCTACAAGGACTACATGGAACAAAACTCCATTTCAGCAAAATATCTTAAGTGATTATTCAAAAAAATAGTTTTATTGAAATTTGACTAACTAAAATACATTTGTAGTTAAAGATGCAAACAGAGCCTTAAGTAACATGACATATCTCTGACTAATATCTTTTTAATCCTTGCTCTTAACATATTTATTACAGAAATTACAGGCAAGGCCAATAGTAAATTGCACTTTATAAACTCAAGTTTGAGACACAGAATGAGAATTCATAAACCTAGTATAAATGAAAATGCATAATTTGTTTGCTACATCTCTGCTCCACCCTATGGAGATATCAAGGGAAGGCTAAAATTTTAATTGGTCCAATGAAGTCGACTTGTATTATGGTAAAGGAACATAAAAGCTAGATCAAAGCCAGCCTGCCTAATGGCCTGTCAGTATCAACAGTGAAACAGCAGTAGCAGCCCCTGCAGCAGAGCAGTCAACTCCAGGAACACAGGTTGCCATGTGCAAGGCAATCCTTTGAGCACTTCTATTTATTTATTTGTAAAGACCTTCATCAGATGAAGCTTCATCAATGTCAAGCACTCTTTAGGGACAGAAAAACCATACTGCATGGGAAGAGAAGAGAGAAAAAAAAAAAAAAAAGAGAGATCATTCCTTCCCCTGTGTGTAAATGTTTAAATGGAGTTTCCAGCATTCTTTCTCATAAATTATTCTATTCATTTGGTAATCAAGTTCTGAATGACTTTATTACACTTTGTGGTATCTGCTGGTTCTGTCTTGTTTTACAGTGATTTATACTGGAAGTTAAAAACAAAGTAAGATGGCAATATAACCCTGGCAGGTAAGTAGGAAAAGGAGTGTATTTGAACACTACAAAAGTTTCCTTCATTCTGAAACAAAGAGAAAGAATATTTGTACATGAAGTACCTCTTTTTCCATTTCTTTCAGTGATGTCATCTCCTTGTTGCTTAAATTTTGTTTCTAAGAATCAGCTTGGCTCTGAACTCAGGAGTAGCCCTGCCTTCTAGGCTGCAGAGATGCTCTCAATCAGCTCTGGAAATGTCCCTGCTGCAGAAGTCTCTGACACTGGTATGTCCACCTCCCTAGGCAGTTTGTAGGATTCCAGTTCCCAAAGCACGGCAGCACCTCATACCACCTTCTGATCTAGGAGTGCTGCAGGACTCATATTACTGATGGGCAAAACCTTTTCACAGAAGCTGCTTTCCCCTAGGTCAGGCAGGAATTCTGCACCAGAGCAGTGAAGCAAAGCTAGCCCTGGCACGTCAGGTGAGCACTTCAGTGCTCAGTTCCTGAGGTGCTGCTAATGAATTTGTAAAAATCTCTGAACCCTCTGTTTCCTGTGCACTCCACACAGACCAGCTGCCTGAAACTTGTCTTTTGTGCAGCACAACTAAGTCCAGCTTGAGATCTGAGGGATGCAGCTGGATTTTTAAGGCTGTGTCTATATTGCTAAATAGAGCCAGGCCAGAGAGCAACCTCAGGCACTGGACCAGTGGTTGTCCACATCAATTCATTATTCCCTTGTTCCTACATCTGTTTCAGACCATTCAAACTTCCTATACGATATATCTTTGTCAGAGGGCAGCTAGTCCTGGGCCATCCACACCAACTAGGGAGAAATTCCCGCGTCTCTTTGACTTCCCATTTAGACAAAGCCTCAGAGAACACTTACGGGTTGGTAAACAGCTTTATCTGAAACATCAGGAAAGCATATTAGAGGCCATGCTCCACTCAACAAGATAATAAGGACAAAAATCTGGGGATTCTCTCCTCCCTTCTCTGAGGTGCTCAAATACAAAATGCTCAAAATTATCATATGCCCCTACAGTGCTAATACAGTCTTCTTGAATACTTCTCACCTCACGGGAAGTTTTTATACATGTCTCTGTTGCAAAATACATTTCTGATTTCCCCCTATGGAAAATGTAACAGTCACCTTCCAACGCTCATCCTTTGGTTTCAGCAGTCAAGTCTCAGGCTTCATTGCTACACAAGTGTCTGTTGTAAGCAACCATATCATGATCAGCAAGGAGCAATTTCCAGTCCCCAGATCGGATGGCATGCTGCAGCTGCAGCAAGCTGCAGACTGCATGTATACAACTCCACACAATCTCCCAGTTTCCTTGCAAAGCAAAGCTGTGCTCACAGCCTAGGTAGGAGCAAGAGCAAATTCTCATCAAAGGATGATGTGAATAACGGGTAGATCAGGATTTCAGTCTGCACCAGAGCATGCCACAGAAAAGAAGTGTGAATGCAGCCTCACAGAGCTCAAAATATTGAGAAGTCTAGTAAAGCAACCACAACGAGAAGTGATAAGCTCCTACTGTGTGTGAGAAACTAGGACTTATTTGTGCAATACATATTTATGCCTATTTCACAGGCAGTTTGCCCAGTGGTCTCAGAGCTTCAGATGAAGATCTTCTTAGAAACACTGACTGTGCTCATTAGATCTCTCTTCTAGGGTCTGACATTGATATGGAATTTAAAAGAAAAATTGGTTTAGAGCTTATAATTGCAGCCAAGTCTCCATCATAACACAGCAATGACATCAAATAAGAATAGTAACAAAAACCAAGAATAAGTGAAGCATACAAATATCTTTCTATTTTGTTTTGAAGTGACACCATGATTCAACCACTAGAATCTACAAGGGGTAGGCTACCAAATGGATAAAACAACAGAACAGGAGCAGTGTTTGGAATTACCAAATGCAGGACAAAAAAGTGGAGCAAAGGGAACTAAAATTGCAGAAGGATGTAAAGCAAAACCAAACCTTATGAATAAGTTGTTCCAGTGTGCAGCGTCCTAAGTGCTAGAGCCAGCTTTGGCTAAATACACAAACAGAGCAGTCATTGGAGTTCTTCAACAGTCAAGTCACTTGGAAAAACACAAGCAGCTATAAATCAAACAAGCCACGTGTTTGCGGGCATATTTCACACAGAGGGTGCATTGAGATAGACCTGCAAGGACATGATTACAATAGCCAAGAAACAGCTTTTTTTTTTTTCTTTTTTAATGTTGGAAAGCACCTAGAACTTTGTGATTGCTACCCAAAAGCACATAGTTACAATAACAACAGCAAATGTGTAAAGACTAAAAAGGATAGCCAAGACAAAGAAGATGAGGGGAAAGAAAAGGGGTGGGGGTGGGGTGGGGAGCAGGTTTGAGACAGTTATAGCACGTAATTATGTAATTTAATCAAAGCTAGCTGAAACTACGTTTACTCTATAAACAGTTAAATGGTGTTGGAACTCACTCAAAATCAAATCAAATTTGGATTTCTACCAGGCTGTTAACATTGGTACATAAATACGAAACGAACAGTGACAGGCTCATTTCCACTTCTGGGTTGTGAGTGTTGATAGCTGTATGGCTCTGATGGATAACTGCAGGTATAGGATAAGAAAGCAGGGAAAAATAATTACTACAAGAAATCACATGGTAGTCCCCAGAACAGCAGATTAACCTGCAAGGAAAACTTGGCGGGGCACGCTCCTATAACTAGGAAAACAAGGCAGGTGTCAGCAGACTCTGCTGCTGTAGTACCATCACTGCTTTGATACAAGGGCTACGCTGCAATGATAAAATGCAAAACCAGAAGCACAAAGACGATTGTCATTAAAAGCACATGAATAAAATAGTGAAAATAAAGTAGCCACAGAAAAAATAGAATTTACCAAATTCTTCAGCAGGCAGGACAGTAAGTCCACATGGGCTTAAGTCACTTTACTTAGTATAGGCAAAATGAAAGAGCTATGGGTATTAAAAAGATAATATAATGCTTTAAACTACTTTAAGCTACTTTCTCTAGTGTCCATAAAGTGATTAAAGCTCCCTAGGCACAGCAGTGTGTAATGAAAACCCTCCAGGAGCCTAACCCTGCGAGAAAAGTGCTATTCTGGGTTACAATGCTCCTACCTACCACCTGAGCTCTGCAGCTGAACATAGCCTAAACTGAGCCATGACCAAACTAAAGTGCTGCAAGAATATGCATACAGGCAACTTTGAATCTAGCACAAAGGAAAAGAGTCTCAGCCATTTTGTTACTAAACATTATAATCCCATCATCTACATTTTTGCACAACAGTATGGCATTTACAGCACACACACGACAGATGGGAAATCTGGGTTCAGCTCCTTGTTCAGCCTAAGAGGATTTAAGCCTACATCTTTCACCTCCAAGGCAACTGCACCAATTTTTAGACTAGACATGCTCTATCCTGTCCTTAGTCATCCACTGAAACTGAGTTGAAATCCTGTCATACTTAATTTACTAGAAGCATTGCAACTGAATTCTAGTGGCCAAGGCATCACCCAAGTGGTCTGTGCATTACAGTCAGAAATAAATAATGGAAACTTCAACAAAAGTAGCTACACAAAGTTAGTGTAATTTTTCAATTAAAACCAAAAAGCTCTGTTCTGTATTATATCACGCAGGGACATGCCACCAAACTGGAGTACAAACCTTCACTTCATTCAGACTGTTTTCTTCATAGGGCTGAACTGTGGAAGTTACTCATCAAGACTTTAGAAGAATCCATGCTGAAACCATCATTAAAATTCAATACTTACTAACACTTGTCTGTGCCCATTTCTCCAAACCATAATGCTCTATCAAATTACCAACTTTTATTGCTGAACTCCATTGTTTAGTCCTATTAAAACATGACTTATATAGCATGATAGATGAAAAAATGCCTGAAATTTTGTCATTAATTTTTTAATTTATTCACACAATAACTGTCATCTGCGAGTCACAATAGCAACACAAGCATGCATGCCATCTCAACATTTCTAGATATGTAATTTCAGATCATAAAACCACTAGCTTTAGAAATCTAAACAGGCAATACTTGGTAAATGCTTGGAGAGCTAAAAGGAAAACTGATATGTTCTAGAAAGCATTGCTTGCAATTCAAAGAGAGAAGCTTGGATACTTTAGTTTGAAAAAAGTGAGCATTCTTTGTAATGTGATGTTTCCACAAGAATGGGTCCAATGTTTAATATAGGTCAAGAGCCCATTTTCTGTCCTGTTCCTGGAGAGTTCCAAGAAAATTAAAGACTTCAATCTGACTCCACCAGAAAAGGTTAGTTTCTGAATCACAGCCAGAAAGCTCACGTTAGTTTGCCAAAACATAGAAAATGATCTTTGTAGTCCAAATATAACAGAAACGATGAAGTAAGTTCTGATAAATCCTATTATACAATCTCAAGTGATCTCTGGGTCATATTTAGAGGTTGTGCTCCTGTTTGTTATTTTTTATCAGAAATAACTTGTATATAAATATTGTTTATGTGTGCCAAAGAGTTTCTTTGCTATGACCAAAGCACATAATAGCAGTGATGTTACTGCATTGTTCCTCTTACCCTTCCACATCCTTCTTTTATTCATGAAAACAACATAGTCTACATTTCTGTTTTCCTTTAACAAAACCCAGGCTTAACCCCAATTGTTGTCATGTGCCTTCATTTCAGTTAGTACTGGTTTTGTTTGTCTTGGACCTAGCAAAAGCTAAGCATACTGAAACACAGTTTATTTCATGTCAAAATATATTGTGCTACACATACTAGCTGATCAGGAGTTGTTTTCTCTAAACACTGAAAAAATTTCCTCTTGTCATTTCAGGATATTTCTAAAACACGTCTCCGAGCTTAGGGCTAGGGTTTGATTAATGCGTGATTTCCTCTTTAAAATTAGAAACAGGAATCATGAGTGATGGTTAATAATTTTCATTTGCTTTTCTGCTCTGTTTTCCAAGCAGTCTAATTAAGGCCTGGTTCCCAAGCTTGATTAGGCTTCTTTTACATCTGACTGCAGTTTGCAGATAGTGCTTCCAGGCAGGAACTCATGCTTATTTGCAGTAAATGGGAACAATCTGGGAAGCAACATGAAGATTGCTTTTTGGGTTGGTTCCCCTCCTCCCCCCTCCCCCCCCCCCCCCTTTAATTAGAGGAATTGTAGCATCTTTTGCAGGAATCAACAAGATCATTTAACTATAAATGTCAGAAGTGGAGACACAGTAATGAGGCCCCAAGTCACATTTTGCTGCATGTCGTATGCCATGAGAGTCATGCCATGACAGCTGTTTTACACTTTTACCAAGTCTGTCGGATTGCAGGGCAGTCGATCTATGCTGTCTGAATTTCACATGTGCTGTGAGAGTTGTAAAAGTTCTGTACAAACATTCTAGTTAGCCACTAGGTCTCTGACCAGGTGCCTCCTCAGGATAACGAGCAGTGCCACCTACGCATCCTAGCAGTGGGGAAGATGCCTTTCCTGTTGCCTAACAAATAACCCAACAGCAATTCCTAAAACAAGTTCCCGTGCTACTACCACATGACACCATATATGTGGCTATATCTGATCCATGTGTGTTTAAAAGACTTGAGTCCTCAGAAAAGGAGAAAGTTCTCTCCCTCCCTACTCTTGCCATACACTGTCAGAACACATCTGTTTGCTAACTCCAAGGGCTTCTCCTCCATCTCTGCCATGGCATGGCTCTCGGCCTGGCGCTCCCAGCCATCAGATAGTGCCCTCACAAAGTGGAGTCTCTCTGCTCACCACACTCCTCTGACTCCATCCTGGTCACTGTGTAACACTTCTGGTGCTTTTTAAAAGCTGTTTGCCAGTGATGATGTATCAAAAAGATCAGAAGCAGTAGCATGCTTTTAATTACACATACTTTTATTTAATAAGGTCCTTGTTCTGACACAGACACAATTTCTATGTTATTGTTAATCCTGCATGGTTTGTTTTGTTGGGTTTTTTGTTGTTTTTTTAAAATGTAGTATCTTAATATAGTTGCTGTATGCAAACAGGGAGAAGAGTTAATCTAAGTACTTCTTTTTCTTACAAAGGACTTGTTTAAAAGATAAATACACTTTAAAATAGTTCTATTGGTCACCATGCTAAAGCTGTTATTAGCAAAAGAAAATCCCACAATTTACGGATGTTAGCTATCTGATTCAGCATCTCTTACTGCTAGTTATAGCTTTGTGCTGTAAATCTAACGAGCCTTTGGCATAAATAAAAAACCCCACATTGTCAGTATTAACTAGATGATACAAACTGTGTCCATATAATTTACCTAAAGGGGGTTTTCATACAGCAAGACCTAGATAATGCCCTTTCTAATGACAGAAACAGACTGGGACAGATTCAGAGGCATCACATCCTGGAGGCAGCTCATTTCGTGGCAACTGTTACAACCTTCTATGATACGAAGTGATTTTACAGGTCTTTTCCAACCCAAATGATTCTATGATTCTATGATTATTCTATGATTATGTGAAATGGGCATTGAGCTAAAATTAGCTTTTGGGACCCTTATTTTACAAATAGATCTTTGGCTTCAAGATCATTTGCATCACTACTTTCCCTCTAGTACCAAGTTATGTTACTATAGCGTGCAGTTCCAATGAAAGGCAGGGACAGCCTCAGTTTTCTCCTTTTCTCCCCCAGGCTAGTGGTAAGAGTACTCCCAGAGAAAGAGGGAGAACTGTTTCCCATGCAGTTCACACATTTGATCCAATGGGCAGTACTGTCACAAGGACCAAATTCTCCTTTCATTTTTACAGGATACAGACCAAGATATTTTTTGGTTCTCATTTCTCTCAACATCATCACCTAGTATCTGAATTGAACTCAGAGGTCTCTCTGGATGAGGTAGGTTTAAGTGTGTCTAACAGACGAAGCCTTTTCTGTGAGTAAGGTGAAGCAAAATTGAAGTATAAATTAATCACTCAGGCACCCACTTTTCTCTCCCAGGTGAAGGCCATACTCGGGGACTGTGATTCTTTCCCCAGAACAAAGGTGCTATTGCATTTGTAAGAGTCTCTAATGTTTACATACTGCTTGTGAGAAGGTAAGAGGAGATATTCAGTGATATTTAGGGGTCTGAAATCTGGCAAAGTTATATGTTAGACAGAATTGGGCACTGAACATGCTCAAGAAAGATCTCAAACCACAAGCTGGCTATGAAACATCAGTGTTACCATAATTTCACTTTCCTTTTTCTTTTTTATATTTTTTGCTTAACTTCTCTTTCTCCAGATAAAGACATAATATTTAAATTTATTTTTGTTAAAAAACACAAATAAAATGTATTTTTAAAGATATGAAAAAAACACTACAGAGCTATTCCACTGTACTTGTGCACAGAAGGAAAACAAATTTTATTACACATCTCCATATTTATTGATTTATTTTGGTTAAAGAACAACATGACTACCATGACAGGGCTATATTTTAGAGAGAGGAGAACAAATGGAATAGGAAATGAAGTTCTTCTTGTACTGGAAGGGGAAACTGAATGAAAAAGCAGTTGTTAAACATTTTTGGTGACTTGCTGAAAGGTTAATAAATTACGTTATTGTGTTCAGAACTTACATTCACCATCTACATGTCTAAGTGATTTTCCGGCTAACAGTTTGGGGTGTGTTTGGAGAAAATAAACCATTGACTCTTGGATGACTCAAACGTGTAAGATCTAAGCAACAAAGGTATTATATACTTTGCCAGTATACTTGACACACTTTACACTTTTTCTCTCTAAAAGACACACACTGAAGATTGCATCTTATGCTTTGTTATTAATCTACTTTGTCCTCTTTACATCACTAAGCCATAAGTCGGAAATGCTTGTTATATCTGGAAGAAGACTATGTTCCAAGTTATTTTTGGTCCTTTGATATGTGAGGACTTCATTCATTTAAACTAAGTATTTTATAGTACAGCTTGGCACATCAGTTAGGATTGGTGCTGGGGTAAGGCTGGTAATTTTGCTTGTTATTAAAGTTGCCCAACACTTCCCATTATAAAGCCTGTTTTCAGCTGCATATCACTTTGCCAAACCTTAAATGTTTGGGCTGAAATTTTCCATGCCAGGTGTCTGCCTCAGGCGGAAATATTTCAGGAAGTTTCATCCAAAATGGTACAGCTGTTTCTGAGAATGAGGTTAAAGAAAATCTGTTGTTTAGCAACGTTGAAAAAATACTGGCAACCTTTTCCTGGAGAAGTTCAAGCGTTTTTAAGCATAAAGCAGAAATTTGAAGTTTGAGGTGACAGGAAAGTGGAGAGGGGGAAGCTGCCTTTCTGTCTGTGATTTATGTCTGCACAGAAATGTCCAAACTTTGAAATTTTCAAAACTCTCCCTTTTGAATGTATTCAGCAGGGACTTGTAAGCTCAGAGTCTTGGGCTCTAATCTCTGCTGAAGTCCCTTCGCTTAAGTTTTTTGCTGCTCTTCAGGTAACTCTCCAGGGCCAAAACCACCCAATAGGAAACATTAGGGCAAGAGACTTAAGATGACTAAAAGCAGAACCAAAATTCAGACATTATGGTTCTCTGAAAGTGAGGTCCTCACTGAGTATGACCCAGTTCCTCATTACACTTTCTCCTCACCCAAATGTGTACATGCTTTCCCAAGGGAAGCAAACTAGAACTACAGTGGAAGAGTTGAGCCACCCCAGTGACTGTTTCTTCCATCCATCCTAGATGTGGACACGGGAAGTGATACTGGAAAAACTTGGGCACTGGTAACTTGGTCATGGACACACATTGGTCAGGCCATGGGGTCGGGACAATGCACCTGCCAAAGAGCCTGGGAGGGGATATGGAGGTGTGGAAAACATGGGGATGTGGGGACTGGAAGCCACACAAAAGGAGTAAGCAAGGCAAGCAGGGCTAAAGGAGATGGAAATGTGTGGCAAAACTGAGGAAAAAAGATGAGAAAAAATAAAAAACTAAGGAAAAGGAACTAGAATAGTATAAGAGGAGAAAAAGCAGCTCACTGGAGGGAATAAGTTAGAGGGAGAGCTGGAAAACTCATCCTGAACATGGGGAACAGTAAGAGAGATGGGTGACAGAGATGAAATACAGACAGGCCTGGAGCAAAAGGTGCTGAAAGTGGGAAACAGAGTGGTACACAGACATGGCAAAGTGGACCAAACTCAGAGGGATGACATGGGAAGGGCTATAGGTGCTCAGTGGTGTTTTCTGCGGGACCTGCAGCTGGACTGATGGCCACTGTGTGTGACAGTAAAATTCAAAGGGCCAGGACATGGGCTTAAGCACCATCTCACAACCAAACCACTTAATCATTATTAATCACATCCCGTGACACAGTTTTGATCTAAATATGAGTCTCCCAGACCATTCCCAGGCATAGCTTAGGCATAGCACAAGCCACAGATTGCTCACAGTTGTTGCTATAGATGAAGACAACCTTCACAACAGTAAAAGACTGTTTAGCTACATGGGCATAAATTGTGCCGTGCCACATGCCCAGGTCCAGAGAACGGGCCTCGGTTCATGTTATTTACTAGTATAGACATTGCCTAAGGCTATAACTGTACTGTTACATGAAAAAGGGCCAGGGAATGACTCAAGTACTGAACTGCTGATTGTTCGTACAGATTAAGAGTTAGCTCACTCGCACCTTGGGTTTGGACCACTAAACCCAGGAACATTCTATTTCAGAGGGGGTTTTGGTAGTGTGACTGTGAGCTGTTTGGTGTCACTTGGCCTAGGGGACAAATCAGCAGGCTCTTGTGCTTAGTGGTATAAAGACAACATGATGAGAGACAGACAGAAATCAAATGCTTCTGGGAATTAATCCAGTGTAAAGAAAAAGAAAGGTGAATAAATTTGAAGTTAGCAAGAGTGTAAAAAATTAATTTTAAAAAAATTACAGTTTTACAGAATTAATTTCACACTCCTGTTTTGACTAACAAGTTGAATGAATAAGGAAAGGCTTATGAAATAAAGGAGTGATAACAAAGGCAATCCTAAGTGTACATTTGAACAGACAAAAGCCAGGCAGGTCATTTTTGTTAGAAATAGAGGGAATCAAGGCACGTATCAACAGGTATTGTGCAGTGATGAAGTATGCCTTCAGCTGCCCTTGACACCAAACCACAAGTGACATATTGCTGTCTCTGGTTTTATAAATTGCAGCCTTAAAATATAGCTAAAGATATCAACACCTGCTTAGCTGATGTTGTATTAAATCCAGGTAGAAGCTGTCAGAACTTCATTTCAGTGTAGGCAGGCCTATGCAGGAACTGAGGAGTGGCCTGTGCAAGCTTTATAGCATACTAAATCAGTGTAGAAAACTTTCAGCCCACACTACTCTTTTTGCCCACTGATATGAAGTATGTTTGTCAGATCAAAGCTAATATTAGAGAATGAATACTGATGGGTTTTTTCAGTAGATCAAATCTCACAGACCTGGCTGAAAAGTATATAGTGTGTTCCTGAAAGCACAGGTACAGAAAAAAAAGCCAGGGGGCACAGAGGAAATGATACATGTCAATACAAATAACCATCTTTCTGGGTGAAATTCCAGTCCATGAACTTCATTAATTTGGTGGTAGCTTGCCAGATTGCAAATCCCACCAACAGAAAATGTAAAAAACAATAACATGGAGGATCCAGTTACTCTCCACTGAGATCATCTTCTTCTCAGTTTCCACTGTTCCTTTAAACCATAGTTAACCTGCATATCTCCATCCTCATCCTGAGCAGTTATCATGAGGTCTCAGCTTATACCGTGAGGATAATAGACCAAATGCACAATCTTCTGCAATTTCAGCAATTTTCCACAAGAACTAATGCTAAATTTAAGACAGCTACTAGCGAAGATCACTCAATCTCTATCAAACACTACAGAAAAACACCTTTCAGCTACCACTTAGAAACCAACATTAGAATTCATTCATATATGTAAATACAAAGCTATATGCATGGTGATTCATGAAAGCCACACCAAATTTAGAATAATATCTAAAAGATATGTGCATATATTTGAAACTTGGTGGGAGTTAAGGCTGCCCACTGACCACCTCAGGGGGAGGGTGCGTATTTTCTCTAGGAAGGTGGGAGGGTGAAAGGAAAGTCATGGAGGTTGAGTGCTGTTTAGATGATGTAAAAATGAGTCAACTGATTGCTCCCTGGCTTTCTATGGTTTGCACTGGTAAAATAAGCATGCTAGCAAACCATAACACTAAATCAACCACATATCTCATGCTGATAATATACCTGTTCGTAAGTTCACTTTGCCAAAGGCTTAAAATGGACTTTTCATAACAATGATAGAGTAAATCTGTAAGTTACTTACTAAATACTTCCAGCCACCACATCTTGACTTCTGAGAGTGTCACAGGGAAACAAGGGACATCAAGAGAGACAACACAATGAGAGCTGCAAGAAATAAGTTTTTTAAATCAGTCCATTTACTGAAGACAAAAAGGACCTTGTGGTTCATCAGGTTTGTTTTTCTACTGTTGCAGACAGCCATATCATAGGATATCCCTTATAAACACATGAAACTGCATTTAAAGAAGGGTTGGCTTGTTTGTTTAACTCTCTAAGCTGTTTTGGTGGCTCAGTATTCAGCGACTAAAAACTTTCTTTTCATTTGCACATATTCCTGGCTATTTTACATGCACCTAGTTTTTATGCCAACATTGTCCCTTGTCATAGCTTTTTCCCTTTCTAGCATTAAGTCCTTAACATATTTAGAGACAGTAATCAAAACCTCATCTCAGTCTTCATTTCAGTAAGTTAAATATCATGCTTATTCAGTTTCTTCTCAGAAGACAGATTCTGCATTTCCCTAGCCATCCTGTCTTTCCTGCTTCCTTCTTATTTTGGCTTAACACATTTTTAAACATATGGATGGTCAAAACAGTAAATAACATGAAGGAGGCCTCATCAAAGCTTTGTCTGAGTCTTTGCACCTCTGGTATATCCTATCTGTCATATTTTTTCATGCCTTTTCCAGTACTGGATCACATTGCTGTGATAAATTAGCACATCCTGTCTTCTCTCTCTGGAAGACATCTTGCAGATGGTAACAGGAATTCTTAGAATCCTCTTCCTCCAAGCTTGTCAGTCTGTCAGCTCTGCCTGTATCATTTAACTGTGTTGCCAATGCCTCCTCATTTTGTATCACACACATTTTAACAGCAGAGAGTACAAATTAAAATATTAAGTAAGACCAGTCTCAAGCATGATCTTGCTACACTTCTAGAGGAAACTTTCTGAAACACATTTTTCCCTGTTCAACCCTACATGTTTAATTTCTTTCTTAATTGGTCCCTTCCCAAATTCTTTATCTTAACCCTTATTCCTTAGATATTTCAATCATATTCTTACTAATTCTGTCCACCTGCTTCACTAATGTTACTGTGTTATTGCTTCCCTCTTTCCTGCTGCATACTTTTCTGCCTCCTTGTATTCCTTTATCCATAAACATGTACCAAGATAAGCTGTAGATTTTCTGCAGTTCTGTCTCAGCCCTTTCTCAGCATTTCTCCATATCTAGTTATGGAATCAGACAAGCTATTAATACTGAACTTAATAGCTTTGAACAATATATGTAACACACTCATTGCTAGACAGTGCAAGACATTGTGGAGCTTGTTCACGGCTTGCTGACATTAATGGAGATTCCTTCCTGACTTCCACGGTCATTGGGATCAGTTACACAAGACTAAAAGCAAATTTTTTTCAGAAACTGTACATGGTAGTTCTAAGTAGCTCAGCCAAACCACAGAGTAACCTATGACCCTCTGCTGTTTGGCTGGGGTGGAGATGCACCATGTATTTGTACTCACTGTATCAACATATGCAACAGAAAAAGAAAACAATATTGAAAGCACTCCATTACATCTGGTGTATTAATACCACACTCAGACACTGCAGCACAACATAAACTGGAGTACACCAGTCTGGCACTGAATCACAAAATCACAAAATCACAGAATAGTTGAAGCTAGAAGGGACCTCTGCAAGCCATCTGGTCTATTCCCTCCTGCTCAAGCAAGGTTGCATACAGCCAGTTGCCCAGAACCATGTCCAGATGGCTTTTTAATAGCTCCAAGGATGAAGACTCCATAACATCTCTTGTGACCTGTACCAGCGCTTGATCACCACCTTCACAGTAAGGTGTCCCGTAGGATTCTCCAGGATCTCAGTATATTGTTATGACACTGCTTCATGTGTCTTTTCTCCTCTCAGGTTCTTTCAAAAATAGGAATCACATCTTTCCAGGTGTTCTGTATTTACACAACATGCCAATTCACAGTCCTAGAAAAGATTGCTATTGGGTTTGGGTTTGGGGTTTTGTGTGTCTTTTTTTCCCCTTTAGACACATTATTAGGCTTTGCTGAATTAACAAGGAAGACTGAACTTCTTCATCATTAAAGAGCTTTTAATGTCTTAATGGTCTCATGCCATTCTTTATTGTCTTATGTACAGCAACTCCAAACAAGCAGCAAGTTATATCTGTCATGAATTACAGGTTTCAAACTTGCTAGTACATTCTGCACCATCTCTGCTTTCTTCTCAGCTAAAATGAGAGAGATGATGAACAAGGGCAATACTTTTAGCTCCCTAATGGCATTGTAGCTGCCTAAAGCTTCCCAGGACCACTTTTCTGTGTTTGAGGTCTGTGAGATAATCTTATTGGTATCATGTAAATCCTCTGAGCAAAAATGGGAATTAGATAGTTCTGAGAGTCTCTTATTCTCCTCTGAGAGACAAAATTTGTATTGAAATTTTAATATAACCAGTAGAAATCTGAGAAGAAATCCTCAGTAAAAAACGCTGGGTGGTGAAAGTGCTTGCAAACTGCAACACTTTTTTATCTTGGATTATGCTCTCCTTTGAACAGACAAACTGAATGAAGTAGATCTTGGTAATTAGTTCAGTATGAAGCCTCCAAATATAACCCAGAAATCAGTGAATTTGCAATGACAGTCCTTTTTCTTGACCATTGCTGTGGTGATGTTCCAATGGGAAAGCAACAGGAATCTGATAGTTCAAGTTGTCATTTTCTGAGCTAGGAACAGAACTGAGGATCTTGAAAAAAATGAGAAATCTACAGTATCACTCTATCCCATACTTCTCTGCAGAAATTAAAATGCCTTTAGTTAAATTTTCTCTAAGCTACTTAGTATCATCTAAAGCTTTGCCTTTTTTTTTATTTTTTTAGGTTTGGGGATATATATATGTGATACTATTTTTTTGGTTGGCTAGTTGAATTTTGCCAATGCAAATTTGTCTAGTTGCATTCTGTCTGCTTGCATTTCTTCTATGTACCAAACTGGTGAGCTATGCTAGTCAGAAGTAACCATCACGTCCCTTTGAGGCTACAGAAACACACAGCCATACTACATTTCAGTGATAAATACACCAATAATCACTCCATTCTTCAAGAGACAGGAGTGTGGGATGAAAAAGGTATTTGAAATATGTTTTATAATTATAAATCATTAATACAGAAGTATTTGAAGGAAATGGTATAATACAGTGCAGCATAATAATAAAGCAAAACAATCTCTAAAGAATGCATTTAATCATTTCTATATCCTGCAGTTTACATGGGATCAAACTTATTTTCAAACTGGGTAAAAGCATCATTCTTCGGGTTCAATCCCATATGCCAAATTTCAGTCCAGAATGATTTTTTTACAACAAAGTTATAAATCCCTGAAAACAGGGGGATATAATGGAAACACTGACTACAATATCATAAATAAAAGCCTTCCTCTGAAGGATTTCCAAGATTTCCAGTTCATAAAAAGTTTAATGTTTCAATTGAGACTTACACCTGACTTCAAATAATGACACACTACAAATGATAGTAAGCAGTACAAATAAAGTAAATTTACTCATGACACATTGCTGGTAACTGTTCACTTCCCAGAAGTGAAAAACACCAAGCTAAAAGGCAGTATGACAGCCCATATCCTGTAAAACCACACATTTATTTCCAAGTAGGCTTCACTATAGCTGGAACTCAACCAATGCCATACTTTTTCCAGTAAGAATGTTTCTGTTGTAAAATAAATAGTATATTTTTCACATCACTGTTCTTTATGTGCAGAGATCATTTTACATTTAATTTTTGTTTCTCCCACAAGATAATGTTGTAAACATTAATCCTTTTCTTTCCCTCAGCCTTAACCCACTAAAACAGCTGTTCTTTCTGCATTTTCCTATGTTTCAAAGGCCATGCTAACTGAACGAATACAGAGATTGTATGGGAGAATTCATATACTCGTTTCTGTTCTGGAACTGCTGATTTCTCTGAGGTTAAGTAAGGTATATGACCGAATCACTAGTAACAGTTTTCTGGAATTGTTACTTTTCATTCACTAGTGCAAGGCAGGCTTTAATCATTAATGTGCAGATGTCACTAGTTCTTACTAATTTCAGTGGTGTGAGGGTTAATTTTTTTCTTTTTTTTGTGAGGTCTTCTAAACCAATGGGCTCATATTCTTTTGATCCTATGCTGTTAGCTTTCTGTGATTTGGTACTATTCATATTGCCCTCTGCTACACTTACCAATGTCATACTACATTTGATTAGAACAGTCAAACTAAAGACAAATTAATATAAAGCATTTGCATAATGATTTGTGGCTTTGGACTTGGAAACAAAAAATCTGAACTCTTCTTCCTTGGCACAACAATGCTCAAGTTTGTCTTCACAACATTGCTGCTCTCAGGTGTCACTGGAGCAAAGGCAGACCGCAGCCCAGTTCCCCATACTTCCTTCTCCTTCTTCAGGCACTCACCAGGGAGAGGTCACCAGTTAATTCTGCAGACCTGTCCTTGACCACTGACAAGAGAGGAAACCCGGGGAACAAAACTGTAGCCATGAGCACTTCAGCTAAATATCTAAGAAAGGTGGAGTGACCTTGTGCCTTAAACAAGAGCTCACCGAACTCAAGTGGACAATCAAGAGAGGGGCTAGACCAACATTATGACGGCATTTTAACTCCATGGTTAGTGTAAACCATGCTGGAATGCCACATTGTCCCATTAGCTTCTCATCACTCTATCTTTCTCTGTTTCTGTTTCAGGTCCTCACAGACATTCATCCTGTCATAACTGATTGCCGTTGTGAGAAAACTGACAATCCTTATGCTGAAAGGTATTTCAAAACAGCATATTTGGAAACTAAATGAAGGTCTGAATAGAAATACAATGCACTTGCAGTCAGCTGGCAATTCTTTTTTCCCATTGTTTGTCTTCCTTTTACCATTTAAAAATTAAATGTTACCATTCTTTCCTTGAGGTATACAATGATATTTTATTGTTATTCATTGCCTTTTATCAGTATCTTCAAGCAGTTTACAGAAATCAGTGTTTTCTAACACTTTTGAGGTATGCAGGTAGGATTGGAGCTCTGGCAGATGATCTTACACGTTTATAGTTAGAGGAGTTACTACCCTATGTTTTCAACTTGGCCATCTGTCTTAGGTAATCACCAATATTACAGAACAGGATATGTATCTGTGCCTCAACTGCCACATTTTACAGTCCAGTTTATTAATAATCACCAAACTTCATTGCAATTTAATTTAATATTCTGTACTTCAAACCACGGTGACTGACACATGGCTCATATCCTACCCTTCCTTGCCTGCTATTGCGGAAATAATCCTTTGAAAAGAGATAGCAAAGGCATCTGGGTGCTGTAATGTTGTAAGCTACTACAGCTAAATCTGTCAGTACTTATCTCTCAGAGCCTGCATTGAGTTTAATGGGGTTTGTATTAGCCCTTAAATAAAGAAACTATAGTACAGGGAATTTAATTGATCTGTCTGAGGTCAGAGTGGCTAAGCAACAGAACTGTTGTAAAACAAAGGAGGAAGAATTGCCAGAATAAGAAAATGCAAAGCTACTAGACAAGCAACAGTTTACTTTCCAACTACATGAAGAGAACTTTTGCTAAGCTGTATCATTTTTTATTGACTTAGTTAAACTTTTTTTTTTTAATACACACAGAACTAAAGTTTACCCCTTAGTTAACAGGACCATTAACAATGTAATCATGTTATCCATACATACAGACCCCTTTTTTCCAAACACAGAGAAGTTATGTGCAGCCATAAGGAAAGGGTAAGAATCACAGCTGATTTTGGCCAAAGCTGAAACTCCTAAGTGAAAGCTGAAGCACTGAATTTTGCCTTTTCACAAAGATTTATCTTCTGCAACAACAGCAAAATTCTTACTCCTAGAACTACATCCCTCTAAAGTCATTTATAGAGCAAACATACCTCGTTCTATTTCTGCAAAATTATATGCATTCAAATTATTCTTAATTCATTCTAAATTAAGCCATATGCTGCTGGCGATCTAAAAAAAAAAAAAAAAAGTCTTTCTCCATCATTTAAATAGACCAAAGTAAATATATACATATATATATATGTATATTTGCATATATATATATATATATATATATAAAAATTGTAGAGTTGCTTTTTCTCTAGCTGATCTTTTCTTCCTATGTGGATCTGATGTTTTGCCTCTGAGAACAGAACTTATTAGCAATCCTAAAGTAAAAAAAGACAGGATATTTTTCAGCAAGAGCCTCTTCTTTGCCAAACATCCCAGAGTTTGTCTCCAAGGACTTTAAAAGAAAGGAAAGAATGAAGAACGGAAACCATAAAGTATGCATTACTGCTATCATCTAATTGCCGAATGAATAGCACAGTTGTTTAGTCTGATTGCACTAAGCTAGTTACCCACTGCAAGCTTCATTGACAAAAAGGGAATCTACACAAATTATAGGGAAATTCAAGCACTAAAGGAATGTTTTGGTTCAGAGGTTTGCAATGACTATTGGCTTTGGTTCCTGGCACAGTTTGCCTTTGCCATATGAACTCTGTTGGGATGGGTCAGCCCAAAGCTTTCCAAAAAGCCTGAGAAGAGGACAGACTTCCTTGTCATCTGTATCCCATAAATAAATTAAAGTTATGTTCTCCAGTTAGAGTTTGTTTCTTGGCAGGCTAATCTGCAATCAGAGAAAGAAAAGCCTTTCATTTGTGGACTCCAGCTAAAGGAAGGAAGCTTTTGTATGTGGATTCACCAGAGACCAAAATATTAAAAAGTGGAAGAGGAAAAACATATGTTGCAGTCCCCTGAAAAATAAGTGGATCAAAAAAGTGCTTTAGAGACATGCCCTTAATTGATGATATTGAAAAACAAAGAATTCCTTTATAAGGAGCAGGCAGAATATTTTCACCACCGTCACCTTAGTACAGCATATGAACAGGTTTTTCAGGGACTGGTTTTTTTTTCTAATTCATACCCTCTATATAGAAATGGCAAACAAATGAAACAAGCCTAATACCCCAGGGGTATTAGTGGGTTTGCATTCTCCCTCTTACCATATTGCAGAATGTATGTGCAAGTATATAGAATGACCAGGATTTGCTGTCCCTGCTATTTGTATGACATCACAACCGAGAAGTAACTGCAGCAAGTATGAGCAGTGCCACAAGCATATTCAACGTAGCCTTCTGAATATTTCAGCCACAGAAAACATTGCAGCACAGCAGCTACATGTCTCACCTTGCTGCCTACTGCAAAGTTCCATTGCACTCTCCTTCCATGTCATCACTTGCATTTGGGCTCTTGACCCTCACAGTCTCAGACTATTCCTTTCAAATTTTCTTGCACTCTTCACTGAAGTGAACTTTCAATAGCTATTAATTCTCTAGTTAAATCTCTGTGAAACCTGATTAAACCCACCAAAATAAAGGTATCTCATTTTTTTTTTCCACACTGAGTGATTAAGAAATAAAATTAAAGCAGGAATGTGGTAAGAGGCTGCTGTTTGAGACAACATATCTCTAGAGGGACTTCTGTGAGCTTCTGACCTTTGTAGGAAGCATAAACTCTCCACTCCCAGGTCATGCTTCCCTGTTTTGGGTGTCCCCTGTCCCTGGCATAGCTGATGAAGGGATCTGTCCTCCACTGCTCAAAGTAGTGATACCTGTGTTACAGATTCTGCAGCGTGGGAGGTGAGACAGGGACTTAACTGAATGAGTCACACAAAACAAATAACAGAAATACTTAATGGTTACTGAATTATAATGCCAAGACAGTCTTTTGCTAGCATGACTTCCTCTGTCTGGAAAATGAGTTTAAGCTCTGCCAACAAAAGAGCTGCTCAGCTACAGCTCCAGCAGCCCTTTGCAAGTCTAGCCATATCAGCCACACCACACCAACAAGGCATTCTAAGTACCAACAAGCCTTGAGATCTGTTGCGCTGACATCTGTATCAACTGCTACAATATACCTCTAGGGATAAGTATTATTTGTGTATTAGCTGCATCTTATTTGAAATTGTTTTATCATCTCAAATTTGAAGCCTCTTTAAACTACATTACAAAATGCATTGCAGAAAACTGAGAATTAAATTAAATTAAATTAAGATGCTATTAAATTTAGGTTAATGGAAAATGCACTACTGACTTTAATCAGATCTCAATGAGACCACAGATGTCCTATTTTCTTTCCAAACTCCATTGTTAAAAAAATGTAGTTACTATTTCTCTTTATTCCCACAAACCAGAAATAACAATCAAAGTATAATTATTATAACCAGGAACTGACTCAATGAACACAATGAATATACAACTACCAAATTTTACTTTCCTATGTGCTTGTTTACTGGCTTTTGCAGGTACATCCATGTCAGTTCTCTCTATCTCCTGTTGAGACAATTGTAATTTAGATCATTGTATGTGCCAGAATCTTTCTATGTAAAATGTTTGTCTTTCAAAGAACTCTTATTCATTCAAATAAAGTTTCAATGGGATAGGACAGCATGGCTGTGAAGGATCAGGTATTAAAACTGAAAGCAATTAGCTGTAGGTGCTGTCTTTCCATATGTCTCACAGAGCACCAAGCACATATTCTGCACTGAGGAAGAAATAATAATCAATCTTAAGTTTTTGGCAAGATACAATCTAGGCAAGACCTCAATGCGTTTGAACCACTGCTCCTTATTCTTGGAACAGGAAATTGGATTTCTGTTTCTAATGTGGAGAGGATCTTAAATAAACTCTGGCCAAGGCTGTGGAGTCAATCGTACTCAGGGAATTAAAAGAAGTATTGCTGATGATAATGTTTTCAAGAGAAGGGTCTGATGCAGGCATTCATGGTTAGGGTATGTCTCCTGTGCTGCACAACAGCATTTCCTCATGTGTCTATTCTGACTGCAGTTGCCTGACTTCATCCCTCAGCAATCTGGGGTTAGTAGCTTCTTTAAGATGTCCTGGTTCATCATCCTAAAGGTTTGGGTCCAAAAGGAAAGATGTTTTCAGGGTCTTCTGTCCCAGTTGCATGGGCTCTGGGTGCCCCTGTGTTCTATTTTCATGAGAGGATACTTAGTACTTCTGGGTATGACATCTCTCAGACTTAAAATCACTTGTGCTTACAACTGTCCCCTGGACCTTGCTAAAACCCTCTTGCTCAAAATCCTCTACCCAGTATTGTACTGTAGAGTTTGACTGAAAGCTATTTTCACCTTCCCATGGGAAGAAGAAAGAAACATACCACTTCGCATCCATGGTGGCAGGGGAATTACTACTGCCTTACCCCTGACAACCTGCTTGACAAAAGAAAAAAGAGGCAGGAAAATGTGTGTCTCTGGAGGAAGCAGGAGGTGGGATTGTGGGGAATTCCATCCCCTCCTTTCTCTAGCTGATAGCTCCTCTGAGACAGCTCCACCTCCTGAGCCTCCTTCCTCCTCAATCTCCTGTTTAAATGAAGATGCCATGCCAAAAAAAAAAAAAAAGGAGGCGGGGGTAAAAAAGCCAATTAAGTCTAGCAATTAAAGGCTACTAAGTCTGCACACAGTGACAGGGAACATTGTTTCCTCAGCACTATGTTTTCTGTACCAGTTGGTACAGTGGCCCTCAGCTTCAAGTTTTTCCTCCATATGCTTGCATTCTAATTTTAATGGTGACTGAAATGCTTCATCAAAGTAGATCAGTAGCTCAACCACGACAGTAGAAGAAACACCACTTCAGTCTGTACTGAGGTCACTTCATGAAAAAAAACCCAACTTTTTTACGTTGATCCACTGTCACACGAAAACTCACCTTGATGCAGTACTAGGAATATCAGCCCTCATACATGATTTACACACATTTTCAGTAAAGTCATTTTCTGTCCAAATTCACCTGAAGAGCCTCAGTTATTACTCTGTAGTATACAATATTTCTCACCTTTCCTCATGAGAATGAACAATTACAGAGTATGTTCAGCTCAGAATCATATTCAATTTTCTCAGAACAAGGTTTCTAATTACTGTCTGAGCTACAGACAGGAATATACCACTGACAATTCTGGTAGTTAGGTATACTCCAGCCAAACTTATGAAATCTGGCATACACAATTAAAAAGCAATAAATTTAACTTGATCCTTTCCAGCTATTCAGAGAACTTTTGATTCTGCTTCCATTTGAAAATTAAAGAAAAAACCTTATAAGGTTAAACATACCATTTACCTAATTGTATTCATTCATCTCTGTTACTAAGATACCTAAAATTTTTATTGAGGCTTATGAAAAGAGAGAAAAATTAACATCACTTGAAAACATTCAAAGAGCTGGGACTTTCCTGTCTCAGAGGCTAGAGCTTCCACACTCTGCTTCTGAGGAGCAATGTGACTTAGGCATGTCAGCTAATCTCTGGTGTCTCCATTTTCCACATGTTTAGCATTATCCACTTCTAGACAACTCTTTTGAGACTTACAAACAAGAGAAGATGTGGTATGGATGATAAATAGTATTATTCTCATTTGAATACAATTACCAAATGAAAAATTCAAGTCTCTTATTTTTTTCTTGTTAGTACTAGTATTCCTACCTGTGGGGAAAGAAAACATCCTGGGGCACATTCATCCAAGATGCTACCTCACAATTTGCAAATGGAAATGATTGTATGCTGATAAGAAAGCAGATATTTTTCATGCCCCAAATGTAGAGAACTGCATTTATCTAACTGATTCTGCCCTTGGTCTTGAGCCTGGGTGTAACAAAGACAATACAAATTTAGCACACAGTTCACTAATTAATTGTTTGGAAACAATTCATTGTAAATACTTTTGTATTTATAGCCACTACAAAACAATGAAGATAACATCTGAGAAGGCTCCAAGTGAAGCAGGAAGACGCTGTAAAGGATGTGCCATTGTCATTATTAATAAAACTTCTGACTGCAGCAGAAGGTGCAGAGTCTACTATCAGCTGTGTCCCTGGAGGGACGAGACAATGCAGAGCTGCAGCGGGAAGAATAACACACCCTTCTACAACAGTGTACGTGAAGGATGAAGCATCCTTCATGGTTTGCAAGGTTCCATTTGTACAAATGTCATGGCAAAAAGTACCTTGGCTATTCATTTACAAAAACCTTGCCCAGCACGCCTGTAATTCTGTATGGACTCCCAGGACAGATCTTTTGGCTGAACTGTATTTAGCCAGTGTCAGAAGAAATGCTTTTGTTCCTTGTGAACTAACACCACAGGCTTGCACTATGACTTTGTTAATGAAGGTAAAAACACTCTTTCATGGAGACACACAGGACAATAAATTTTGATTAACTTGCAATCCTTTCAGAAAACTGCTACAACTGTATTAAAGAATGTTGTTATAGAACAAAATAACACCAATAAACAAACCAAAAATAGCAGTCTGATGAGTATCTGTTCCTGATTTTCCAAAAAGAGAAGTTTCAGTGAAACTAAACCAGACGACAAACCATTTACTATTTCTGACAATAAACTGTAATCCAGTCCCAATATGTAGAAGTGGAAACTGCTATTACTGTGAGTATACATTTTTTTACCCTTCATATAAACAACCCTTAGAGAGGGACAGGATGTGAGAACACCCATCCTCTGGTGAGTATGCTAAATCATCGTGCTATTTTTTTGCTCTAGATCAATAAATCTCAAGTTCTCTAGACAAATAAATACAATAGGGAGGCTAGGAATGAGCTCTTAGGAGTGGCAGTTTCTTAACTGAACACAATGCAGCCAAAACCAGAACAATTCACCATTTCTTCAGTGACTTCTCCAAGGTCATCCATGCTCTCTCTATAGTGTTACAATGAAGAGAGATCTCCGGTCTTAGTGGCACTGACTGGCTCGCACTCACATTGCTTGCATGTCATCCTTTCTATACTATGTATGTCTTGGAAAGAGTTGGCATAGTCTGGAAAAGAGCCACAGAATGAGTGCAGACAATCATCAGTTAATTTAGGATATGATTGTTAAGGACTAACTGCCCTGAATATGTAATACTAATGATTACAAATAAGTAGGAACTAATGATTCGCAGTGTGTTTTGTTTATGAATATCAATCCAATAAAGTCATGTTTCAAAGACCAAAATTGGCCTGATTTATCATTCAGTCTTCTAAACAATCCTATCACAGTGACCTCTAATTCCCTGAAATATAAATATTTAACATACATACATATATTTAATTGCAACAAAGGGTTTAGTGCTTTAACTTTCTCTTTGGCCATCCTTTGTTTAGCTGCATAGATATAATATTTGTTCTTGTGAGAATGCATGCAAAAGATAATATACGATACAAAAAGTGACAATACCTAAATGCCAGAAAGCTTTGATAGGACAATTAAAAAAAATGAGCATGCAAAAATACACTTTATGTATCTCACCCTACACACTATAATGTGTATTATACTGTACACCTTATTTCCATTTTTCCACCACAAGGTTCCTTCTCTCTTCATTTGACATCCCCAACTTCTTATAATTTATAGAAAACATACATATGAATAGCTTACATGACATTCAAGCAAGAACTAGTACACTGAAATAGTTGAGTAGAGTTACAGGGACCGTATCTCACAATACAAGATCTAGGAAAATCCTACTATCTTGTCTTATTTTGCTCCCCTACCCCTGTGTTTCCTTCCCCTTAAATTATCCATTATCACCAATTATCTTGTTTTCATGATGCTTCCAAAGCACCCATTACTGTGGTTCCTCCTCCCTACTGCACTCGCTGATGCTCCTGTGGCCAAATCCTTTGCCCGCTCCTCTCCTGCACTTCTCCAAGTCTCCCTCAGCTCCCTGCCCCCTACACACCATCCCATCCGAGACAGTTCTTTAATCCTTTCTTTCCCCTCTCTCAGCCTTTAATTGACCTTCCTAAAGCAACCACTGCCAGCCACCACTTCCCCTTCCCTCTCCTCCTCTGTCTCTTTTGCTGGTCAATCCGGGTGGGAGATGAGGAGTAGGAGATGAAAATGGGAGACAGCCTGTCTCCCTGCCAGGAGGCTGCACAGAGGCGCAGGGTTGTGCGGTGCTCGCAGCGGGGGCTGAAAATCTGCTGCACACATGAGGAGCTGGCAACACTTGAGGAAGGAGCCAATCCAGAAGGGAGACTAAATGTGGACATCATCAGCACACACCATTTGGCAAATGCTGTACATGCTAAAAATTTAAAAGCAGGGGCAGGAGGCACAGGCCTGCATTCCTGCTAAGTTGTCTTGCACAAAATTCATGTAAATCACTACCTGATCCTAAATCACTACCTGATCCAAACAGTAGCACCTTATAGCTGCTTTGCATTCGGTTCTCCTGACCCCAAGCGAACCCAGGCTTATGAAATAAGTATATGTATACTGTAATACATTGTGGTTAACTTTTTTTAAACCTTTAAAAAAGTTTTTACCTACCTGTCACAGAAAATTACAATATGTCATTTTTCTCTAACTGAAACATAACATGCCTAAGAGGATTGAGAGTCTGTTGTGAGGTTTATTTATTATTCTTTTTGATAGGAAGTGGTTTGAAATTAAATAACTTCTGACAAGCTCTCTTTCCCTTTGATTTGTTCTTATTTGGTGAAGGGGAGGGGTGGGTGTGTGGAAATCTGCATCAGTAGGTTTTGTTTTGACAGTAAAAACTCTTTCCCCAAATGAGAAAGAAGGATGTTGGAAATTAAGATTAGTCCCGCATGTGTGGACAGACCATACAGATATCAAGAATTATGCCATACACAAAAGTAACATATCAATGACCTAATTTGTTAGCTGGCACACAGTCAAACCTCAGAGCCACCCAAGGTAGAAAAAAATATAACCAACTTGTTGATTCTTAGCCAATGTTGCTTTGTTCTTCTTTCGTTCAGAGGAAAGGCCTTTCAAAAACACTTCATTTCTCTGTTACATGCATTCATATTCTCTTTTGCTATTCATTTGGTTGGATAACAAAGAACGTTATGCTCAGCCATAGCAAAACATGTGCATAGACAAGCTCAGCAGGAGTTTTCATGTTGTGCTGTCAACACTGCACAATGGCAGCCCTTTTAAAAAAAATGAATTTTATGCAGAAAAAAAAATCAGACTTTCAGAGCAATTAATATCTAGTGATATCAACTGAATTGGAGGCTTTGCATTACATTGTAAGATTAACAGCTTGTGAAAACATTGATTCTGGAATCGGAGGTACCTTCTGTAGATGGACACCTATACACAAAAATGTGTGGAACACAAGAATTTCTACCAATTATTAATCCCAGTACTATGTTTTTGAGATCTTCTTATATACTTTGAAGAAATACTCTTCAGCATGTCACATCTCTCCACATATTTCTCCCTAGGTTAGTAATCGTTTAACACAGAAGACTGATTCAGTAAAATAAAGACAAAATTTCTGAAGAGTGAAATCCTGAAGGATATGACTTGCTGTGTAACACCTTTTTCAAGCAAAGGAGCTTTATTTGTCAATATGCCTTAAATATTGTTTGAAATTAACAAATTCAAAACCAAAATAGAGGATAATATATATACAAAAAGAAAGTTTGATTGAAGTGTGACTCTTTCCCATGCAAGAATAGATCAGTCCTTCCACTTACACAGAAAGTTTGAGCTGTGCCATGGACTTCAAAGGAGCTTTAGTGGATTGTGTGTCTGAACATAACTCTACATGCTTGTTACTGAAGAGCATTTGCAGCACCAAGAAGTTCTTCATAATATTTACTGTTCAGCATATACTGGTGTCAGTATGAAACATCTTTGCTGCTATGACAGATACAAATTAATTTCTAATTAACACCTATTTACAGAAATTTAATTATGCATGTTAGGTAACATAACATCTGAAAAGATCAGCAGAAAATAAAAGCAATGGTGAACTGTTTGAAAAAGCATCTGAGCCTTAGACTAGGCATAACTGCAAGAGACACATGAGGTCCTACAGCCATAAGGTACCAAAAATAAACAGATGCAGTTCAAAGACCAGTTTGAGTGGACAGAGTACAGTTATCCTTTCTGTGGTAGGTGAATATTCCTTCCCCTCTGAAGAAAAATATGCCTAATTTCAAACACAGAAATCCTAAAATTCTAGAGAGGCGTTTTCCTAAAACATCGCAAGTGTGGTAATAACTGTGAGTACTTTCCACTGTATGTGCCAGTGCCATGAATGAGCACACTAATAGGAAATTGCTGAGAGCAGATATTGCTACCACCTACATTTTTCCTTTCCTTGAAGAACTATGGAAACCATTCTCTCCATTACCTGGCCCCCACTCATCAGGACATCAGTATTTATGTTTCCCACATCAATACATGGTTTTCTTATGCCAATGCATAGTTTTCATTTCTTTAATTATAAGTTCATTGATTCCAAGAACTTACTAGGCAACCTTCCAGGCCTTCACAAAGCAAAATTATATGCATCAAAACACATGTTTTTCAACATTCTTAAAAAACAACAACATCATCTTAGTGTTTGAGATGTATGTTTTCCCTCTAAATCAAATTCATCCCATTATAAACACAATTGGATACTGCTAAGTTGTGAAGTCTTAAGTTGAAGACTTAATTTATTGTATTTTATGCTTCTAATGGAAATTAGTATTGTGTAAGGGACTGATCAATAAAATGCATTTTAATCTTTTTCTTCTGCACATACTTGTACTGGCTAAGCCAAGCTAGGAAAAAAATCAGTTTCACCATCATACAGACATGAAAAGGAGAAATGAGAAGGAACTTTAGCTCTGTATGTTTGTGTTGAGTTCAGATTTAATTTTCAATAAACAAAAAAATCAATATATAGGTAATAATTACAAAAAACCCACAAACCACAATGTTAATTTCAATAAAACAGTAGATCATGGACACTTGGAACTTTGGATGTGCCAGCTGGAGGAAATAAACTGTAGGGCAGCTGGGTATTTGGAAAGGCTGGGTTTTCATATCTGACAAGGTGAAGTCACTGAGAAGAAGAATTACCATGAAAGGTTTTGTAGACTTTACTAGAAAAGTTTCATAAGACTCCAGGCCAACTCAAACCCAATGGCTATGCCTATGCTGGTAAATAAAAGAGGACCAGAGAGTGAAACAAAATGTGACACTGTTTTTGGAGGTGGTCCCTGGAACAAATTATCCCCAGAACTGTGCCACATACTGGCTCAGAAAAAGTTGTTTGGAGAGATCCTCCCAGAGCCTGGGACCAAGCCAGCAATTAAGCAGTGCTTATAATGAAGATCCAAAACTCTACTTCTCTTCTCTTGCCTTCTTTTATTTAGCACACAATGACAATTTGTGCCTTCGACCTAAATAATACCAACGGTGGGAAGAGATTATAATATCATATCATCACCAGGATAGATACAGTACAGTCAAATGAAGGATTTCTTTGAGGTTTCAGAGCCTAGAAGTCAAGGCTGTGCTATAGACAGTTTTAGCTGTCATTTATGTTGGGCACGGTGACACAGCAAATTATAGGGTATGCCTACACGCTTAAAGACAAGCTTTCCTGAAGCTTTCTAGCCAAGCCTGATGAGTATAAATTGCCCACTTTAACTGGACAAGCAAGCTCCACATTTGCCTATTTTGGTTTTGAAAAAGTTCCCCCAACCACATTAGCAAAGTATTTGAGGACATTTATAGAAGCACAATTAGACAGACAATCATTTCCTTCCTTTTCTCCTGCTTATCTTATTGCCCACCCCAGCAAAACAAAGGAAGCATTTTTAAAATTATTTTGGACTGGCAACAGACAGAACCAAAGACATTTCCTTAATGTTCTCCATATATACGCCCTAAACCAAAACTTGCTTATTCCGGTTGATTCCAAGACCTTTGCATACCTAGGTCTTAATCTTGGATTGCTGGCATGATGCCCTGTGATATGGATCCAGAACCCCATGTCGGATGTAGGGCTTTTGTTTGATGGAACAGTTTCGCTAAAGTGAAGATTTAAAGTGGAGGCTTTGCCATGTCGCTGTGAGCTCCATCCATCTTGTGCAACACAAAGCCACTAGTTTTGAAATAATGCCATAGGAATAGCATCTTGTGCCAGATACTACATTTATTCAGGGTTACTTGAGCAGAAGTAATAAGAAGCATTAAACCAATGTTTACATAATTAAATGTAATATCAATGATGCTATGTACATTAGTGATAAGAGTAGGGGTTGAGTTGTTTTGGACAAAACTGAGCTTTCTTCTTGACAATGGAAAATTACTAGTAGACTGAAAATTTACCCCTCTATTTTTAATGTTGTTTTTCACCTAGTATTAATATGTTTGATTGTAGCTTATTTTGACAAAATGACAACTCTCTCTTCTAAAATGTTTGCAGTAGGGTTTTTTGTAACTGTTACTAAGCCACCTCAACTTAGTGGCCTGTAAAATTTACATGGCTTTTTAACAAGATGAGGGAAAAATATGAGGGAATGCAAGTCATCCACAGAGCCATGTATCAACAGAATTCAACCACCCAAGAATAACAAAATGAAATAGTCCTTTCAGAAAATTTTATACTGATTAACACCTTATACAAAGAACCAGGCTGAACACCTTCCCTTCCTTAGGGAACCTGCTCTGCAAAAAAAAAAATGGGCTCAGATGTCCCTTGAATAAAGTGCTCTTAATCTACATCACGACTTCTGGTGAAGAATTCCTGTTTGAAGGGAGTCAGCACTGGAAAATTCACATCACACAAGCTGGAGGAAAAAAAGCAGAGTTGAGAGCCCATGTGACCTATGTGCACTTTCTGTGGATGGCCCCATATCCCATCTACGTAAAAGAGCTACATCAGATGCCCCGAACCTGCTTCCTATAAAACTTGCACTGAAGCTAATCAGCCTTGAATCAGAGACAAGTTTGTTTCCACCATCCTCTGTTATATCTGATCATAGCTTGGCCACATGGAGAATAAAAGCCAGGTAAATTTATACATGGGTATAAGAAGGAAGAAAGAAGACGGTCACTGCAGAGAGGACTGGACCTTTCCCAGAGGGAAGCAGGCAACAGCTTGTCCCCCTCCCCTGCCCACTCCCAGTGGAACAAGGCAGTTGAGGTAGCTCCCAGGGCAGTGATAAGGAGAAGGCACCTGCTGGCTCTGAAATAGTAATGACTAGTTTTTTCCTGCTTAAGCATCTTACTTTTCCTTTTACTGTCCCAAGAAAACCTGTTGGTACTTGGTGCAGAGGAGGATAATGCTCGTTGCAGGGGGATTGGACTAGATGACCTTTAAAGGTCCCTTCCAACCCAAACTGTTCTATGATTCTGCGCCTCTATGGCATTGCATCAGGGGATCTGTCCTCAAACCAGATGGCTGTATTTTTTCCCTAAGACTGTATTCCCTGTTCAGTAAAGTTATTTGGAAGCAAAGCATTACGATGACTGTTACACAGATTACAAACACTTACCATTTTTATCTTTTCCTTTCTTTTGATTACCCATGGCTATAATGAATCTCCCAGCATTTGGCAGCAAAATCTGCCCAAGCTAAGGGAAAGCTATGACCAACCTTTCTGCTAGCTAAAGCAGGAAGATGGGTCCCACAGTATTCTGTTTCTTCAGCAAAATACAAGCCTACTTTTCCTTCAGCTTCCCAACTCTCATATTTTTGGTCACATGTGCTAGCTAGAATCACCTCAGGTACATGGTAGCACATGGCAAACCAGGGCAAAAAACTGGGCAGTGATGGGAATCACTAGCTAAAGAACAGACATAAACAACATAGCAGCTCTTAAAAAGGGATGCAAAGGTCTGGGACACTGCAAAACAGCCTGAAGAACAGCAAGAAACAGCTGCTCAAAAATATGCCTGTGACCTTTCCATGACAAACCCCGTGGGGAATAGATGTATTCTATGAATGATGAGGGAACAGCCAAATGAAGTGCAAACTGGAGAGGCAGACTGAAACAGGGACTGGACAAAGACCAAGAGAAATTACCAAAAAAGGAGGAGGCAACTGAGGCTAGACATATAGAAGAGGAGAAAAGTAAAGCTTTGTGCCAAGGCGAAATCCTAAAAAAGACCAGAGGAAAAGCAGATGGGAAATATGTATGGAAACAGCGCTAACACCTGCAACAGAGAAGCTGCAGAGTCTCCTGCTTTGCAGACATTCAAAACCTGGCTGGATAGGATTCCATGCAACCTGCTCTAGGAGAACCTGCTGGACTAGATGATCTCCAGAGGCCACTTCCAACCCTGACCATCCTGTGATTCTGTAACAGGCATGTTCTTCTTTCAAGATGAAGAAAATGGTTCCAACCACCTATGACTAGGTGGTCAGCACAAGCACTGAAAGAAACCTGTCAGAAAGGCAGAAAAGATGAGCAGTCCCAGCCAATTAGTTTGCATACAAGGAAAGTAGTTCAAAATATTACGTAAGGAAAACATGATAGAGAGCCAGGTCGAAAAGGACTGTCATAACAAAGGTGTTGCTAGATTTATTGAGTAACGCTCCAGAATTTCTAATCATCTTATTCCCTATAGGAACAAATGACACCAATGAAGTACCTTTATATAATATATAAGCAACTGTTTCTTCAGACAGTAAGAAAAAAAAAAAAATTAATTGGAACTGTGCAAATAAGTAACTTGCAAAAGTTTTCCCCATGCCAAGCATGAGTGAAAAAAGTAAAATGCTGATACTGGAAGCCAACCAAGGAAGATCTGATAGAGTAGGTTGGAGGGTTTTGAATGCACAGATCACTGGAATGCCTCCTGCAGCCAGAGCTAACTGTTTGGATTACGCTGTCTCCACTTATGCAGACAGGTTGCCAGCCACTTGGGCTCAGAACTGGCAGGGCCTGTTAGGCAGGCTGTAAACCTTCAGGAGAAGGAGGGAAAGGGAAAGCTTTCACTTAATTTGAATAAGCCGGCTTGTACTTCCAACATACAAATTAGGCAAGAAACTAAATTGTTCTGAAGTGAAAGATGAAGGATAACAAGAATATAATGCCTGACGCAAATGTGTGGGGAAACAAGCAACAACTGGAAGGTGCTGTACTAAATAAAGGAGATTACGATCTGGAAAGACTAACTGAAACTTAAGGGGATAATTCCTGTGTTGAAAAGACAGGATGCAGTACGCATGGGAAAGGCAGAATGCAGAAAACCAATAGGTGTAAAAAATGTTATATAAGGCTTTCAAAGCATATATGCTATAATTTTTAACAAAGACAATAGTAAAATGGTAAAAATTTCAGTAGGCATACAAGAATTTTTTTTTTAATAAAAAGAAAAAAAAAAAAAAAAGAAAACTATAGTAATAATAGCATGCAATTCCTTTAGGCTACCACTGTGGAACAGAGCCAGGAAAGGCCCAAACCTCTAAGCAGATTTTAGTTGATCAAGTATCTAGATAGTGCATACAGATGTAAGAATATCTATCTCCTACCGTGAATTCCAAAGAATAAAGATGATGAGCTGGGTCCAAGTTTCATCTTTTGCGAAGTGGGCACTGAAAATATGGAAGCAGAGCTCTTGAATCCACTACAGCAAGAAAGTAATTCACAGAGCAAAATGGTGAAAGGGGATCAATTCCACTTTCAGAAAGATTTTAGAAAACATAAACAATTGAATATGAGATGAGATCAGATATTTAAATTTACCTTCATGAAAGAAAACTGGAGACTTTTGGGGGAAATGCGACAGGGTTAAAACTAATCCATAAAAATAAAGCAAAACCAGGAGATAATACAGCAAAGCAACAGTCAGAGTGTCTTCACAAGGGCTATTCAGAGTTCAAAGTACTATATAGGAAGGAGTGGCAGGAAAAGAAACCAAGGAGTCTTAAGTCTGAATAGTCCAAGAACGGACAAGGAGAATAACAGGACTTTTGTATCTACAGAAGGAGGAAAAGAAGTAGAAAGATAAAAATCGACTGTACCAATGAAAGGAAAAGGAAAGTAGTTGAAACTTAAGGTGGAACTGTAAAACAAGATACCAACCCGAACCATATATCTTATTTAACATTAAAAAAAAATAATTGTTATAAACAGTTAGAAACAATGCCTCCAAAATTGCCCTCAACTGTCAGAAACAGGTCCAGAAAAGGACCACTTGGAGACATATCACATACTTTTGAGGTACTCAAGAATCAAGATCAATCAAGAGACCTATCCTTGGCATAGGGTATAGGAAATTTAGGGTGTGATTCACATAATCTATCTTAGGCTATGAAGTCTCCAGTATCTTTAAGCCGGTCCCTCTAGGTTTTTCATGATTAACAAAGAAAAACAGGAAATTAACCTATGCTGGCTTGGGCTGCAGTGGATTTTCTTCATAGTAGCTAGTATGGGCTATGTGTTGCATTTGTGCTGAAAACAGTGTTGATAATAGAAGGATATTTTCGTTATTGCTGATCAGTGTTTACATAGCACCAAGGCCTTTTCTGCTTTTCACCCTACCAGCGAGCAGGCTGGGGGTGTACAACAAGTTGGGAAGGGGCACAGCTGGGACAGATGACCCCAGTTGACCAAAGGGATGTCCCATACCATATGACATCTTGCTCAGCGTATAATCCTGGGAGAAGAAGAAGGAAGCAGGGGACGTTTGGAGTTACACATTTGTCTTCCGAAGGAACCATTACGCATGATGGAGTCCTGCCTTCCTGGGCATGGCTGAACACCTGCCTGCCCATGGGCAGTGGTGAATGAATTCCTTGTTCTGCTTTGCTTACATGTGCGGCTCTTGCTTTACCCATTAAACCGTCTTTGTCTCAGCCCATGAGTTTTCTCACTTTTACCCTTCCAATTCTCTCCCCCATCCCACTGCGGGAGGAGTGAGCAAGCAGCTGTGTGGGGCTTAGTTGCTGGCTGGGGTTAAACCATGATATAACTTCTGCCTAATTATGTTGGTTTCTCAAATAAGGTCAGGTACATCATCTCCAGAGATACCTACTTTTCTCCTGTGAGTAAAAATAGTAGCCTAATTCAGATTTAGACATCTAACTTGTGTACATTTCAAGTCAGTTGAGATAAATCCCATCCTTGCTTTCCTATTATGAGGAAATCTAGGAGGCTGAATTAATGTGTGCAGACAATTTACAAAGTTAATTCCAATGAAAGAAAATTCAAAAGTTTGGATGATAATTTTTTAACTCTGCTTTTTGTTAATGGTAGAAATAACATATCATCTTTATGATAAGAATATCTGTATTAGGTCTGGACAGTATACCCTTTTGGTTTGTTATTCTAAGTTGTGCTGATTTATGCTTTAATCCTGCTCTCCCAAAACTCCACGATAAGCATTGAATATAAGACTTTCCCACTCAGAAAAATCCAAGTACACATTGATAAACACAAGTGTGAAATCACCCTCTTTGAAGTTGATGTCAATATCCCCATGAACTTCAATATGACTAAGATTTCACCAGAAAAGTGCACAGAATTATGTAGGGCTGTTTAAGAGAGCAAACTGAAGGAAAAGGACAATATTAGCAAAGATGATTGTTAGGCTCACCATTAGGAAAACATGCAGCAGTGAGTTTTAATAACCTCTGAAATAATATCTTACTAGAAATGCCTAATGTTGACTGGTTAAGCCAACAGAAAGAAATAAAAACATGGGCAGAAAATATTGACATTCACAAGGAAAGCGAATAAAAGACCTAGGAGGTATTGTCAATGTCTAATCTCTTCAATCAAAGGGGATGAAATAGAAAAATGTAATCCTAATTGCTTTCAGAAGTTTTAGATTCTATATGTTATGGAGATGTGAGCTATTGAAAGAGTGCATTTGGAGAAGTATTTCATAATAGGAAGAAAGGAAATTATTTAAAGAGCTTTAACACCTTTAATGGCACCATGCTGGGAACTTGAGGGAGCCATCAACATGAATGAAAACGCAGTGCATATTCATCGGAAGACATAACAGCTGCCGACATACCATCACCGAGGTGGGTCCTGTCATCTCCAAAATGGAACACACTTTAATGCCTATTGGCCAGAAGCTGATGCAAAAATGTGCCGGAGACCTGTGTCTCTGGTCAACTGAGACAGCATTGTATGTATGTGTGCCATACTTTTTTTCTGATGCCAAACAAAACTGCTTTATCTTCCTGATAATCATTCTTTTCTAATGAAAAGGACAGCATAATCCATCTGTCAGCAGATCCAACAGGAAAAGTGGTATCACTGAATTGTTTAGAAACCCAGTCTAAAATTACCAATTTTAATGCATCTTGCTCAATCTGAAATGATCTTATTAAAATACTCAGTATTACTCACTACAATAACTTTTAAAAAAAGATCTTAGGTTTATAAAATTCTATTTTTTAAGGAAAAGACTATTTTGTTATTTATATTAGAGTACAAACCATACAGTATCCACCTTGCAACTATGGTAACACCTGCATGATGAACACTGTTCACTAATAACTAATAATCTAAAATTAATCTTCCACTATGGATGCAGAAAAGTGATGAAAGTCCACCTCTATTTACCTTTGTTAATAAAATACTACAGTGACAGTTGTATATTCCATTTGCAATGTGAGCGCCTGAGAAACATAGAGAAAAATTAATTGCTGTGATGAGAATATATATACTTTCATATCTGTGCTTCCAAATATGAGTAGAATATTCACCTCCTCCCTAATACACTGAAAATGCCCTTTTGTTCTTTTGCCTCTCTATTTTTGCAGTGATAACAACTATAAAAGACTATTTAAGTCAGTAATTTTCTCAGTGCTACAGCTGTGTCAGTGAGAGGAAAGACCTCTTAAAATACTGGAATGAAAGAAGAATGAGAGGGTCTTCCCACTCATACATATGTACTGAACTTCACAGTCATGCAAGACGTTAGCCCCTACAGCTATGACACCTACAACTGCAATGTCAGCAAAAGACAGAAAGAACATCAGGACAAGAATGTCTGAATTACAATAAATTTCTAAACAATTCATAATCAGCAATATGAAATAACACCTAGAAAATGTCAAGTAAGCAGAAAATCAATGAACATGATTGGTGCTTTGCACTAAATGAGGCAGAAGCCCAAATGAAAAAATAGTATGTAATCATATGATTAAAAGTTGTAGCATAAAAGGAGTGTTAAGGTCATCAAGAAAAGAAAGCTTCTTAACTTTTGGAGGCTTAATTTTTTTCTTGCAAATCTCACCACTGGGGTTCTTTTCTTGGGTTTGGTATGTTGGTTGGTTGGTTGGCTGCCTAGCTGGGGTTTGGTTTTGTTTTGTTTTGTTTTGTTGTTGTTGCTGTTTTGGGGGTTTGGTGGGTTTTTTTTGTTGTTGTTGGGGTTTTTTTTAGTGGACTTTTGGACTAGCATAACTGTTCCAGTTCTTGGAGGTCTGCAGCATATGACTTCACTGGTAGTGACGCTGCAGAACAATGTACTCTGCAGTGAAGTTATTCTTGGAGACAAGGCGACAAGATGTTCTCATGTAGGCAGAATGTAATTATACATTGTTATCTAGTGACAGCGGATCCAGCAGCCAGCACACTGCAACACAAGTCAATATTATTTCTCATACAGAGAGGATAAACCTCTCTACAGAGATTTATCTATCCGAACAGAGGTTAAATCTAGCAAAAGTATCCAAGGGAATAATCAGTTTCTCTATTTGCAGGTGTAAAAAAGAGGTTTATGACCACAGTTTTATTATTATTCCCTCTAATATTATCCTAGATTATAATAATTGCTCCAGTATGTGTCTCTGGTATAGAACTAACGTAGATAAATACCTCTCGGCCTTTTTCTGTCTTATACATACAGGATATTGTTCTCACAGCAGTCCAGTGCATTTATACAGAAGACCAGTTTTTCACCAGTGGTCTCCCAATCCAAGGCCATGAAGAAACGTAGAGATAGGAGCTGAATTACAATGGTTTTCATGTGATCTAATAAAGATATCCATGGTGAAACTATCATAGTGCTTAAAGACACATACCTCCAAATTGGTCATCCTGGTTTCCTTATAGGTACTGGAAAGTACTTGCGTGTTGTCTCTCATCTTAACTGTAGCAGACATCTGAAATACTCTAAAAGTGCCTGTTTCTCTCCATTAACCATAACCATAAGTTTCTGAAGATAAATTCCACCTTTCCTGGGTAGCTACAGATAAGGTTAAGTGTCTGGGAGACGATTTATGCTGTTGAGAGTGGAGGAAAAGGGGAAAAAAAAAAGAAAAAAAAAGATAGACAAATTCTTTGCAGTATGCAGAATTTAAAATGTTCATTTAACTCTTTAGCCTTTCTCTGATTCCTTCATCATCACTCACCTTAGTGTTTGTTCCTTACTCTTGAAAATGAGAATATGCTTAGTCAGCTGTCACAGTCCATCTGCCTTAGCACAGACCATACTTATTTTTTACCAGTACAAACATTTAAATTTCATTTTGGGCATAACACTGTGTGCATCCAGTACTTGGGTAAATGTTTGTATAAGGGCTCTCCCAGCTGTAGGTAGGGGGCAATTTTCAGTAGGATTCGATTCATCCTTCATCCATTCTCCCCATGATAGCCCAGTTATTTTCCACACTGTGCACAAGATGCCTATTACGTGAGTTGTTCAGGCTGCCAACACTGCTCTAATTCTGTGCTGCACAACATCTTGACTACTGTGGGCTGGGTTATATTACAGATGTTTTCTCAGGGAAAATAATTCTTGCCTGATGTTGCAGTTGTCCTGAGGACTAGAACTGTCCTATGGGCCACAATATCCTATAGGCTAACAGCTGCATGGCTTTGTTCTAAACTACCCACGACATGGGTGGTACTAATGAGTATACAAGAACAATGCTAAATTAAGTATTATAACAAAATAATGCATTGTCCATAAAATGTATTTTTCATGACCCTCTGAACTAGATGAATGCAAAGCATTTTATTTGATGTTGTGCTTGAGCAGCTACTGCAAACTGTATCATCACTCCAAAATTCAGCTAGATTTGCCTTCTAAGTGTGCATGTATAAAGAGAATGACTTTTTTTGTTTGTTTCCTTTTGTGGGATGTAATACTATCTGACTTTGCAACCTGTCCATGATCATTTTTCCTTCCAAAAGCTGGTAGACACCTTTGAGCTAGATTGACTTTTGATCCAACACAATGGCACCTGTGGCAGTTGTAAAACTGATCAGGCTGCTAAATAAAAATATGGGGAACAATAATTTTGGGAATTATGCTTGTGAATTCAGCAATGAAATGATGTTACTGTACCACCATCACCAATTATGAGAATTTTCTGAATGGCTTTAGGAAAGGTTATAGTAAGACCAATTAAAAAGACCATACCAGAGCAAGCACCTCTGTGCACACTGGAAAACCAAGGGAGCAAGCAAGGTGTTTTAATGATTCTCTCCAATGAGCTGCTGTAAGGTTTATTTAAAACCAAGCAGCCTAGGGGAAAGAAAGAATATGTTTTGGAAAGCATTGTTGGTTGATAACGAAAGTCAAGTTGTTGAAGCTAGACAAGAACGGGGAGGGGAGCTTTTTCCTATCAGAAAATCTTCTGTGGGATTGTAACATTTCTGATCAAATTATTGATAAGGAATTCTCCAGGTCTAAACAAAAACTACTTCCATTTAAATAAGAGAAATAAACATCATCTGCATCACCCCCAGAGAAGCCAAAAGCCTCCTAGTTTGAACATGGGAAAGTAAAGTACAAACACCTAGTCACCTCACTTAACTCGAACTGTTATCATGAACATTTATCTATCACATCCCAACTCATTATATCAGAAACCAAACTGACAGTCTCTCTGAGGCTGCGTAACAGAGGTTATCAACACAGCACTCTCACAGATTTTTTCCTTTTGCTTTTTGCATTCAGACCATGGCCCTCTAGTCAGCCTCCTTTAAAACTGTGTTTGTTAAAGGTAATAGTGTATTTTGATCCTTTATCTGGGTTAAATCCAGAGAACCTTTTATTCTACCCCACTTCAGGATTCCCCATCAGCCTGCCTCCTCCAAATTAAACAGAAGCTCACACTATGAGGTTTTGCTTTAGGTTATACAATCTACCAGCCCCAAGCCATGTTGAGACTGCACTTCTCTTCATTTTACTATTCTTTGTCTAACTGTTTAACTTCAAAACAGGTCTTCCACCCATGTTCTCTTCCCTTGGCTTCCTCTTCTTAACTGACACGCAATTCTTCCCTTCAGTCCTCCTGGGTCCTAACTCATGCCCTGAGCAGATGGCAATGGGGAAGCTGCCAGGGCAATGCTAGGGCTCACTCAACACCAACTACCAGAGCAGAATTTTAAAGAAACCCAGCAGATATGGTTGCCTACTGAAAGTATTTTGCTTGGTATAAATGACTACATATTTTTTACATGTGAAATTGCATTTGTATTAGATGCCTGGTCATTTGGTTTTATTTATTCAGCAATAATCTTTGGAGAGGGAAGTCACTGTTGTGTGTATTGTGTATATAAGTTTAAAAGTATTGTCCCAGTATGGAACAGGAAAAACATTTCCCATCCTGCTGTAGTTACTTGTCAGAAGCTGTCTAAGGAAATATATTAAGAGAAAGAGAGAAAGAGCAAGAGAAAAAAGTTCACGAAGAGTGCTGAAGTTTGTTAGGCCCTTCCAGATCTAGGAGAGATAAGCCTCAGGGAAAAGCTAGATATGCATATATTTCTTTAATTGGTTTCAAATCTGTTTTCTTTGAAGTGTCTCTGTACTAAATAAAGATTCTGTTTTAAGAAGTTTGGTCATGGCATCAACCACTGTCATTGATTTTGGAGAGAGGAGAATGCATGGCCTAAGAAGAAATCAAACCTTCGTAATTAAACACAGTATTCTGAAACTGTAGCTGAGGATGTTGTCTGAAGGTGAAAGCGTCCCCTGACTGGTCCCAGAGTTAGGTGATTTTTATTGTATGTTTACGTTGATATTTTAACCTTGGCTGACTCTGAGGTTGGCTTCAGCTAGTCCTGTCTGCATAAGATGTGCTTTCCCCTTCTGCACTACACCAAAGCCTCCGTATTATACTGAAGTAGCTCCTACTGCAATTTTTCTTCCTTAAGCAAAGCTGTTAAAGATCTGACCTCCGACAATCTGGTTCTTCCAGCTGTGTCCTCCTTTGCAAGAACCAAAGTGGATAAAAAGGACAGAAGACAGGAACAATGAACTGCAGTTGATGGGTAGCATCATCAGCACTTCCCTGCAGAAAGGACAGTACAGTAGAGTCACCACATGACCATCCCTGCCACTTCTGCTCCATTCCATTCCATGCTTTGCACTTCTTCCTCAAGAGATACCCTATCAGTGATGGTTCAGTCATTCAACCAAAGGTTTTGCACTGTTTCCTAGCTAAAGCTAGAAAAACTGTAGTGGAAGGAAGAAAAAACCTTATTCTCAAGACTTTCTTACTCACTTTCACCAATGCTTCCACTGCAAACAGAAGTATACCCAGATAACAGAAGTGCTAAATAAAATAATAGCATGTTGCCATTATTTTTTATTCAGCATCGTCAAAAAGTACTGTATAAAAAAATCAATTGGCAAAAAATTCTTCTCTTCAGTTTGATAGTTAAAAGTAGATAAATATCATTTCGGAAGTGAGAAACTTTAAAAGTCAGATTAAAAGAAATAAATCACATGGGGTAAACTGCAGCTTATTAAACCAGTGCAAATGGCCATTTACTAAACGGTGTTACCATGTATTACTATTTGTTAAAGGAGAAGCAAAGAAAAAGGCCTTACTTAATACTCATTAAATCATATTGATAAATAGGTTAGCTATATTAAAAACCCACAAGCCTTCAAAACACCTAGAATGAAGCCTGTAAGTCAGGGAATAGCAGCACTCAGACTAGATGAGGTTCTCAAGAAGAAAAAAAAAGAAAAAGAAAAAAAGAATGTGCTATTGTTCTGCTCACTATGAATGACACCTTAAATGTGTCTTTTCCTCTTTTGGCCATCGGTTACATTCTGAGCAGCAGTGCATTCAAGCTAGATGCACGTATAAATGCAGAATCACGCACCCTCGCTACACTTTGTTTCTTTCTCAACCCCTTTTTTCTGAAAACGAAAATGGGGCCAAACAAAAAAAAATAATAAAAATAAAAATAAAATAATAATAAAAACCCCACCAACTTCAGTGGTTTATCACTTAGCCGTTACTCAGCTAACAAAGCACTGCCACTGAACGCAGGAGCCCTCCGCGCAGCGCTCCGGAGCGCCTGCGCCCCGCGGCAGGCGGCGGGCGGTCACCGCTGTCGCGGCGGGGCCAGCAGGGGGAGCGCGGAGCCCGACTCTCCGAACCCCAGCCGGCAGCTGGCTCCGCCGCCGTCCCAACTTTTTCCCCCATAAAAGGTTTCTTAAAATTCTAGGATGGCACCATCAGGGCTAACAAGCACCTTCCCACGCGTCGTAAACCCTGCCGTTTAGCATCTGGAACACCAAGGCAGGCAGGCGTAGGGAATTTCACCAAGATGAGACACAAGATTTCCCAGGGCATGGTGGCTAGATAGCATCCCAAAAGTGTACCGTCAAGTCTTCCTCACTCAATGGCACATCGTGTGCTTTATGCACAGCAGCCACTGCACAAAAGGGAGATGCAGCTCTCCGAAGGGCATGTTTGTACACATAACCACATAATGCGTATCCAACACACACCTGTGCCCAACTGACTACGAAGGGGTGTGACCTGGGTGTTGTGAGAAGTAATTAGGTAATGAGCCCTTTCTTCCTGTCATTACTCAGGTAAAACTTCCATGTGTCTGAAGCCCAACAACTGCAAAACTTTTGAGGATGAAATGTATGATATTCGTGCTGCTTGCACAGCCAACAACAGCAGGGACTGTTTGCCCCCCAACTCCAGCCAGGGGAAAAATGTGTGTTAAGTTCTTCCACGCACTAGAAAATCCACACAAAGGACTCCAGAAAACTTAAAAGACAGAGTCAATTAAGGCCTTTTCTTTTCCTCATGATTCTCATTATCGGATTCTCACAGAATTGGATCCTACTTTACCATGTCTTCAAAGGGACTCTTGTTAAATGAAACAGCAGCACTCAGCATCTTAAAGGTTTTATTCCCAAGTAAAAACCTCATTGCAAAATCTAGCAGACAGATGCATCCCTTGGCTCCCTGACTCTCCCTAAAAGAGTCTGGAACCATAAAGCTTCCGGGATCAAATTTTCATAAGCTGAGGCCTAAGGTTGCAGAGGATCTTCTCATGCACAGTTACTGCAATTACATATGTATAGCTGGCTTTTGTACATACAACTGGAGCCTGTATACTAGTGCATGGCTCAAAGGAATCTAAATAGCTACAGAAACATACACATGGGCCTCAGTTTTTATTTTATGATGTGCATAAAGTGAAGGGGGAAAAAGGAGGTGATGGGAAAAAGATGGAACTCAGACCTCATCAAAGTCAAGGGTAGTTTTCCTATAGACTTCAAAAGATTCAGAACTTCATCTGTTACATTTATGTGCTACTGAACCCAGAGATAAGTTCAGAAACAGGTTTCACCCTCAATTCATTTGGCAGCCCAACTTCTTCCTGGTTGAATGGTAGAAGCACTGACAAGAATCTCTAAAGAAAATTCTACCATGATGTAAATCAGTAGTCCCCAATTTTTTCCAGCTGTCTGGGCACCACAGCTCCTTCTAAGAGCCAGCAAGAGCTTTATATCCCAGCCCTTACGACCCACATAGCCTTAGCTAGAGCATATGTGGAGGTCCATCAGACTGGCATGCAAAGTAGCACAATGTTTCCCAGAAACCATGAATGTGTTATGCACTTAATTCCCAAGCCACTCCTGCAGAAAAGGACTGCTGAGAGTAGCCTACAGGCTGTATAAATTGAGTTTGCAGGCTGTGTTTGGCCTATACCTTGCCGAACGGGTGTTTTTCTCCAAGTTCCCACTGCTTAGACAGATTTGAGTAATGGCCATTAGCTGTCCTTCAACAGTCTCTTACATCCTTCTTTTGGGAAGAAGGGGTGGGAGGAAATGTGGGAAATGTTCCTTTCCTGTGGCCAAATTTAGCCTTGGTCTGTGCAAGTACATTGTTGACAGTGCTGGGGTTATGTATTAAGTAAAATCCTGGCCACACTAAACTTGATGGCAAAATTTCAGTTGACTTTATAATAGAGTCTAGATTTCACAATAAATGTTAAGGGAGTGTGACTGTAAGACTAAGGCAAAGGCAAAGTAAAAGCAGGAATGCTTTCCTCATTGCAATCCAGGGACAGGGCACGATCCTCCAGGGCTTTAAAGCAAAAAAAAAAAAAAAAAAAAAAAATAATTATAAATTAGTAAATAAAATGGAACCTCCTGTTCAGACAGTTACTAGTTCCTGGGCCTTTTTTCTCCCATCATCTCATCTACAGACGCCCGTCCAGCTGCCCTTTCTTCACACTTGACTGTCCAGCAGACTTGCTGTCACTCCTCTTTCAGCACATGATGGCAGCCCTCCTGCCATCTTGCTGTCACAGCCTTAGCTCACAGACCTGTTTGTATATCGGAAGACAAATATTTGTCACACTTGCTTCTCATCCCCCATTAAAAGTGAGCTTAGCTAAGAAGGAAAAGCGTATCAGGAAAGTACTGGCACTGACTTTTTCTACCAATGGTACTCCAGGATATTGTTTTTTTCTTTCACCTCTCCACAAAGCTGGGAAGAATTGAGACATGAAGGATTCAGCTCTGCTGGGGAATAACCATACATATTCCATAATGGCTTTTCAGGTGCTTTTCTACATGTAAGCCAGTGAAGAGCAGAGTTTTTTGTCTTTATTATTGTTTTGTTATGAGGGTTTGGGGTTTTTTCCCACTGATCTAATCATGTCTAAACAGTCATTTTGCACCGCTGGGCAAAGGCAATAGCAAATGTGCTGACCATGCAGTTTTATACCACTCACCAGCACAAAAGACACACCCTAAAGGACCCAAGTTGGCAGGTTCTAAAATGCTACTCAGTTTAACAGCAAAATATTGCCACACACACTGCGTGAGCAGACCTTAGATTAGCATTAGTTGGTATAATGTGACAAATGAAAATGTGCAATTCCTGATCATAACAAAGACAAGTAAGTGAAACAGGTCCATACACTGAAATCTTCCCATCATGGGTTCCCAATGTGTGAAACCTTTGCAGGATATGGATAACCCCTGACTTGCATGTGGAGCTGGATTCTCAAAGAATGGAAGATAGCAATGGTAAATCACCCCAGCTGAGCGTATCCTCCTCAATAGAATAAGCTGTTTATCTATCCTCCTGCAAAAGTGTTCTAGGAAGTTGCCAAGCAGGAAGGAGATCCTTGCCTGGAGTAATTTGCAATCTAAAGACTGGATCCTACCAAAGCATCTGGTCTGAGGTTGAGAACAGCTTTTACTCCCATAAGATTGCAAAAGGTTTCAGGAAGGCCATGTCTTACAGCATGCTGTAAGGTTTGGCTAAAATTGCCTGTAAATTAGTCTCAGGCACTTAGCAACTCTGTGTTACCTCAGTCTTTAAAATACGGCAGAAATGTGCTCTAGATAGGTGAGCTGGAGCTAGATGCACAAAGGAGGTGAAATTATATTAACAAACATATAAATGTGTTATATTGCAAATGAAAGATAGACAATAACAATATTAAAAAAAAACAACCAAACCAACAAACAAAAAAAAACAACAAACCAAACCAAAACAAAAAACAAATCTTCCTTCGCATGACCATGAGTGCAAAGCTGCCAGAATAGATGGGTTAGAGCAACAGAGTAAGTAAACTGTGCTGCTTCTATAGATCACAGACTTTAACCTGCTACCACACACATCCTTTCTCAAGACAATTTATTTCATTTAAATACCCCCTGGCCACCCTTAAGTGAACACTGATATCCTTTATATCTTGTTAATAGGGGGCATGATAAAGAAATAAGAACACATATCCTGTGTTGTGCGAGTAAAGAGAATTTAATGCTGCTGGAGATTAGCTAGGTCTTTCTGGTTTTAACTCACTTTTCACAGAGCCCAGGCCTCCAAAAACGTTTGGTTTTCTCCTTAATTCAGTCTCTGGATTTACTGACAGTTTTTTGAAGAGTTACATTTCTGTCTGGAATACAGCATTGCAGTCACAGCGCACGGACATTGCAGAACATTGTCTGTGCAAGAATATTTGACCCCTGGCTTTTATTTCCTAAGTGTATCATCAGCGCCAAGCACTGAATGTATTAGCAGAGTTGGGCATTGCTAAATGACAACACTAAGTCTAACAGATCTGGATTTTAGTTAGTTAGCATACACTAACTACCTCATGTGATGGCAGGAAACAACAGCACCAGGACTGAAATCAGATCTGAGCAGGTGGGCTCCTAAAGGGGCTCGGTGCAAACCCCAGTGTTGGCTTATGTGGATCCAGCTGCAGCAACAGAGCCTAAGGTTGTAGAGGCTTTCAGAGAAAAACTTGTAACTGTATTCAAAGCTTAATGCATCCAACATATCATTATACACACACATCATACATGATGTGCCATATGCGACGATACATCAACACTGCCTGCATTGGATATATAAAGTCAACGAGTGATGCCTATGTAAAACACTAAGTATGGCATCGAAGTCCAGGCTCGCCTTCAGCAAGGCATCTCGGTAATTCTCAGGTGCGGGGGTTTTTGTTCTTAAATAAACAGATGTACTAAGCCCAAGTAATCTTTTTGAACTCCAGGATACGGAGTTCCTGCGAGAGAGGATTATCAGGGTGGACGGCTACTCCTTGCAAATGGCACGGATCGCTTCCCTTGCTGTGTGGAAGCCAAGGGGTGAGTTATCCCAGCCATCAGAGCAGATGCAGAAACCAGTGGGAATGAGGAGATAAAGTCAAAGCCCAAAGATTGGCTAATCGGGAAAGAAGTGTTGTAACTGCTAAATCGTCCAAACTGCTTTGCCAAACTTTGACATGCTTGATTTCCTGTGCTTAAATAATTTTTAGGCTTAAAAAAAAAAAAAAAAAAAAGGCCGGGGGGGGTGGGGGGGAGGGGAGGGGAGGAAAAATAACCAGCTGTTCCTTATATAGTGCAGGAAACATGTTTGATTTATTGCTTTAAGGTTATTTTTGAAGGGGCTGCCTGTGGCAGCCGGAGTGCCGGAGAAGTCACTGAGGCCTGTCCACTTGAAGGGCTCAAACCGTTTCCTGAGCAGCCCCTCTCCACCTCCGACAGCTCTCATTGACAACGTGTGACTGGGGCCCCGGAGTGCTTTAAAGCCGCGGGGGGCCGGGGCGGACAATGGGGCTGTCAATTACCTTTTCCCCCGTTGTGAAAAGGGGGCCGCGGACAATGCGCCCCGGCGGCGGGGGGCTGTGCCGCTCGGAGCCCGCGACCCCCGCGGCATTCAGCGCTGGGACGCGGCGGTGCCGGCCCCGGCCCCGGCCCCGCCGGGCGAAGGTGTAGGTGTCGCCATGGCGAGCCCCGAGGGGGCGGCGGGGGCTGCGCGCCGGCCGTGCCCCACCGCCCCCGCGCTCCGGCGGGGCGGGCAGGGGGCTGCCCCCCCGCTCCCAGCCCGCACCCGCGGGAACGCCCTGCCCGCGCTACCCACCGTGCGCCTTTAAAAACTTCCTGTGTGCCCTGATCACTTGCTGAGAGGACTGTCCATCATACAGGCGCTTTGTCTGGCAGTCACTTCCATTTGAATTTGACTGACTGAGGAAGCCCGAGTTATTTGTAAAGAACAACAAGGCTTTTCATTCATAATTTCAGTAGGGGGACAGGGTGCTAATGACTGAGCTTGAATAACCAGGGAATGTGGTATTCAAGGCAGGAAGAAGCCCAACTGGCTGCCAAATGAGAGGAAGGGAGGGAAGGGGGGGCGCCGGGGGGGAGGGAGATATAGGTGAAAGTGCTTGTGTGAAAAGGCAAACAATGCCATCGGGATCACACACATGTATACAAATACAAATCAGGTTCTCAAAAGGTGAGGCAGCCGAAGGACGGAGAGCTGAGGAAATTCCCGTTCGTATTTCATTAACTTGCCTTCGGAATCGGCTCCTGCGACGCTGGAAACAAGGGCGCAGCCAAAGGCAGCTCCCCCCCCCGCCGCCCCCTCGCCGCAGAGAAAGCGCTCCAGCGCTCCTGCTCCTTCCCAGCACTGACGGGCAGCATGAAGGTTCTGCCTTTGCTGCTGGAAGTTCTAGCTCTGACAAAACATGAACGCACTAGAGCTAGCCCCGGCTGTGGCCCAGCACGTACCGTCCGTACATAAAATTTTGCACACTGACTGTCTAAATACACGTATTCTCTAACCCTGCAAAGACCTGTCATCTCCAAAGTCAGACTTTACCTGATGCAAAATCTATTCGACTCAGTAAAGGACTTTACCTTTATTTCTGTTGTGTGCAGTGGGATTTTGAATCAGGCATGAACAGAAATTTCCTTAGCTGTGATGGATGTTATAGAACTGTACTTTGTGTCCCTGTGGAGAAAACAAACCTACAGAGCTAAGAAAGAAAATAAAAATTGAACAGCACGTAGTTTGGGAAGCCTAACTGCTTTGACACAACGTAAACCATCAGAAGTTGAAATAATTTATATCAATTTGAATTGTGTTGCAAGAAAGCAACAACAAGAAAACTTAAAATATGTTAAACGGCTTAAACATTTAACCTCAAGAATGAAGGAAGTTTTCCAGTGGGCTTATTTTGCAAGCTTGTTCTGTCAAACATGGTGGATTTATTGCATATGTTTGTAATGCCATTTCCAGCACTTCCTTTAGCTTTGGTTAATTAGGACACCATCCTGGGAGCAGCTCTGGGCAGCTGGATTCCCTCCGCGACCTGGAGCACCACAGACTTTCACTAGGGCTCCAGAAAGCATCAGGGGACTGCTTAGGAGGAGCAGCTCTGAGATTCCGCTTCTCAGTTAATTTCTGCCTTTGTCTCTGCGGGGCTTTTGAAAGTAATAGGCCTGCTTAAAATACAGGAAAAGATGATTACAAAACCACAAATAAGATAGGAGTAACTGCACCAGATGCAGAGATGGAAGTTTAGAGGAACTCTTTAATCAAGTGGTGGGAGTGGATGCTCCTGCAGAGATAACCTTGTTTAGATAATCAAATATTTTGTCCTCTTCCCTCTCTAAGTAAGGTAAGTATAATTACCTAATAGTTCCTACTCTCTTTTAAGGTGTTCCGATGCTATTAGACAGAGATCTTGAAATTTTAGCTGTGCAGAAAGACCCTGGAGCCCTCAAGGAAATACAACACCACGGGCCTCCATGGGAAGCGGTGTGTACACGGCGGAGAGGTTAGACTGGGACCTGAGACTCCCAGTTCTTGCTTTTCAGGTAAGTTACTTCTTTCTTTCACTCCTGGGTTTTCTCACCTGTGAAACAAACATAGTGACATCTCTTGAAAACTATTTTGAGATCTTTGGAGAAAACTGTGATAGAATATCCAAAATTTTAATTACTGTCATTGATATAGCCGTTATGATCAGGCGAATGAAGGCAGTCCTATGCAGATCTGAATGGCAGGATCAGGGTCCTTCACAACTGTTTTTATTGACGCAACCATACAAACAGTATTTTTTTTTGTTGTGTTCTGATTTTCAGACAAATGATTGGGAAACATCAGTTTTCATTTCCCTTTTTGTGCAAAATTCATTCATCTCTAGGATCGATTCTGTTCTGCACACATCACCTCTGCTTTCAGGATGTGCTCGTGTGCCACTCAGATGAACACAAGCCTTTCACAACTGAGGAAAATAAAAATAATCTCAGCACATGGGAGAAAGATGATACCATTTTTAATGGCTGCTCAATCTGATTGCTTGGGTTTGCAGCAAAATGTCAGTCTCACTTGTACATAGCCCTTGGCTGGCCTGCAAGCCATGTGCTACCAACTGCTAATCTCTCAGAGGTATTCCTTTGAATTCCAGCCTCCAGTGAAGAAAGGTACTTACATTCTGAGAGCAGAGTAGCCGTCACAGCATGGAGGTCCATGCAAGCTACCTTGCACTTCCAAGATGAGCAGGCAGCTGTGCTCTTCCAGCTACATTGCTTACAGTACCCAAGATATTCATTTACCTTTCCACTACATTACAGTTTAGAGCTAGTTTGGCTATCTCTACATCAGTGGTTTTCTAACCGTGATCTGTGGATTCCTATGGACTGTTTCTAAATGGGAGGTCTTATGATTTATAATTTTCTAAAAAGGACTGCATTTCCCTTATGATTTTTTATTTTCCTCATCTAAAGCATAGAAAAAGTCTACAGACTGAAGAAGTTTGAAAACCACTGCTGCAAAACACAGGAGAGATGTAGTAAGTCTCTTCACAAAACCTTCTTGTTCCCAAATTTCCCATAACTGCTACATTGACCTCTTCCATTTCTTCTGAGTCACATTAATCCCAGGTCAACACACAAATGTCTGCATCCTGCTACAAAATATTTGGGGAATTTCCAAACTAGCACTTAGTTATTAACATTTTAATAGGCAATCAGTTAATTTTGCATAAAATTCTAGTATAGTCAAGCCCAGCGTTATCTGGCCTCTAACTGAATTAGGCTAGCGAGTGCAGTTTTTCAAATGCTGGCAGACGTGGCTTGTCTGTGCTGTCATTCTCGTGATTACTTCTACCAAAGCAGTCGAAAATGTTAGGAGGAAAATCCTAGGACAAACAAATACACCATTAAAAGCCTGCTATAATACCAGCTTAGCATATAAACTGCACTTAGTCCTGTCCACACCAAATTGTCCCACTTTTAAACATTTGGTCTCAATGTATTTAAGAAGACAGAAGTAAATATAAAATACATTGTATAAACTGAAAAGGTTTATGAAGTTGAATTCCAAAAAAACCAACAATGCTGATTTTATCAAGGACACAAATATAACCAAATAACATTGAAAGGCACATCAAAGAGCATACTAGCTTTATTAGAATAATTTATATGCAAAAGTTCCACATTATATTAGAAGTACTAAATGTATGTATTCTTCAGTATAATTTCAGAAGGATCAGGAAAGGGATTTGTTTATTTTTTAAGTTTACACAAGTATATTTGGTATTCGACAAGAAAATATTCTGCTGGCAACTGTCCCTCCATATCCTGAGGCAGTCATCAGATGGGATAAAATTACACAGGATCTCTTGAAGGAAGGATGGTCTAAGGAAGGTGATGATCATTAGCTAGATCTGAATAACAGTAGTTAATTCCCAGAAGATCTGGGCATCACTAAAAGCAGGAGGCAGAATCCCAGCAGCTGCAGGGCATGTCTATTCCCAAGCACAGCAGCCAGTATATATTCTGTTTTTCACATTTAACAGTGCTGCTCCGTGCCCCACCAGAACGAGTTCCCAGTAGGCTATGCTTGTTTTCCCCTCTTAAGGAATTCTGGGATTTTCTTCAGGTAACCTACAATGAAAATTACAAAAGCAAAACTAACGGTACTGAGTCAGGGACATAATTTTCTTCATAAAAATTGTCCGACTGTTTACAATACAGTGAGTTTGACTTTTCTGTTTCTCTCTATGATACATCTAAGTGTTTTTGCCTCCCCTGAGAATCTCAATGAAGTATCAGTAGGCAAAAAGCTTTACAGCTAATATTTTTTTTTAAATCACGTAATTCTTTTAAGTACATTACCTTTTACAGGGTTACAAACAAGAAAGACAATCAATTAAAGGTTTAAGTTTCTAAGGAAATACTGGGCATTAGAAGCAGTATGCAGCCAAACTTAGTCCTTTCAGGATGTGCAGAATCAGTATCCTCATATCGCTGCATTAACTCATGAGATAATGCACAAAATGTTCTGAAAGTCTGCAAATTTACTGCACTTTCATTCCCTTGCAAGAAGCAATTCCTTATGAACGAACTTCCTTTTCTTTTACAAAAAGGGGGAAATACTGCTTGTTTTCAGGTCCTGGGTCTGAAAATTAAATCATGTAAAACCTCATGGGACAATTTTAGGAGGATGCAGAAAAGTTTCAACTATTTCAGATGGGTATCTGTCATGTCATGTCACTCTGCCCTTCACCTGCGGTCACTGAAATTGCTACTATGCCAGTATATTATGAACACACATACACATCTATATGTATACATATATATATACACTAGCTATATTCCTCTGCTGAGAATGAACTGAAAACCTTAATCTCTAACAACAAGGTCTGCGTGGGTTAAAAGCAAAAAATCCTGCAGTGGTTAGAGCAAACCACTAGGGGAAACATAGTCACATGCATTAAACCCCTATCACGACAAGAAACGTGAAATGTGAAGGATACACGGAATCCTGCGAAAGCTGGTTCCAAGGTATCATCAAATTAAAGGCCTTGAGAACTCAGCCTTGAGGTTCCAATCCGAAAACAAAAAAAACGGACAAACAAACAAACAAGCAAATTAAAACCCATCACCACTCTTAATTTTGCATATTTGTGCACTAGTTATTGATTATCTATGTGCAAGTTAGTGCACAAATCTTTGCAGATTTGGTGCTTCTGTTTCAAACTCAGCAGCACTAGGATGCTGTATGCTTGGGTTTTGGGGGTTTGTTTTGGTTTGGTTTTGTTGGGGTTTCTTTTGGTACAAGGCTGGCACTTCACCATTTTGCACACATGACTGGCTCTGTGAATAAAAATAATTTTCGTACCTGTCACTGTTCTCATATATGTCTTTGGGACTATTCACTATATTAACTTTATACACCTGTATTTGAGAACTGGCATATAAACTGCCGATGGCAGCACTGACCAACAGATTTTAAAATGGTATTATGAACTTTCCAGTTTGAACACTATTTACAGACTCGGTATAACCACTAATAAATAAATCTACAGAACTTCCCCATGTGTCTAGGCTTGCAGAAAGAGTTCTTCACCTATTTTCTACTTTGCTATGTGGGAAGAAGTGATTTTTCTCTTTCTACAGTAAAGCGAAATTGAGATCCTGCATTCTCTTTCCCGGGTATTTTAACCGACGATGGTTAAAATCAGCTGGATCTCTTGGATCCGCAGCCTGCACCCAGGGCACACCTCCGAGGATGCCCAGGTCAGACCACGGGGCGCCAGGTGCCCCCTCCCGTGGGGGAAGCCGTGGGGAAGGCCCGTGGGCTTCCTCCCGCCCTTCCCGCGCCCCGACGGCGGGGCTGCTGCCGCCGCGGAGCCCCCGACCGGTGCCGTGGGGGCGCCCTGACCCCGCCGCCCCCCGCCCGGCGCCGCGCTCCCTCTGGCGGGGAGAGCGGCCGCGCCGCCGCCTCCGTTCACCGGAGCCTTGAGTGAAACCCGGCTCCGCGGGGCTGCGGTTCCAGTGGCGGGGCTGCCTCCGCCCCGACCGGCGTTTTGCTCCGTCTGCAGGCCCGGGGGGGCGGGGAGGGTGCGGACGGGACGGGCGCCGCGGCCCCGAGCACCGTCCCCGCCGAGGCCGCGGCGGTTTCGTGCAGGGTAGGGACCGGTGGAGCCCACGTGAAGGGGAGGGAGAAGTGCAACTCGGGCTAACCGTACTGTCAAGCAGCTATGGCAAAATAATCTGCCGGTTCGGAATAGTATTGTGGAAGAATGGATATTTGCATATAAAACCACGAAAAGCTGAAGGCCGTGCACGTAAGACATCCCTTTATATTTACATGTTTTTGTGGAGGATGACCACCCCCTCCAGAAAGCGGTGACTAGCAGGTGTAGAAGGGGATGTGCCAGCAAAATAGCTTCGGCTAGTGAAAAGGGCTGCTGGGGGCTATGCGCTGGTGATCGCTCACGCAAATAACGCAGTGCAGTGCCGCCGTGCGCACCGTGTGTATCCTGAGCGGTGCCACACGTGACACGGGTGTACCCGTGCCCGGTGCATGCCTACGTGGATACGCAGCTTTGCGCGCAGAAAGATCCATGTAGGCGCAAGATGCCCGAGCCCAGCCACAGTGGCCCCGTCGGTCCTTTCAGCTCGTACAAAAGGGACCGAGCTGTGGCCGTGTCAGGAAACGCCCAGAAGACAAACAGTCACGTTGGTGAGCTGCTCGCAGACCGTGTCCCCTACACGAATGGGAATTAATTAAAACACAGTTGGTCGGGTTTTTCGGTTGAGAATTGGTGGTTTGGGTTTGGTTTTTTTCCTCCCCTAAAAGAAACGCCGTCTCTCCGCCCAGGCGAGGAGACCCCGCTGCTGGCCGGGACGCCGCGAGGCCCGCTGCCGCACGGTGCGCGGAAAGTCCCGCGGCGCTGCCAGCAGCCTGGCCTGCCCCGCCGCCCCCGCCCCCGCGGCGCCCGGGCCGCAGCTCCGCGGGCCCCCCCGGCCCCGGGGGCGCCCCCCGCGCCGCCTCACCGCGCTAATCCGTGGGACAATGCTCAAGTAATGGCCCTTCTTTCTCCCCGCCGGGGACCGGGGGTGGGGGGCAGAAAGTGTAAACTTTTATTCCACTCGGTCAAAAAAACAGGGGGAGGGGGGAGGGGAAGCACCTGGAAACGGGTCCCCCGAAAGCCCGCAGCGGCGGGAAGAGCGTGCCTTCCTCCCCGGGAGAAGCGAGCCGCCCTCGGCTCCCCTGCAAACCTATCGCTGCCTTCCTCTGAACGCGTACACGAGCACAAAAGGAACCCCGAGCGTCGTGTGACCGCGCACGGAGCAGCCTCCTGTGAAAACGGCTGCGGCGAGGCCCCGGCAGCGGGGCTCCGCTTGGCTCCGCGCCGCTCCGCGCAGAGCAGCGCAGAGCAGCGCAGCGCCGCGGACGGGCCGGGGCCCGGGCCGGCGGCGCTACCCTTTTGAAAGCCTCCCGCAGCTCGGAGTGCTGGCAGGGCGCTGGGAGCGCCAGTGAATGTAGCCCCGCAGAGCCAATGAGCTGGGACCGGATGCGATATATCCTCTGGGACAACAACTGCTCTGTTCCTCCTCAGATCCACATGACGCCATTTACTGCTGCTTTTGCAGAGAGATCACCCTACCTCCTCCGGAAAGAAAAAGAGAGAGAGGGAGAGAGCGAGCGAGCAGAAAAACGGCGAGCCCCTACAGCTCAGATCTCAAATCTTCCTCCTCCTCCTCCTCCAAACACACAACAACCACCACCACAAATCCGCTGCGCTCCCAAAACATCCCCCCCCCCCCCCCCCCGATCGCAAACCACAGAGCTGCCTGCAACACACACACGCTCGCAGAGGGAGCGAGAAAGCTAGAGGGAGAGAGGGGAGAGGAGCTTGCAGCAAGCAGCAGAACGGCTACATTGCACAAGCTGCTTTTTTGGAGGAGCTCAGTGGAAGAAAGCTCTGGGATTTTATTTTAGATCCACTTTATTTTGTTTTCTTTGGCTTTCCCCTTGCTCTTGATCATTTGCAACAACAACAAAAAAAGTGACTTGGTATTGGCGATTCGGCCTCCTGTTCATTGAGGAAAAAAAAGGAAAGTGTGTGTGAGAGAGACTGAGTGTTTTCTTTTTAGGAGCAAGGAAAACCCACCCCGATCCGGAGAGGTGTTTTAATTATTATTATAGTATATACGCGCACACACGTATTTATAATCTGTCTGGGGAGAGGGACCTAACTTTGCTCTGGACTTTTTTACATGGTGATCATTCTTACTCTAATTTGCAAGTTGGACTAAAGCAGAGTTTGGAAAAGAATTTTTTTTTGCTTTAGGGCTGGATTTATTTGCAAACCGCAGGAAGAAGAAAATACAAGAGAGAGAGGGGTTTGGTGCAGCGCCGCGATCACGGTGAGAGCCTTTTCCTTCTTTGCAAAACAAGCTTTTCAGTACACCCACCCCCCACCCCCCTTGGTTACTCCAAGAAAACTCGTGGAAATGTTTGAGGCCGATCCCTTTTCCATTCGTACAGGTTCTCCCTCTTCCCCTTTCCCCGCTCCTTCCTTTCTCAGAGAGGAGCCGGAGGTGGGATTTCGGAGCGGTTTCTCTCCGGGGGGCGGAGGGGGGGGATAGCTCCGCTGGCATTTGGGGGCTGCGCCGCGTTTGCGCCCCGCTGGGGTGCCTCGGGGGCGCGGAAGGCTGCGCTGGGGGGCGGAGGGCTGAGCGGGCCGGCGGGCATGCCCGCGGGGGCTGCGGGCAGGTCGGGGGCACACGCAGACCGACACACACACGCAGACACGGGCACGCAGGCTGCAGCGTGTTCTGCTGCTGCGGGGAGCCGGCGCGGGCGGTGCTGCGCGCCCCTGCCTGGCCGGGCACGCGTGGGTGTCGGACGAGCCCCAGGGGAGGTGCAGGAGGGCGCTGCGGGGCTGGCGAGCGCCGGGGCGGTTTGTACTGTCCAGGGGGAGAGCGAGCAACTCGCCCTTCGGTGCGTGATTTACGCCCGTCTGTGGTGGCGTCGGGAGATCCGTGCAATTCGGAAGCGAGTGCACGTCTGGTACAAGTGTGTGTGTGTGTGTGTGTGTGTGTGTGTGTGCGCGCGCGCATACACATAAGTATTTCTCGTGTGGTGAAATTAACTCGATTCATAAGACGAGCAAAGTTCTTCCCCAGGTTCTTCTATGCAGAGGGCAGGTATGGAAAGGAAGGAAAGCCGTGATTTTTGCTTTTCCCTCCCCCTCCCTTTGGTGGGTTTACTTTGTAACACCCCCCCACACACACACACACCCCACCCACCCCCCCAAAAAAAAAGGGAAAAGAAAAAAAAGCTGCTGGTGTTTTCAGCAAGCTATTTGTGTGTCAGTTTGCCCCACCCCGATGGTAAAGTCCCTTTTGCCCTAATCCATAGTCTGATCACACACTCGGCCCTTAATGGGGGTTTCAAAGCACTTTGAAAGAGGAGGAGGTGGTTGGTGTGTGTGCGGTGGGGATGGGGGTGGGGGTGCCTTGCACAGGCTTCGGACACAAAACAGAAATTCAAGAGCAGAGGACTTCTCCCCCTTAGGCTCGCCTTCTCCCAGCCAGCGAGACACGGGCTTTTTTCCACAGCACGCAAGAAGCCCCTTGCGTTTTAAACTTCCCCAAATGTGCCGAACGCGAAACCCGGCCCCCTTACTCGCCCTTTTGCCAATCCCAGCTAGGAAAAGTTAGCTATCATGGCACTTGAGCTCTGCGAGAGTGGACTTTGGCTTTTGGAAGTGGGGAATCGTGTTATCACACATGCACACACAAAAAGGCAAATGCTGCTGCTCTGCTCTTGGTGGATGGGAAGGGGAGAAGTGCTAGATCAGAGGAGGGGAAGACGTGCTTTCCCGTAAGAATGTTCAGGCGAATGTATGTTTGCAAATAAATGCCGGAGGTTTGCATCTTGCCCTGTTAGCGGATCTGTCGGGGGGAGAAAAAGGACTTTCGCCCGACTCGGACCGATGGCCCGCTGAAAGTGCCTTCTGGGTCCCTCCGGGCTGGGGCGGACTGAAGGTCCGGCAGTTTGCAGAATATGCGTAAAATAAGAGGAGCTTTTCCAGCGGCTGGCTTTGTGAAGCTGAATGGGTGCTTACGGCAGGGCGAGGGGGGGTAATCTGCCTTTTGCCCAACTGTCCCCGAGGTGTTGTCACAGACCGTCTGCGGGGCGCCTCTCATTACTCGGGAGGGGAAGGCTTCTTTAGCATCTCTCGGGGGAGGGCAGGGGGGAAGAGTTAAAAGGAAACATGGGTTTGACTTTCCTGATAAGGCGGCTGCAGCAGCCCCCTCCCACCTCCCAGCCCAGAGGATGTCTCCTGGTTATCTCCAGGTTGTCTGCACTTGCGGGGCTGCCGGCGGCGCCTGCGGCCGCGCTCCGGCAGGCGAGAGGCCGCGCCTCCCACCTGCTGCGCGCCCCTCCGCGCCGGGTGCAGCTGTAGCGGGGACGGGAGCGGAGCGCGGGGGCTTCTCCTCCAGCGCCCACCTTGGCGTCCGAGGGGGGCTCCGCCACCGCCACCGCTGTCGTCTTAAGCGCCTGCAGGTCAGAGTCAGCTCTGCTTTTGCGCCGGGTTGTCATCTCTGGAGAAGGCAGGGTTTGGTTCAGCCTACCTTCTCGGCTGGCCGAGCCCGGCTAGAACCTGGACGTGGAGGGCAGATAGGGCTGATAGTTCCTCTCAAGGATGGGGAAAATACTTTAATTTCTATTAGCTTATATCTCCATATAGTTTCAGATGAGGAAATGTCTGCTTAGGCTGTTGTTTGAAACTTGTATGACAAAGGTTTAAACTTGAAGAAAACAGAAGCAGTGCTTCAAGATAAATTTGACAGATTTATTTTATTTTTTATTTTTTTGGGGGGCGGGGGGCTAGCATGACATACAGTCTGTGTCCAAACCAGGATTTGGCAATATCTAAAGTAGGTGGTCACTCTCAAAATTTAGGGTTTTTTTTCTTAAAAACAGAAAGCACTTGAGGGGAGGAAGCCAGGAGTTAAAAGGTTAAATGTTTTCCACTGCTGTTAGAATAAAGACAGTGTCTTGAGATATTCATTGTTAAACTGTTTGGCTATATTTTATTATACTGCGGTATAGTATTATTGTTGGTAACTGGTGTGTACAGAGTAACACTGTGGTGCTCTTTCTAGGTATAATAGAAGACATTGTGTGGTCCTTGTAAGAAGCTTGGTTCCTGCTTGGGTTTTAATTGTAAAATATTGTTCTGGATTTTTGTATAGGTAATTGGATTTTGGAACCACTTTAAGATATGATAAGGGCAAACCAAATACTAAGTAATTTAGAGGGCAGTACCTGAAACTTGTGTATCTGACTGTGGAAGTTAGTTATTTACAAGTTCTCATCTTCTGGGTCTTTTACTGAGTTTCCATTTAAATTAAGTCTGCGTTTCTGCTTTGTAGTTAATGATCCTTTAAAGTAATATTTGCAATCAAGTAGACTTCTTGGATGCTGTCACTGTTTGATTATATTATGCATGCCTCTGTCCCACAAGCTACTTTTGGTAATATTTACAATTTGAAATGTAGTCTGTGGAATTTTTCACCTTTTAAAAAAATAAAACTATGGCATCATTGCTTTTGTAGCATTGAGCCTTAAAATAACAATTGCAGTGGTGTACACAAGTGTGACACACAACTAAAATACTGGAGAGAGATATTTTTACTTGTGCTGCTGAAGTTTTTGGTAGCACTAACTCATTTAATGTCTAACCTCAAACATTTTACTGCTATTTAGTGTTTTTCTTGTGACTATTGGTATTAAACTAAAATTTCCTATTTACATCATATAAAGTTTAATGTGTAAAGAGACTAGCCTACCAAAATATTATCCAGTTTTAAACAGAATTGGAGAATTATATGTCTGTCATCAGCTGGTCACATTACACTTGCTAAATACTTGCTGGCTTTTTTTTTTTTTTTTTATATATGTATCTAAGGTTTTCAATAGCCTGATGTGAAAAGAAGAGTCACTTCAAGTCACTTCAAGTGCTGAAGTGTAATCACTTTGAAGGCCATGGTCTAGCCAGAAGATGGCCTGGGAAGTCTTAGCTAGCAGGCGCAATACCTAGACTTTCTAGAGCCACGAGTTAAGATGTGTGGACCTAGAACAGAATCCCTTTAAGGTGTCCACCGGAGTAGGCAGGAGAGGGCAGGGGAAGTGCATGCAGCTGACCAGCACCCGCGCTCCGCCCCAGATGTGACTCCTTTTTTTTTAATGGCTGATGCATTACTAGATTGTGTGCTGTGCTGTAGTATCCTGCAGCCTTGAAAGGCTGCTGGAGAGAGCAATGAAATGTGTTGCAATAGTGAATCCTCTCTTTGTCGCTCCAGGATTTCAGATGTGTTCTAAGCCTGCTGGGGTGAGCACGCTTCCGGGCACCGATGGAGACGAGAGCTCAGCACGGCAGCGGGTCGCAGGCCTTGCTACAAGCTCGGCGTGACAGTGGGAGACCGCACGGGGAGCCTGACCTGCGGGATGTCCTGATGCAGCAGGTTCATGTCTTGTCGCTGGACCAGATCAGAGCCATCCGAAACACAAATGAGTATACGGAGGGGCCTACGGTGGCTCCACGGCCAGGGGTCAAGTCCACTCCTCGACTAGCAACCCAATCCAAAAATGAAAGGCCCCATGGCTTGCCCGAGCATCGTCATTTTAGCCGGATTCAGCATGCACAAACACACGCCCCTCCTCGGGCACCTCTGTCCCGATCCATCAGTACAGTCAGCACAGGTTCGCGGAGCAGTACAAGGACAAGTACAAGCAGTAATTCATCTGAACAGAGACTTCTAGGTTCATCCTCGGGGCCAGTTGCTGACGGGATAGTCCGAATGCAGCCCAAGTCTGAGCTCAAGTCAAGTGAGCTGAAGCCACTGAGCAAAGAAGACTTGGGAGCGCACAGCTACAGGTGTGAGGACTGTGGGAAGTGTAAGTGTAAGGAGTGCACTTATCCAAGGACCCTTCCATCATGTTGGATCTGTGACAAGCAGTGTCTTTGCTCAGCCCAGAACGTGGTTGATTACGGGACTTGCGTTTGCTGCGTGAAGGGCCTCTTCTATCACTGCTCCAACGATGACGAGGACAACTGTGCTGACAACCCCTGCTCCTGCAGTCAGTCGCATTGCTGCACTAGGTGGTCCGCCATGGGTGTGGTGTCCCTCTTTCTGCCTTGCTTGTGGTGTTACCTACCAGCCAAGGGTTGCCTTAAGTTGTGCCAGGGCTGTTACGACCGGGTAAATCGGCCTGGATGCCGCTGTAAACACTCCAACACCGTTTGCTGCAAAGTTCCCAGCGTCCCCCCCAGGAACTTTGAAAAGCCAACATAGCATCACTAGTCAGAAATACTAAAGTAACAAAGATTATTTTAACGTACATATGCAACCAACTAAGCAGCTATGGTCTTGGGACTGTAGTAGAAAGGTTGGGGGTATACTTTGCTGTTTGCAGTGAAATGCTTTTCTGTGTGTGTGCCATCTTAACTGATACGCTTGTTAGAATCCAGCTAGTGGCATACAGAAAAAAAAAAGGGATGCAGTACATTGTGACCCACATATTGCATAAGCTAAAGCAACACAGACACTCCTAGGCAACTCAATTGTTTGTGAATAGTACTTGCAAAATTTGTAAATTAGCAAATGACTCCTTTTTTTTCATTGTTTTCTGCCAGAGATAATGTGCTATATTTTTGTATATACAATAATATTTTCAACTGTGAAAAATACGTGGTGTCATAAGGCATGGCACAGTCACAAAATATTATACTAATATGTTGTACATTCGGAAGAATGTGAATCAATCAGTATGTTTTTAGATTGTATTTTGTCTTACGGAAACCTTCTATTACAAGACTCTGATTTCCCTTTGGACTTCATGTATATTGTACAGTTACAGTAAAATTCAGCCTTTATTTTCTAATTTTTTCAACATATTGTTTAGTGTAAAGAATATTTATTTGAAGTTTTATTATTTTATAAAAAGAAATATTTATTTTAAGAGGCATCTTACAAATGTCACCCCTTTTTATGAGGACGTCATAGTTGCTGCAAATAAGGGGTGAACGATGCATATGTTCACTATAAAATAGAAAATATATTAACGTTTGAAATTAAACTGGGCTACTTGTCATTTTTTCCTCCCACTTACTGTTCTGAGTTGGGAGAACTGGTACTTCTAATTGTAAACTTTACAGTGATACAGTCACAGTGAGTCTAATACGAAAATAGAATTTTTAAGTATCTTTTTTTGTTGTTGTTTACTAATTTACCTGAAAATAATACAGGATTTTTGCTTCCTTCCTTTGCACAAAGGTCCCAAATACTGTTTCTACAACAGAAGAGGAAAATGAACATAGGAAAATGCATTAATTCATTCCAGACTGGGACTAATAGGCATTGAAAGCTTGACCTATTCTATAAGTGATGAGCTTTTGTGCTTCAAATAGGAAATAAGTAATCGTTTACAAAAAATGTTAGGCTTGCACAGCTTTACTCGGGGAGAGAGAGAGAGGAAAAAAAGAAGAAAATTAATATGGTCAGTGCAAAAAGCTTGCAGGATTATTTGTTAAAAGTAGAAGAATATGCCACAGGGAATGATAGATCTGACTGCAGTCCAGCCTTATGTCAAACATTTGCCCCACTTCTAAGAAGAAAGTTGCTTGATTTGTCATTTGTGACAGTTACCTTCCACTGAGGTCAAAATCCTTTCGCTGCCAAGTTTCCCACCGGAAGACTGGAGAATGATTTACCTTTCTTTATTAACAAACTATCATTTCCTGTTCTGAGCATGTCTCTCCAAGTTTAGAGGTCTTAATGTTGGATTTTATTTATACATTTCTTAAGCTGGCATTTAAGAAATAGTTGTAAGTATTTTTAAGCTGACGCTTAGAAAAATCTCACAGCCTTTTCTGAACCCTCTCCAACAAAAACAAGTTATAACTAATAAATTAAAAGCTCACTAAAAGTTGAAAACCAGAGCATTGGGTAAATGTTACATCTTTTTGCCCCTTAATTTTCATCTGTGATCTGCTATTTGGTCTATTTTACATAAGTCTGTAGTACTCAAAAATCTTACACTGTGTGTTTGTGTGAATTGGTTATCAATCATCAAGTGGAATTAAAAAGTGCAGGTCCTGACTAGCTTGCAAAACAAAAATCGCTGATACATGGGCCTTGTTCTTTTTTTTTTCCTTACCTCTCTAGCGAAAAATGTAAGCTAGTGTTCTTTTCTCTCTGCATCAGCTGGCTGGATACTTTGGTACACAAAGACAAGCAGTATATATTTAGCCTTAGGAGAGGAATTTGCCAGGAAGAAGGTGGCTTATGTTGTATGAGTAATTTGTCCATATTTAAAGCGCATCAGTATACTGTGACCGAGTGTTGAGGCATGTATGTGAGATTTTACTTGGCTGCTGATAAACAGATTTTTGGTTTGGTTTTTTTTTTTTTTTTTTTAGAAATTTTGTTCTTGAAGGGGTTGGTAACCACCATGCGCTTCCATTCACTGAATGTGATTCTTCAATTAGACAGGTGCTTCTGCCTAAACTGTCCTGGGTTAGCCTTGCTGATTGAAAACAAACATGAGAATGATCCAATAGTCCATTTCTGGGGAGAACCTTTGACCTTTAGACTATATTTCAGAAACCCAAAACCCCACTGATTTTGGTAGAAAGTAAATCCAGTCTTTTGGCTGTATTGATGAACTTGATAATACTGAAGGAGAGCCCTGTCTTTTCAGTGACTTATGTTTCAGTCAAGGAAGATCTCTCTAAGGAAAACTGAAGGTGAAACTGGAAAACTGCAGTATGGCTGAGCAGTGTAGCAGTCAAGGAGGCTGCAACTCTTAAGACCTACTAGATGAAGTCCAGTACTAAAATTCTGGGTGTGTTTTGTTTTGCACTATAGCAAGTGCTGTGACTGCCTAGATAGGTTCCAAGGGAAAAGGGCAACCATCTTCTTCTCGATAGTGAAATTTGAAGCTGGTCTTAACATGAAACACTGGTTGTAACCTTCCACTTGGTTCTTAAAGAGGATAAATAGTGGATTCCCCCCCATCCCAGGTAAGTCCACTGCTAGTGAATTGGGTTGCATGTATGACACTCGGAAATGAGGACATGCGGGAAGATGGCATTAGGGCTAACCAGGTGCAGGGTCTAGGCTTCAGTTAGTATGAATAGCACGTGTATGCAGTGGACTCTTAAAAGTTGGCTTGTGTACGTTAATTACCATCCTAATATTACAGTTATTTAGATAAGGTTTACTATTCTAAATAAAACCAAAATCTTGCCTCAAACAGATTAGATTGTTTTAGTAAGAATTAAGAGAACTTTTCAAGTGGGTTGAGATAATGTTATTAAAGCATGCCTACTTTGTCCTTTGAGATACGAAAGTGGAGGTCCAAGAAAGGAAAATTTTCCACACACAGGTTTTGAGGATAGTCATGAAAGTCATGCCAGATACACACCATACAGGACTTGGATTTTAAACAGCTATTAAGCCATGAGAGAGGGGAAACCCCTCATTATTGCTCCATTTGTTGTGTTGTCGCTTTAGTGTTTTGATCCATTAACCTCATAAATTATGATGTCACTGTAAGGTTTGCTTAAAGACTGAAGGATTGGACCAAGAGTTATGTATGTATGGTATGAGCTGCAAATAAGTGCATCAAAATGTGCTTGTACAGTAACTTAGAAATATCTCTATTAATATCCTCAAGCAAATTTTTTATTTTGCTCTTTAATGGTTTGAGGCTTGATTATAATTTCTTTTTGAGATAGTGATCATAGCAGTTAAAAAAAGACAAACTTGGATTCAAGTGGAGAATAAAAAGATAGAGTACTTTAGATGGAAATAAAATCTGTTCTTAAAGGATTTGAGATCATATTCAGGTGAGGTTTTATATATTCAACTGAGTTACCAAATCAAGTCTTCAAAAGGCCGAATTCTCCAAATGAGGAAGTGCAGTAGTTAAGTGGTCGTGATGATTAACAAATAGCTTTTATATATACTTTCTTACAAAACTCAGCATGTGTGAGGTGGAAGTGACTTGACAATAGCAAAGTACTGATCACTTATGCACCCAGCATGACTTGCCTTTTTTTTTTTTTTTTTTTAATGTACAGTATTATCTGTAATATCTTTTTCACTTTTATCAAAATATAAAATAATTCATTTTTGTGATGAGTGAAATCTCAAGGCTTATCCTTAGATGGCAGGGAGACAATAGAATGCATTTCTGTACTGCAGTGGAACATTCAATTATTTTTAGGAATTAACAGTTGTGGAAGACAGATTTGAACAGTCTGTCTCGTCTCAGATGTTCCCAGATGGGTGCAGGTACAGCAAGTAATGACTTCATTTGCTGAGACAAATTTCTCAATCAATCACTGGAGCAGAGTCCCAGAAAGAAATTGGCTGAATGTGAAAGCACGCTTGATTGTGTAATGTCTGTATGAATAGTATTGGAGAGATTTCTTACTGAATATGTCAGCAATAAATTGGCTCATCTTAAAAAAATAAATTTCAGGTTGGGGTTGCAGGTAGACTACGTTGTGACAAAGCACACCATATCCTTAGCAATGAAAATACTCAGTTTTATTCCTGTTTACACAATCTGATTTTAAATCAGAGGTTTAGAAATAAAAATTGATGTCTCACTGAAATCAGGACAGTTTGACATGGAAACTATGTGTGTATAAATAGTACTTTCTCTTTCAAAAATACCCTGTTTCAACCTGAGGAGACGCCCTATGCGGCAGTCTTATTTATTTATGTATTTCTCCTTTCTGGTCCTTGTCCCTCCCCTTGACCTTTCCTAGCCATAGTACATAAAGGTTTACTGCCACTTACTAGGACAAATGGTGAAAGAGGAGGATGAAACAGGCTTTTCTCATTAGTATTGTCAGACTTCTGTGTCTGAAAGTTTAAGACAACGTGGGAAAAATGACTAGCTTGCTGTGCTTATCCTGTGGTTTAGAGAGATACAAAGTGTTTTTCCATTCATGTGACATTGAAATCCACAGTTTCAGAAAACATCTTATTTTCATTTCTTTAGTGTGATTTTTATTACTCAAGAAGGCTTTATGTGTCTTTAAAGAGTTCCCCTTTGTTTTAACCTATTGGCTCTGTGTTTCAGCTGGCAGAGACAGAGGTCTTACTACTATAAAAGCATCATCTGCTGTTCCTCTGTCACAGGGATTGCTCAGAAGAGAGCTGATGCAGTTACCTTTGGGCATGAACAGCAATGGTTTCGCTTGAAACAGGTGGGAGTTCAGTGCTTTAAACCTTCGGAAAAGGCAACAGACATTGTACTATGTATCTGAAGTTTCTAATTGCCTGTCTGGTAGGAACGATTTATTTATTTATTTGTTTGTTTGTTTATTTATTTATTTATTCTTCTCTGACTCAAATCCTACGTGCTGGTTGGAGAAGCTTATGGCTAAAATGTTCAGTTTTAGACTAAAATAAATCAGTTCCCATTTCAGTAGAATTTACCAATAACCAGAGGCTTTGACAACATAGCCTACTATTATATAGGATTATTTTTAGGAGCTTCTGTTACATTTTAAAACAATCTTGCCAAGGGAGATAGTCTGTTTTAAAAATGTAAGAGACTCTATAAGCTCTGCTTTTCTGAAAGCCTGCTGTATAATTACAAAACCACTTGGTGCACCTGAGTTATGTTACAAGAGAAGGCACTTGATGCAAATCGGATGTTGCAGGCACAAGTTTAACTTAAAAGAGTCTGAGCCAGTACACAAGAGTGTATCAGGATGAATCACCAATTTATGGGCGTAGAGAGCACTTTGAAAAAAATGGGGGTTTAAAATATTTTTTTTTTTCACCTTAATTTTATTTTGATCAAGAAGCAGTATATATCAACCAATCATAAATCATACGGTGGTCAATATTGTTGAATTATAGAATGGTTTGGGTTGGAAGGAGCCTTAAAGATCATCTAGTTCTACCACTCCCCACCCTGCCATGAGCAGGGACATCTTTCACTAGACCAGGTTGCTCAAAGCTCCATCCAACCTGGCCTTGAACACTTCTGGGGTGGGGAGCAGGGGGCATCCACAGCTGCTCTGGGCAACCTGTTCCACTGTCTCACCACCCTCACAGTGAAGAATTTCTTACTAACATCTAATCTAAATTTACCCTCTTTGAGCTTAAAACCATTACCCCTTGTCCTATCACTACCTGCCCTTGTAAAAGGTCCCTCTCCACCTTTCCTGTAGGCCCCCTTTAGGTATTGAAGGCTGCTATACTAACAAAAGAATATTTTGATGCTCTTTCAGTGTGTCTCAAAAAAGACACCAAAATGAAAAATTTCTAAATGACCATTCAAACTTAACATTGTCGTCTTCAGAAATGAAGTCAAACATCAGGGCTACAGCAATCCGTGTTTCAAAATTAGTTGCACTGTAAATAAAATGCACTAATTGGTTATACTTAAAACTGTTACTTTAATTACAGACAGACAGTTCCACCTTAGGTCTAAAAATTAATTCAGACCTTTGTCAGCTTCCACTGTAGTGCAGTTTTTATCAATTACTGATTTTTTTAAAGCATTGATGTTACTTCTTGTTATCATGTAAAACACATGTAAAAGCTGGTGTACCACAAATGCTGTCAAATACACAAAGTGAACAAAGTTATTCTTCCTTCTCATTTCTCTTTCATAAACTATTGCAAAGAGGAGAAAATTTTGTAATAGTTTTGTTTGCTTTGGGTCATGGTGTTTAATTATTGTAGACAGAGTGATAATTTAATGGAGTGTTAGTTTTATGATTTTTTTTTTTCCCCTGATGCATTTGGCACTGTGAAGTATATAAGTAGAGGGACCCAGAATGCACTTTGGGAACTTACCTAACTGCAGCTCTGTTGAGCAGTAAAGAAAAGCAGGAGTATCAATGCCTTCTTGCTGAACTCATTGAATGCAATTGTACCTTTTAGCAGTGGGTTTACTGTCTTCTACCCCTGCTGCTCTGGAGAGATTATGCAGTTGTTTATTGTGTATATGTTTTTATCACTCAGTGACTTTTTTTGTTGGAAAAACACTGTGTTCATACTTTAAAACAAGTGCAAGAGGATTCCATAATATTGCAGCTACATGTGAAGTCTAACTGCACACTGTTGACTACTCGCAATACTGTTCTTGGGGAGGAAGGCATTCCTCAGATCCCTTCATCTCAAGTGGAAGACAAGACTGTGTATGTTTTTCTGAAATATATGGGGGGAGGGGGAGTATAATGGTATAAAAAATGAACTTTACATCAGGACTGTGCTTGAGCTGTTCTCTTGAGCTTACATTCAATCACAGTACAAAGTCTGAAAGTGCACAACAGTGTCCCTGGCCACTTCTGTACTAGTAAATCAGACGGTAGGTGGAAATGTTCCTGGGCAATGGATTGCAATTGCCCACGCTAGTGAAGCGTTAAGACTTTCCCTGGTGTGAGCTAAGCATGTGCCAAAAAGCATTCTCCCAAGCTATTCCCCAGCACATTTCTGGAGCTAAAATGTTCCAGGGCCATTCCCAAAAGTCAGCTTGCCAGCAGCTCCCATCTTGCAGAGGTTAAAGGGGTTGCCCAGCATGGATGCTGTCCTTTCAGGGCCAGCTGGAACATGGTGCCCAGGAACGTTCTTGCACATTTATTTGCAGTCCTGGAGGAAGGAGATCCCTCCCACAAATCCAGTCTCAGGGAGGGAATTCACTCACAAAGACAGACATACTCATGAGTTAGGATGACGCAATCTAATCTCCCAGTAGTAACTTAATTGCACAGAAGGAACATATTTCAGTTTTTGTCAAAGGATTAAGGCAGTTGGCAGTGTAACTTGTTAGAATTTTGCAAGGCTTAGGTGACAGGGGCTCTTGCTCCAATGTAGAGTAGCTACCTAAAATTAGCTCAAGTGGATATTTAAATATCAAAATGGATATTTTATATGAAACCTGAGTCCATAAATTTTTGTTTGATTTAGGGAATGATATTTTTTCTTTTTACTTAAGTATTTACTGACAAGTCATAAACCAAGACTTTTTCCTATTTTTATCTCTCAGTAACAAGCAAGCTTTCATGTCATAGTATTTGTTTTTTAAGAATGAATCAAGATGTTATATCCTACTTTTGGAAGTTACATACATCTTGAAGAAAACAGTCATAAAAAAGTTTCCCCCCATGATAATTGCTATGACTTCATCTTTCCACAAGATACAGAAAGTGTTCTCTCCTTTTTCTTTTAAGCCCCGTGCTCCATTAGTCCCCAGGTTATAGAGTGGGTGGCTTATGGAACCTTGCAATTGCTGAGTGATTTTGCAGGCTTTCATAGAGAAATAAGCGGTGTGTAAAGTATTGCACTTGAGCTTGGCATGTGAGAGAATGGATCTCACTAAAGTATTTTAAGCATATGCAAAATATATTTCTATATACATGCAGTCCAAGGGATGTGGCTGAAGAGAAAAGGACTGTCAATTCACCTTTTAAAATCTCATCTTTAGAAAAACAGAACAATGTCAACTATTTTTTTTTCTTTAAGTTGATAAATTAAGCTAAGCAAAATATCAGATGGAGAGACATCCTGTTCAGTTTATTAAATGTCGCCAGGATTTGTGCTGTTTACATTTCACGTAGTTTTTATCCAAAGACCTCACTTCAGCTGCAAGACTGATGGGTGAAATGCCTGGCCTCACTGGAGGCAATGACAAAATTCTCCTTGACCTCCTTGAAACTTTGTATAGACAAGAGGTGAATTCCTGAATATGTACTGATTGAACATACACTTGAATGGGTATCCTGGGAAAATCCCAGCTGCCTAGGGGAATAAAAAAAGTTTATAATTGCATGAGACACACTTTTGAATCAAGGAATAGCTACCTTACTTTAGGATTTTTAACCTTCATTCTGATCCTACTTAACTTATTCTAAGAGTAAGATAATTTATTTCTATCACTGCTGTAGTATATATGCAGTTGCTTCCCTTAGACACCAGTCGTTAAGATTTTGCTGAGAGGTTCTGTTTTGGGGGTAATTCCATTAATGGTGCTACAGATTCCTGTTAGGCTTTTTACTGACAGGCTTGTGCTGATACAAGCTTGTGTGTAGATTCTTCCCCCTTTATTTCAGCTTACTGTTATCAAACCTTTCTTGAATACTGAAGCTGCAACAGTTTGACTGAATTCACTTTAGCTCAGCTGTTGCAAAAAAAGTCTAGGGAGGGTATTCATTTGGATTAGCTGACAATCTGGTTAATTGGCATAGGCTCATTCATGCTAAGAGTATCTGCATGGTATTTTGTGACAGTATTACTACATCAGCTATAAGCACTACCTGAAGTTAAATGAGTGAAAGCATGCTTAAAATAAACTACAGTGAGCTACTCTAAGACAGAATTGTCCATGCACAGTAGCATTGCTTTGATCTAAGATGCTCATTAAGATGGGAAAAATATTTTTACAGTTACATTTCTGTATTGAATGCTATATCTCCTGTATATATATACATATATATATCTGCACATCATAATTACATCTTCTTTATGGGAAATAAGAAATGGAAGGAAAAAAGCTACTTCCTATTACCATGTTTCACTGTTACTAGTATTCTTTCAGAGTATTAGTTTTGCTGTAACATTCTCCCCTAGTTTCGAAATGAGACCATGAAAGGCACTTCTTTACCCCACTTCTGAGAGAGTACATCTGCAGAGGGAGTGCATTTACCCTGTACTTTGTACTGTGTATATTGAGGTCTCCCAGGTGTGGTATCTTGGTCCAGTAAATAGAACAGCTTTTTTCCACTCTGTACTTTCAGTGAGAAATGAGTGATGAAGATGCTAGTTTTCTTATTGCTAATCATACATAATATGGCAACTTTCAAAGGCTGTGTCAATCACTGAATAGCACTGATATAAGCTCTCACACAAATGCACAAACAGGCAGGTTCCCGGCCCCTCACAATTTATAAACTACTCTGGGAGAAGACACCATCAGAGGGTGAGTGGTAAAAGGGAGGGTGAGTGCACAGAGGTGATGTGGTTATATAAACCAAATATGTGCATATCTTGATGACACCAAATCTTTTAAATATTCTTTAAAAGCATAGGAGCTTTTTAGATGTTGAAAATCTTTAATGTCTACAGAGAAGCAGAAGAACCCAGCAGATTAACCTTTTGTTGGGATAGGCACAATGGGTTTACCAGTTTTCCTCTGTTGTTGCAAATGTGCTACAAATGAAATTATTAGGTTATAAGTAAGTTACATCCTGGGTTTCAGTGGGAAAAAGAAAAAAATATCCTGTCGAGATATATGAGGGCTGTAGTAGCAATGGCCATGAAATAATGTCTGTTATATTTACTGTTCGTTTGGCTTTACTGAGAGATTCAGTCCCACAGTAGTACAGACACTAAGTAGACACAAAGAGCATTCATTTCTTAATTTAGTGATGTAAACCTGAATTGTCTACATGTGTTTTAGATGTCTCATGTCGATGGGAAGAATGGTATTTTTTTTCATCTGTGGTTTTTTGGGGGGTTTTGGCTTTTTGGGTTTTGTTTTTTTTTTTCTGGTGAAGGCAGGCTACAGCATGCATGGCAATGAAAAAACTGCCATCCTTGGTATACATTTCAGAGATGTGCAATAAGGCTTACCGGGGCAAGGAAACACCAGAGACCAAAAAAAAAAATACAAAAGTGTAAAGTGGAAGGTTTTCGCTGTCTTGATATTTGCTTCCTTGGTGAGGTTGGTATTTGTTGTTGGTGATTTGTTCCCATTGTTTGTTTGTTTTGGTCGGTCTTTCCTAAGGGTCCTAGTCTCCTTCAGGTCTCTTAGGGTCTGCCAGTCCTGTGGGCATAGATCGCTCACTTGCCTTAATGAGATATTATGGAATATGAAATATGAACGTACACCCCTGTAGAAAATTATGTATCAGCATTGCAGGACAGTGATTGCTGTCACTGCGGGGTTTTTTTCTGATTTTTGTTTTTTGTTTTATAATAATTTGACTGGGGCCCAGATTCTCAAGTTGGGTAAATCAACCAGGCTGCACTAATGGTACGATGTTCTGGTGATTTGCACTAGCAGAGCATCTGATCTAGTAACTTACTACAAAAAAAAATGTATCTTACACAGTAGGATAAGAATCTAAAGATAAAAATATTATCAGCTTTTGTTTCTTACTGCATCTTTGTTGAACAATAGCTTTCACTATAGCTCAAGAAAGTTCAGATTCCTTATTTGTAACACTTTTAAGAGCTAGTATTTATTATGTTGAAGATGCTTGTGCAAAAGGAATGCTTTCGATGCAGTCAGTTTAGGATCCTGGGATCACTTGAATGTTCCCAGAGTTGTTACGAAAAAAGCAGAACCCCTGCAAAAGGAAGAAAACTGATAATTTCCATTTACATGCAACAGTGTTTTACATTCTTAAAAAATTCTTAAAGCATGCTTTGTGTGGCAGACATTTATGCTGAGCCTATTTATTACGGAGTGAATAATATTTTTCAAGAATGATTCATCTGGCTTATTTTAGAGGCTGCCTTGAATTCTGGTCATTTCTATAGATACTGCAATTCATAGTCATTAGTAAGCTAGTGGTTTGATCTAACCTCAGCTACCTGTTGCTGGCTGTGAATGGAAGAATTTATTTTTAGTACAAAACCACAATATGAATATTTTCCACTCCGAAAGTATAAAAACCCCTTTAAGTAAAAATTTTACTCTTTCTCTGTAATGTGCTGTGGCTCTGATGTCAGACATACTGGGTTCTTCTTACAGAAAATCCTTTAAAATGCTTGATTCTCTATTGAACCTGACAAGAATTTCCTCCACTTAACCCCTTCAGTGCCCCCAGGCATTCAGCTCACATAAAACAAAAGGGAGCTCCTATACCTCCTAGACAGGGATGGTGGGATGTTGACAAATCCAAGATGAAGAAAAGAGACAGAAAAACCTGGGCCCTTGGGCAGTCAGGAAGGATGTTTGTGGGTAGGCTGACATAGCTGTGATACGCGAGGATGCCAGCATCCCTGGAAAGCTGTGACTTTATGACCATGCAGCCACTGCGGCTGCCCTGCTGATACCAGAGCCTGCATTTTGGTATGATGTCGGTTTTGTTTGTTTGTTGGGCTGGGCTGTTTGGGGATAATTTGGCCACTTCTGCAAGATTCAGAGGTAGAGAAGGTCTGTGATTTAGGGAAGCATCAGCTCTGCTTACTAAGGCTCAGTGGATTAATCATGGTAGAAAGCTGTCTGCAGGCCTTGAGCACATGAATCCTGCAGTTAATTACTGAGAGTCATCATGTGAATCTCACCTTACTGAGCCTCTTGACTAGTCTTTTCAGTTAAGTAAGGTGACATGAATGATCGTATCTGTTAAGAAAGCTGTTATTCCGTGTAAGGGTATATGGATGACTCACCCACCACAGACTGTATTGCAAGAGGGTAGGAACTGGAGGCTGACATGATGCCATTGGCTTATACACAAACTTCTCATTTTTTTCCATAAAACATTTGAATTGCATTAAAGATAAGATGAAGCAACAGTGTTCAATGTCCAGGTACCTTTATACTTACGTTTGATTTATAATTTTGCAACCCAGCATAATCTATAACACAGTTAACTAACAGCAAGCAGATAAAATGGAAACCAAGAATATAACACAGTTTATAAACCAGGAGAGTTTCTAGCTCATACCCAAAGCTCAGTTAATTTTAAGGACGAGGACTGACTCCTAAGCCTTGACAGAGAGCCTGGTTTCCATAGAATATTAGGGCTTTCACATAATTGATGGGCTTTGGTTCCTGTTCACCACCAGGCTTTTACCATTCCAGTCAGAGAGGCTACTGACCTTCCCTGCTTTAGCTTGTCACCACATTTCCACAGCTTTAAAAAGATTTAAAAATAATTTGTGGATTTCTTTGATGGAGGAAAATGAGTTCCTCCTTCATATTTGTGATGCCTCAGAAGTTCACATTTTATGCACTTTCTTAACAGACCAAAAGAAAGAAGTAGATGGTTTAGTTCAGTTAGTTCAATTAATTTATCTTAGGTGAAGAAGGCTGTTGTCTTTGTGTCCTCACTAGTAAGGAAAAAAAAAGTACGTTTTTTACCAACTGCTTGCTTACACAAATGATCATTAGCATAAGGTAAAATGTTAATGTGGTCAAAGCTGCTGGAATTTCAGTGCATGTGGTTTGGTCATTTGTGCTACCAAGAAAATGTTTACCATCTCTACCAATACATGTTAAAAGCTACAGTCATGCTCTTAGCACTGTGATTTTACCATCTGATAAGTAGAAAGTATTTGTTTGAAAAACACAAGCAAATAAGTTCCATTCCTCAACCAATATTCTCAGAGAAGATATGACTTGAACTTCTGGTTAACACCTTCAAAGATGTAACTAACCACCTTGCATTTCACGTCTGTGCCTTAAAAAGCAAGAGACCTTGCTTTTATAAATTCAAACATTTCTTCTCCTCCTGACCAGCCACAAGGATTTTCTCCGGGTATTTATCACTGCATTGCCCAAGCAGGATCCCTTTGATTTTTGGCTTAGAAGCAGGAAGGGGACAAGGAAAGCATCTCTGGAGACCCCCCTTCCTGGCTGCAGAGAGGAAGAAGTAGCAGGAGCACACCTCACTGCATTTCCTAGATGACGTGACACATAAATATCCTTCTGGTAAGCAATGTAACCTTACCACAGGACTGTAAATATTACTTTCTTTTATTCTTATTTTTAAAGTGTGATTGTGAAAGAGCCATCTCTGCTTTCAGATTGTCATTGCCCTGCAGAGAATCTTCACCATGGTTAATCCCTGGATTCAGCTTCCCCCAATTTATAGGGACTATTACAACAGGTTTTTAGTGATTATACATTTTTATAATAAATTTATAATAATAATAATTTGTATAATAAATGTATAATTAAAACCCCGGGTTTTTTAGTGATATAATTTGTAAGGACTATAATAGACTAATATTCAGTATTTGCCTGCTAGCTAAAGACTAGAAAGGGGACATCATCCAGTAAGGGAAGAGGCTGACCATAGCTTTATTTAGGAACCTCTTAGGAGACTTTTGAGAAGTGGCAGCCAAGCTGAGATACATCTGTAATCAGGAGTTAGTTGAGAAGATGCATAAGGCAATCTCCAGGGTCAAACAACCTTCACAGCTAGGCACAGTCCCATCAACACCTGTAATGATAACTAGCTTCGAGAGCTCAGCTGCAGCCTGCTTCTGGACCGGCTTAACCTCCTTTGTCTTCATAAATTTGTTGTTAAAATGTGAGACATGCAAGTGAGACATGTACCTTGCATGTCTCTGTGAAATGTTTACAGACAATAGATCCTTGAACAGAAGTTAAAATGAATGGGGTGGAGTGGGGTGTACTGTCAAATATCCCAGTACAACAGTGGTGGATGTGAGAGGGATGGGAAGGGAATGGACTGCAGACAGTGACCATGTCTGCATATTTTCCCTAGATAGAATCTCTGTTGTCACCATCGGAAACTTAATCCTGGGCTATATGTACCACTTCTCTGAGGCTATAGGAAGTCCCTATGTTCTTAAGACATTTTGGAGACACAGAAATGCATACCAAGTCTGAACTCTCTTGGGTTTTCCTGAAGCAGGTGTAGGGGAATTACAGTGAGTGCCTGTGTGTCACTCAGCTGCAATTTACTACAGCCTATCAAGGCTCAGATGGCAGTCCATCTTTGTCCATCATCTCCGTCTGGATTCTGTTAGAAAACTTGTGTAGAAGTAATGAAAAACAACTCATGGAGTTGTGCTGGATCTATGTTATTTTCCCAGTGTGAATGGACACTGCTGACAGTGTGCAAAGACAAAAATTCTTCTGCTAAATATGTTGATAAAGTTATTCTCTACAGTGGTCTTAGGGAAGATTTTTCACAAAAATTCAGCTTTTCAAACAGCTAAGTCAATAAGACACTGCAAATGGTATCCCTCAGAAAGCCCAACAACATGAACAAAGCTATTTAGCTATAGCTTATGGATGGTTCTGCAAGGCTAGCAAGTTGGCTAGGGGACAGCAAGCATTCATGCCCAGAAGATCAGCCCTGGGACATCCAGAAAATATATAAACTCTGATATGTCAATATTTAAGGAATAATAAAATACTTCTTTGCAGCTTTGCTGAATGGAGGAAAACGCATCCTATTGCTCAGAGTTTAAATATGAAAGCTTGTTTAGTGGGGTGATATTATTGAAGTATAGAAGTAACAGAAAATATTTTAGACAGTCCTAGTGGTTTAAAGGCTAAACTTCTATACATTAACTTCCCTGGTCAGAAAAGTGGTAATGTATGTGACATGAGACAACGGTAATGTGCAGACATTGCAGGAGAGAAAATTATGGTTTCTCAAGGTCTAGTTTTGTTTAGGTCAGAATTACATGTGTTGTAAAGGGAATACTGAGATCCAGGATTGACTTTGATTTGATCACCCAGTGCCTTCCTGTCTGGAAGTCTGGCTCTAAGCCTGGTCTTCGCCTTCAGCAATAGTATTTTAATGAGTAAATACATAGTCCTCAGAGCTATTAGATCATTGGCTAAACTGACAAAACCTAAAATGATTATAGCCCAGATTTTTGCTTTCCACACCTCAATTAGAAAATAACTCTACATTTTGGATTCAGATTTTTTCTAAGTTAGACCTTTCTGAAATATTAAATACTTGATAAAGGAATTGTAAATGTAAATTGAGGATGTTGTCTCCTCTCCACTGCCTTGCCTTGCCTTGCTTCCCTTTGCTTTGCTTTGCCTTCATTAAAAGTATTTTTTAAAGAAGTCAGGGCACAGTGGAGCCCTGCATGGATGAAAATCATCTCACTTTGGATGTCCACAGCTTATGCATCTATTTCTACACTCACCGCCCTTGCGCTCCCTTGATCTTTAGTGTATGCAAATGAATAATCTTAGGGTGTGTCTGCATTACCAGGTGTTACAGAGCAAAGAGTGAAGGATGGGACTGGGTTTGTTGTGATCTGTTACGCTTCTAGGTCTGCATATTCACACTGCTTCTTTAGTGTCAACGACGTTGGTGCTGGTTGCTGATTGACAGCACATCCCTAGCCTATGCAAAAGAGTAACTGCCGAATGACCCTGCATCCGTTTTGCAAGTGTGGTGCTGCAAACTGCACCCCATTGCACAACGGCCCCCTTGGCTCCATCAGGAGCAAAAGTGCTTCAAGTACACTAGCTGTACAAATCAGAAGAGTCCAAATATAGATTCAAGACAAATTTGCATCAAAAACCACTCCTCCAATGCACTGAATAACTAGTGTAAATGCACCTGTAGGGTACAAGCTGTATGGCCTATTTAAACTAATATTTATTCATCTACATTAGGATGAACTGATTGGATTAAGAAAGGGAGTATGTGTAACTAGCCCAGATGGAAACATCTATACTTTTATTTTTAAGATTAATTAAAATGAATCTGATGCTGTACTGATTTTTTATGATAAGAATTTTTCTACACATTCAGATACATGAGATTGTATCGAAACTGTTTTACTAAGTCTTAATCTGTACATTATTTGTATATGTAAACCCTATCTTTTTTTAGAACTTCTGTCTATTTGAAATGTCATATAATTCCATAACCAAGTCTAAGCAATATTTTAAAATTCTGTTGTTTTTTTTTTTTAAGCGACAATTAAAAGATTACTATTTCTAAAAAATCTGTATTAATTTAGAAATAATTAATTCAGGGCAAGCTTCTGTATTAAATGCGTATGTCTGTATGTGACAGAGTTGTCTCAGTTTCCGTTGCAGTCCATGGGAGTTCTACTCTCAGTTGTTCACACTTGAAGTTTTTGTGCTGTTTGAATTGTCCAAGTGTATCTGTGATATTTGCATGAGTCTGGCATGACCATCAGGAGTGGCAGGTGGAGTCCAGTTACTGCAGTAGGTACCTGTATAGAGGCAACTGTGTAGTCAGAGGATCAACAGACTCCTAAATCTCCTAAAGCAAATCTCTTTTTGAGAGATTTGACTAGACTAATAGCACTCTAGACTCCTTTGACCAGATTGACTAGGTCTCCATTGACTTAGCTTAGACACCTACATTTATTGCTTCCTAAATTTAGATGTCTGGATCTTGAACAGAAACCTACTGCTCATTACTGAATCACTGCATCCTGTTCCTACTTGGTTAACCACTACATAATCATTTCAAGTGACTATATGGCACACTAATTCAGAAATAGAATGCCAGTTCCTTATTTTATCCATTTTAATGGCATTGCCATTTTTTAAACTGTTACAAGTATAATCACTTTATGGTTCTGATGATTACAACAGTTTTCCATGGCCTTTTATTCATTATATTTATTGTAGTTTACTAAATATACAGGAAAACTGCACATCCCACTTCTCACAGTTATATCTCTGGGGCGGAACAGTCCTGTTATTGCCAAAAATAATTCCCTGAGCACAGCCTTCATGGAGCATAACACAGAGCGCCAGTAGAACATTGTTTCATGGCTTATAAAATACACTGTCCAATAACAGTGTTGGTGACATTTTTCCAGGCATGTAGAAAAAAGGCAGGACTGTACAGAATTACTTAAGATCATTTAGTGTAATCATCTACAGTAAGAAGGACTAAATGTACTACAACCATTCCTTGCAGGTATTTGCCTAATCTGTTCCTAAACAATCCTAATGAAGGATTTCCTGCTGAGACCCTGTTCTAATATACTACCTACTATATACAGGAAGATTGTTATTGCCTCGTTCTACAGGCTTCTGATTTTTGGAAAAAAGAAAATATCTTTCAATCAACTGCATGTACACTTTATGGTGATTACATCTAGAACATGCTGTGGAAGTGCTTATGCCTGCATTCACTGTAGTGGAATACCATGACCTTGTCTCACCGCAAAAATGTAAAACCAGCCACCTTTGGTCAGACAAAAGATCTGTATCACACTTTATCCTACTCCTCACAGAAGTAGGAGATACATAAAAACATACTAGCTGGTACAGATACCACCCCAGGATCTCTCTCTCATAGTTGAGCAGCTTTTAACCCAGAAACTTCCTGCATCCAATTTAGTGTTTTAATTGCTCTGAATTACCTTTTTGTTAATTCTAAAGCCTACACTCTTAAGCCATTCTAAAATTATTGTCTATAATATCCTTCAGCAAGGTGTTCCACCATTAGAATATAAATCTAGCTTTTGGCTGGCCAAACAAGGTAAGATTAATTTCACCCTAAACACTAGCAAACTGATTGTTATAGATGTATTTCAGTATCTTTATGAGGATTGCAGGCACGTTGACTGATCTATACTTTGATCTATAATTCCTTGATTGTGTTGCAGTGCTTAACCTGTCCTATGAACCTCTCAGCAGGGGTTATTAGCTCAGGTGCAGCACAAAGCGAATTCATCTAACTGGGTACATATGTTTCCAGAGTCTCTGCACCAAGCTTCACTGTTTTCTGTAAACATTTATTATGCTGCTGTTGCTGTTAATGCTTTTGTCAAGTCACAGAAAAGAAATACTACCAGATTGGTTTCCTTGTCTTTGCAGTTCAAGCTCCTGAAAGAATTTTCAGGAATGATGCAGGACACAAGAATCAAGGCAGGATCATCTTTTTGTTATAAGGCAAATGTATGAGTAGCAGCAGTTACGCCTTTAGAGTTTCTTCTCATGGGGAGGGAGACTTCACTCTTGGGGCATAATAAACTTAGATTTTTTATCCACATTGGTGAAATGTTCAAGTCCTTCTGTTTTGCATCTTTACAGTTTTGTTTTTGCATCTAGCACTGTGTGGTATTGTTTGAAGCTTCCTGTGGTCTCTTGCAATGTATAATTTTTTCCTTTTTCTTTGTCATTTATTATTATCAGTGTTACAGCAGTAGGCCCCTCCCCCACCCCCACCCCACCCCCAAGCTGAGAAAGATTAGGACTACATCCCACTCAGGGAGGGACAGATAGGACAGCCATTAAATAAAATGTCACGCATAAACCCAAGATGTACTTAGTGACACAAAATGCAGATAACATTAGATGCACGGTAGAATCTGGCTGGTTAGACCACGTTTATAACTCCTTTGCACAGCAGCAAAAAGCAAGGAGGATAAACCAGTTTATCTGGTCTATTGATTTCTTGTTGCTCTGAATCCTGATACTTTGATTTTTTTTGGCTTGGATCTTTGTGCTGCAAAAAGGGTGAAACTGATGCTTAGGGCCATCTCCCTAGTGGTAACATATGGATCAGGTATGCAGGTTGCTGGCAGAGGATTTTCTAAGGTAAGTCTGCAAAACATGCAACTACAGGTCTCCCTTTAGGAAGGGTTTCAAACCCACCTCTCTCATTTTACATGTTAAATGTGGCCTAGAGGAACATCCACCCACACCAAATGGAAAAGCCAAATTTCCTTCCAGTTCCAAAAACATTATAGACATCTGCCAAATGACATTTCTAATTCTTCCCATAAAAAACGGAAAGCTAAACAGAAGCATCACCCTTCCAATAAATCCATTCCAAACTCTTCCTGATTTATTCCAGATCCACTGCATTTTGGCGAGGCTGTTAAATAATACCCGCTTTTGTTCTCCTTATGGGGCTTACCTCAGACTGTGTTTTATATGGGTGTTCCTTCAGAGATTTTAAAAAATGCTCTAGAAATCCTAAAGAGGCAAAGTTTGATTTCTGATATACGTGTTCAGTTCCTATTGACTCCGGTGAGGAATTTTGAGCCAGAATAGACCACAGTGTTGGAAACATTTCTTTAGGCACACTGAGGAAAATGAGTAGTTCTAAATAATTGTTAGTATTTCCATCAACTAAAACAAAATTTACGCACCTTAGTTTGCCTTTTTTTTTTTTTTTTTAGTACAAGAAAAAGACAAATCACCGGCATATGTTTGAGAAAGCAAATGAATGGTGAAATGAAGAAAGCCACAAAAACCTTGTTCACAGGGTTTTTTTTAAGGGCTAATTGATCACATCTCATAATAGATGTATCACCTCTAAAATGTAAGTAAAGGATAAAGCTTTAATTCATCTTTTACTGCAGTGAGATTTTTGAAAAGCATCCAAATTCATATTACCATAAAGAAAACAGGTTTTAAGATTTTATCCTTTACATTATAGGGACGTTGAAAGGGCTGTTTTAAGCTGTCACTGTTGTGCCTCTATTTGTTCTGGAAGGTTTTTGCAGCCTGACTACTTGGACAAGTACAAGAAGACCCAAGATCCTCTGGCTATGCCCTGACCGGGTCAGACAGAGTCAGCTCCTGTCCAAAATCAAGTAATTGAACTTGGGTTGCTCAACCCTGGTTGTTACCTCAACACACAAGTGCCATGTGAAGGCGTCTATATATGACTTTGGATCAGAGCTGGCTCATTTCTGGCCATTTTGAAGAACAGACAGACCAGCTTGCATCTGTCTGTACCTGTCCCTGTAGACATACCCTAAAGCTGCTAAATAGCTGATTTATTTTTTTATTATTATTATGTCACAGTAAACAGTGAATATGGAACGTCAAGCAATCATCACGGAACTAAAAAAATCCTCAACAAAGAGAACAGGTAAAACAATGCAAATAAAATGCAGTTTTTTTCCTCCCACACCCATGAACTGTCATGCAAGTGCAATAGCTGGAATTGACATAAATTCTTTTTGAAAAGATAATTTAGTAGTGTGCAGTCACCTATTATTTTGTCTGTTACTGTACTATTTTAATATGTTTCATCTTATTTTAAGAAAAACTTAAATTTTTATATTTCCAAAATGGAAGCAAGAAATACTGGCTATTGGTAAAGGAAATACAAAAGAGTTTGTGACATTTTCAATTTTTTTTTTTTTCATAAAATTAAAAGTCCTGGTAAACTTCGGATAAGATTCCATACTTTGAAGTCATTAAGTATTGCATGAATGTCTCAGTTGGCAAAATTTTCCCTAACTATATCTGTTACTAAATTCAGTAATGTAGCAAAGTAAAAATGGTGATTACAGTGTATGAAAAAGCATTAATTTGTTCAGTAATATAAACCACCCCAGGTGAAAACAGAACATGGATGTATAATCCTCACTAGTCACTTAGAGCAGTGCTGTCCAATATTATTCACTTACCTTTTTATCATAAATATTTGAGGGTTCATTATTTATTTTTATTTTTGCAGTTTAGTTCTTCCTTTTCCATGTTTAAAAGCCGTCTTTTCCAGATTCTACCAGTAACATTGCTGTTTCAGTATTGATGCAGTCCTATGCCAAATATTGCAGTCCCTAGTCTGTGGATCCACCCTACACAGCCTGCTACAAGCTGTCATAGTGCTGGTTTACCTTTGGTTTTGTGCTTTGTGTGGGTGAATAGAGGACTGATGACCACATTTTGTTTGGAAATACCGTAGCAGTACTAAATGGGAGAGGGACTTATGAAACTCTTCCAAAGGTCTTCCCAGGGTTTTCCAAAGAGCTCTAATAACCTGAGAGATAACAGAAAATATGGGCCAAAGCTTTTGCACCTAACTTGGGTCTCTATCCAAACTCCACATTCAGATGGATCAGAAGACTGGTTTAAAGAACTGTTTGTTCTCAGTGTGATCAAAGGGCCATTCCATTTTACAATGACAGCAGGATACCATATCCACAAATAATACATTTTAAAGAAGTCTTTTAAAGCCCAAACTCTCACCACGATTTGAGCATAGGTCTATGCTATAAAGTGGAACTTTATTCTAGCAGGGGACAAACAGGTGGCAGCTGAATCTGAGATGAGACTTAATTTCCCAAAGGCTTTGCATAAATGAAGGCTAAATAGCATTAAACATAGCAGCACTTTACACCTAAAATATCCCCTATTTCAGTAAGAAACAGCAATATCTCCTCAAAGTAGAACAGAACACAAAGTAGCTATGGGGATATGTAAGCGGATATAAATTTAGAAGATCTGATGAGCCATCTCAAACTTTTCTCCAGCTGCTTTGATGACATCATTGGTTTCACTATCTACAGTGGCACCATTGTGACACTAAACAATGACAGTTCTAAAAGTCTTCTCTCTGCTTTCCTGACAGATATTCATATGCTGTAGAAGGAAAAAAAATGTCTTCTTGTCATCATAATTTTTCTTTTTTTCTTTTCCTTTTCTTTTTTCCTCCCACATAATTCCCTTTTGTCCTTCAGTTCTTAATTGCAATTCATTATTATTTTTGTGAAGAGCAGCCTCATGAAGGCAAAGAGTTAAAGACGTCACTTTAAATGACAAAAGCTGAACACTTTACCCCACTTTCAGTCTCTCATCTATTCATCCTTTTCATTGTGAACTTCGCTATTTCAGCTTTCTAAGCTCTTCAACTACCTGCCCCTAATTTGTATTCCTGGGAAGAGGCCTAGGCTGGTTATTTTGCATTTGTGTGCTAATGGTGCTGAGTTTGCTTCTAAGAGGAGAACTGGGAGGGGAGGGCAGGAACCTCCAAAAGGGTTTAAGTGGGAGTGGGGGTGAAGGTGCGGGAAGGGTTGTTTGGGGGAGAGTCATGCTGAATTTTAACCCTGAATGCTTTCTTATACAATTTAGCACAAAGCCCTCCTGATTATATGGAAAATGACACCCTGTGAAAACTTGCCTGTTCATATACACCTTTTAAGCAAATAGGTTAGTCAAGTGTCTGGAAATCCTGGGAGACATTTGGGTCATCTTTTTTATTAATACATTAAAACATGACGTACATTCAGAGTTTGGGTTTTTTGCATATCACCCTGAAAATTAAGTAACTTATTTAAAGTATGAACAGTATTCTGAAATACATTTATTAGGGGAAACAGTCTGTACATGTACATGATAGCAGTGCAACCCAGCTCTGCTTTGTTTGATAAAACCATTTACTTTCACAGGGTTAATTTTGCCTGTGTGCTTAGATGCCATGTGAGATAAAATACCTTTCATTAGATTAAATAGGCAAACAGAGGAGACTTCTTGACTTATTGACTAGTATTTCAAAGCTGAGTATTTCTTATGCTAATCATTTTTATAACTAATTTAGCAGATGTAAAAGAATGTCATTATGAAGAGTTAGAGATGTTAGTGATTTAGTTTCTAATTAACCAGGGATGTGGCAGACCATTACAGATGGAAATACTCATTAGCTGTGAGAGGCATGGGTGTTTTACTGCTTATTATAGATTCTGCGTATATTTAAAAATGGTTTGGTTGCTTGCACTTTTTAATATGGAGCACTTTCATTTCTTGCTGCTAGGTATATCAGCTTGTTGAACTTTGTCGCATGGTAAACCAGACGACTGCACAAAGCACCTGATGCAACAAAGCGTGTAGGCAGGCATTTTCCATTTCATGAATTATTGCATGACAGTCATTCGCACCCCAACTCCACACCCAAAAGGTGAATTTGCGAAAGGGGCATTTTCCTTTTGCAGGTGTACGTTGCTTATAATACAATTAAGCACATAAGTATTAGATCATCAGATCTGTGCCCATGATTCATTTTGTGAGCAAAAATGAAAGGGAGCCTACCTGCTAATGTTTCCCTACTCAGTGAGCTTTTGACATGCTTTACAGAATGGTGCTGCAGTCTAAATGTCATCCATTTGGTCTGTGCAGGCTTCCACTAGTGACTGCACAGCAGTCTCGGGTGTATAAAAAAGGCTGCTCCTTTAGATTCTTACATCCCCTGAGCGAACTTCCACACACCACTGCTATTTCTCTTCTTAGTACGTTTTGCTTTCTTTAGCTACCATTTCCAAAATTCTTATTTAAAATATTATTTATTCTAAATGTTCAAATTCTGGTTTAGTAAGAACCAATCAAAATATAACCATCTAAACATTCCTCCCTTCCATTAAAAAAAAAATAATTGTACTTTCTCAGATACAGGAAATCCTTTGGAATCAGTACAGTCAGCTTGTTTGGAAAAGAGACTGAATATCGATTGCAATAATCATAAGTCATTTTGCAATATTAGCATATTAGCAATACGGCTAGGCCATTAAGCTCTCTGAGAAGGGCAGTCTGCCCCATGATTTATTACTCTATGGAAGGCAAAAGAGTGACAATTTCATGAGCTATGGCAGAAAATAAACCTGAAGAAGAGCCTCCTCCATGTTCTGACATCAGGGTTATACAGAAGTGTGCACCCTAATAATGGCAGTCTTTGTCTGTTGAACAAAGTCACGCACAGTTTTTCAAGAGTGACCCAGTTAAACTGCTGCAAGCTCTGTTTAGTCTGAATATGCATAACAGACCTCCACCCACCATTTAGTGTAGCTTAACTAGATTAGTTTAAACCGTCCCTTTAGTTAACCAGTGCAATTTTCTCCTTCGGGGAGAAATAAAAGTGGTTGCAAGTCAGATCTTCATTGTTTCTGCACAAACCTGTTTGCGGTTCCTCTCACTTGAGAACAAGTGTGTCCCATTTCAATTCCTGGGTTAGAGTCTACACCAAAAATATCAGGAGGTGCAAATTAAAATGAACTGATATTTCAATCCAAGTATTCACGTAAGGAAGAAGTAAAGATGGAGATTCCTGCTGTGCTATTAGCCTAGTTGTATACATTGCATTGCCAGTTAAACTTTGCCTAAAATACAATTCAACATACTTAGATTAGAAAATATTTTTTCTTTTCATAGCACAGATTAGAGCACTAACCACAGCTATGGAAAATCAGTGTTCAATGCCTGCTCTACTATAGATATCATAACACAAATGACCTTGGGCAAGTCACTTAGTGTATATTTGCACTGCAATCAGACAACCTAACCTTAAAGTTGAGCTTTCCTAAACTTTTTAGCAGCACCAGCAGACCACTGTCAAACCCCGCTGTTTTCAAAGGCCACTGTGGCCCCTTGTAAAATTTTAATCAAAAGCACCGTTGTGACAACTTTGTTTTATATGGTTCAGCAAACCACTTACTATAAATTGGGTGTTGCAGATGAGAATTATTCCAATGGCATGGCTTCAATGTGGGTTAAATGCCGAGGGTCCTAGGCAGATTTGTGCATCCTGAGCTGCTTTGTCTTTGCTTCTCTGAGTGCTTGAGCTATTCTGGCTACCACCAGCTTTTCTCTGCCTGTCCTCGCTTCTGCCACACTTCCCAACTGCATTGTGAACTGTATGTCAGCTCCTCACCTGTAAAAGTATTTGTCTACCTTATGGTGCAATCTGAACATAAACATATCAAAAGACTGTGAGGAATGCAGACATCATAGGGTTAATAAGAGTATTTAATGTATAGTCTAAAATACACTGAATAGCTATCTTCTCAGCTTTCTCTAGGACCTTACGGGAAGTCCTGGGGGGTATAGCTATAGGAATGAGCAAAGTACTAAAATGAAGGTAGGAGGTTATATAGCTGTCAAAAATTCTCAGTTCTGTTGGTTTAGCTAATGTCTGACTCATCTGACCTCTCTCTAGCCTGACTACAGTGGAGATTAAAAAAAAAGGGGGGGGGGGGCACCAGACTATTTTACAAGAACAGAAGGTGCTAAAAGGAAGGGGCTGGTGTTACAATGAGCAGCTGATGGCCAACATTCATCTTTCCAGATGCCAGAATCCAACAGTTTGTTTGGTTTTGTCCTCAGAGTTAATCTGACATACCTGAACATGTGGAATCTCTTTACAATGATGCATGCTTCTGGCTGAAGCAAGTGGGGAAGGAATCTGCATGTCACTTCCACAGGATGTCAAGTAAGGAACAGCATAAACAAAATTGTTACAAGTAGCACATTTTGGGCAATCAGAGTACAGCCTCTGATACTCCGAATCAGAGTGCAGTGGTGGTGTTCTTTGGTATAAGTTGGTTTCTTCACCCTTAATTGCAAATTATTTTCCACAGTACAAGCAATAATGTAATGCTTCCTTAGGGAAACTTTGCCCAAATTTTGATAAAGAGTAATTGGGATGCATACCCCATCTTCTTAGGTTATTGCTTCTGCTAGTAGTAAACCAACTGCATTATATCATGAGCTTCTTCCAGTGGTCAGAACAACCAAGGCAAACCAAAGCACACCAAACCAGGAGTGGGCCTCATGTTAAGTTAGCAGCTACTATCTTTCTATAGGGAAGCAAACTGTAAACATTAATGGGTACAACTAGATCAGCTGTATCTATACATTCTATGAATTTTCATTGATGCCAGATTCTAAGAGATTAAAGTCTATACAGCTGTCCTACTTTGATCGTTAATTTTTCTCTACATGTTGCTTCTGAGTGCTCTTGGAGAAAAAGAAAAATCTTTCAACTACAGTAATCTAGCCTTCACTGTGCAATGACTGAAATAGATATTGTTTTGTCATTTACAGGTTATTGCTTAATAGAAAGTTGTCTGAGCTAGTTTCCTGAGATTAGGTGATGACATATTTGAATGTCACTTATCAAAATCATGTAAGCAGTATGTGTATCTTAATAAAGATCCTCTGTGCTGGGATTTTTTTTTTCCCCTCTGCGTTATAAACTATGTTCTGATGCATAAAAATGAATAATTTAGTTATAACTCTACCACCACAAGTTTATTGTAAACTGAAGCCACAATTGCAATCTTGGATGCCACAAAAAACTCACTATAAAAATATCTAAATGGTTCTTTCTTCAGCTGCAATAACATAGCATTTTACATTACCAGATGTTAAAACTCTATAGATTATCTGACAGCAAATACTATATCAAAAGCAGTTCAAAAGAAAAGTAAAAATTATTTTCATATTTTTAATCATGCCTGCAGATGGGTTAGGATAATCTGTCATAGTTCAGAAGTAGAAAAGAAAAGAAACAGGCTTGATGTAACTTGGCTCAGTGGTCTGTTTCAAATACAGTTCAGACACAACGGGAAAAACAAACAGGTCTTTGCTTGAGAAAAACAGATGCAGCAGGCAAACGCAAAATCTTACTTTGCTCGTCTCAAAGACAAAAAGCAAAAATCTATCTTTTTAGGAGCAAGAGATCACTCCAAAGATCCCATGTAAGCTTTTCTTTTTTGAAATACTTTCTGCGCTTCCCCCTTCCTCTTCCCACACATGCTGAATCAACAAACCCAGATGTTCACGAGAATACATCCCTCAGCACAGCCATGTCCTAAGCCATGCATGTACAACAAGAGGAGATGCCTTGCTGCAGATGCAGAGGAATCCTGTGGGACCAATTGTTGCACTGCAAAGTGATGTACAAACTGTGCTGCACAGACAGCAAGGAAACTGAGCATGCTTTTTATTTCTGCATGGGGAAAGCTTAATGGACTGGATGCCCGTTGGGGGCCCTGAAGATCTAGAAACTCAGTGCCTGTGAAAAATATGACTTCTGACTGGCAGCTCTGGGTATGTGCATCCCAGGTTCTTGTCCTTTTAGCGACACAATGTTCCTTCTTAGTCTGGCACAGCACTGAACTGAAGAATAGGATCTGGAAGACAGAACAGAGCCTGATACTAATAAACCCCACAATCCATAATTATTATCTCACCTTCTTATTTGTGGCATTTATAGGGAATGGTGTTTCAGTTTATATCCACCCAAGCTCCGTCTCAGTCATCTGCTTACCTGCTTTCCTCAGATGCTTTCCTTGACTGACACCTATTTTATTTTCAGTCAGCCTGTGATTTAAATGTGCGACCACTTGAATCTGAAGAAAGCAGCAGGCTTATGTTTTGCACCCAGCAACTCTTGTGTCACCTTCTCCTAGTTTAGTTATGCCTGAATGCCTCGTAGCGCCCTTCAGCTGGCCTGCACCCAGGGGTTTAAAGAGGCAAATTCATCCGGAGCACTTCAGTGAAAATACAAAATAAGTGGCAGGGCAGGGGTGTGATGGGGAACCAAACCGCCTGGTGCCTGGCGTTAAAAAAATATATAATAAAATAATAAGGCAGCCCTTCCCCACAAACAATGACCTGGATGTTTACTGTGCTTGGCCGCACACCCAAGAGCGACGCCTGCGTCGCCCCCCTCCCCGGGCCGGATGGCTCCACAGCTCAGTGCCTTGGCTTAGGTGCAGTTGGAAATGCCCGAGAATGGCTCTTTGTTGATTTTCGCCTGTGCGAGAGAGCCTGGTGTTGCTGCGAAGCGAAGTGCTATTGAATTTGCTCACTCAGGCAGAACACTCGACAGGAAGGAAGGAAGCAGCCATTCTTTCTGGTCCTATTGTCTGGCCACCAGGCTTAGGCAATCAAACAGCCCTGTGGCCCGGCTGCAGGCTCCCGCTCCGGCCTCTTCTGGTGGGCCCGGGGCGAGGAGGGGGGGAGGCGGGGGACTGCCTGCTCATAGCGCTTACTTTGTTTTCCCTGCACTCCAACCGCATCTTTTCACGGCTCAGGGCCTCAGGTAGCCGTTTTCCAGCCTTCGGTGTGTTTCACCAGGGGAAAAGGATCGGGGAAGGGAGGGATGAGAGTAGCTCCGGGGGTGGGGACGGGGACAGCACAGCTCAGAACTGCTTCTGGGCCGTCACTGGGAGAGAGGAAAGTGCCAGAGCAAACTGCAGGAGCCACTGAAAGGTCCTTCCAGTACTAGGAAATATTCCTGTTGTGATCAGAAGGCACTGTGCAAAGCTGTGGGCCATTTGACCACGCATATCTTAGTCAGGGGTAGCGGAAGGGTGAGGTGGAAAAGGGTGCTGGACAGACAGAGCAAACCTGCCTTTTGAAATGGGTTCATTTGAAAAGGATGTAAATAGAGCGTGCATTGCTGATTCCCCAGTCCCTAGCTCAGTTAGCTCCCTTTTCTCCCCAGAGAAGAGAAGGTGAAAAACAGAGCCAAAGGGGCTGGTTTGGCAAGGCAGGGTGCTGCGAGCCTTGCCCCTGCTTGTAGTAACGCCACAGGGTCAGGGCAAGTTCTCCTGAGGTTTCAGAATGGAGAGAGAGCAAAAGGGATAGCCAGCCTGAGAGCATCCAGTGCAAAAATCTGCCATTACGTTTTACCTGCCGTGTTACATCCCTGCAATGTCTCAGCACTTCCAGTCTAAAATCAGGTTGCAACCATCATATTGCTATACGGATTTTGCAATGCCATCACTCTTGCTCTTTCTAAGATCTGTCCGTGGGATAGCCCCCTGCTATGGTATGGTGTTTGGATTTGCTGTGTGATAGCTGCAGGCTTTTCTTGTTTTGTCGTGGCAGGCCTTCCTTAGACAATATGCTCCGGTGGTGGATCAGGTAATAGGTGTGTCGGTGATGTCAGTCTTAATGTCGCATGATAGAGTATGCACCAGCAAATTTGTGCTGTACGGTGAGATAGTAGGCTCTGGCGAATGCAGAGGCTTTAGTTCAGTATTCACACAAACCCAGTTCTGCAAGCTTGGGACTAGTTTTGTGGCAATTTAAGCCACTCTAAATCCAGGCTCTGGTGCTCCCACCCATGCTGGTGTCCCCAGCTGCATGTTCCTGATCTATCATCTTAGTCAATGTCATTGTTTCAAGTCTCGCTTGGTCACAAGCTTGGACACAGCTGGGAACAAATGACAGTCCTCGAGCCTGCTCACCCAGTCACTATGCAGAGGCCAGTGTTGGCAGAAGGGGCAGGAGGGAGCAGGGCGGTGTGGTGGGGGGCAAGTGGCATGGTGTACCTGCCGCAGCCTGGGCTTGGTGAGGCAGACATTGCCCTTCAGCACAACACCATGCTGAGGTACTTCAATTGCCATGTCCAAAGCCAGAAGGATTTGCCTATACCCAAGAAAGCCTATGGGCTGCAGTTGCATTTTGTTAACTTCAACAGAAAGACAAGCATTGCATTTTGGAATTTTGCCATTAAAGTATACCCAGCTTCCCACCGTTATCTTAATAAAACCTCTGCTCAACCTGCTCACACCTACCCTGGTCCAAATCAGAAACAACTTTGATGATTTAATGAAGTTATTCCAGGTTTGCCAGTGCAACAGGCAGAAATCAACATGAATTATACCCTTTTTTTTTTTTTTCCTTTTTAACGGAAACAAGTGGAAATTACTAGAACAGAGAGATATTTGAAGCCAAGCAGAACTCTTGGGTTTGGATTTTATTACAAGCTTGAAATTCAGGCCAGTTTTGATGGGATTCGTAAACGCTTTCAACAAACGTGGGCCGAGTTTCAAGTGAGGCTGGGCTCCGTTGTGAGGGAATCTGGGCCAAGGTATGGTTTTGAGTGGAAAGCATATGAAAATCAGTGCATTTTCCTGATTTAGAGTCTTGCTTTGAAGTACTTGGTCCATTCAAACCTAAAACTCAAAGCAAAAACCCACATGGTGTGAGTGCACTGGAGCCAAAACTATAATAAAAAATTCCCTTGAAACTCCATGATTCAAAGCTAGCACAGCTCCAGATACTCCTTATAAGCTGTTACCAAGGTTGTTTTATTTTGCATATATATTTTACTTCAGAAATTTTAAATAATCTGAAATCTTTACCAGTTTCTGGATTCTTGAGAGATTGTGTTAACATCTTACTGTAAGGGCTGTAGCAGGGTAGAAAGGATTCAAGATTATTACTTTTGTTAATATCTTGCCTGTGAATATATAAATAATTACTTCTTTTTTGTCTTGTCCTAAATAAGATACATCATTAGCAACCTTACTCTATGTCTTACACCATGCTTCATGCACCATGCTCAGAGTGTCTGAGAGCCTTCCAACAGTGCGTGAAACAATGTGAATAACATCTGTTACATGCTGTTTATTGTCTCATACTTTCCCTTGAGATGCAGCATGTGCAATGGAGTGTCTTGTTCTGGTAGGGATTTTTTGTGTTGTGATTTGTTTTATGATCAAGAAACCACTTCTTTGAAAATGTCTTAAAGGGCAAACGAGTGGAGGGTAATACTGGTTAGAAACTGGAGGGAAAATTCCCCATGAGCTAGTACTGACACATTTTTTTTTTTCTTTTTTTCTTTTTTTTTTTTTTTCCGTTGACAGACATTTTCACTTTACTTCAGCAGTCACATACACAAGCTCTGTGCACATATTCACATAGCTGAACAGAACGGCTTTCAAGCATTTTTGTTTGAACGCAGCGTAATGCAATTAGCTTTACTGCCCAGTATGCCTTTGATAGCAGAAAGTATGCTACAAGCTGACTTCTCTCCCCTTTACAGATGCATCAAAATTCCATATGAGCAGCCACCCAGCGACTCGGCTGGCTTTTGCATTTCCAGTTAACTACACTGAATCATAAAAGTCTGGGAAAGGATCTGAGAATCATGTTTCTCCATCTACTGCAACACTTCAGCTGTAAGGCTGAATTTGTGTTACATGTGGAGAATCGTATGTTGGTACGTGTCATTCATAGTCCTATGCAGATCTGTTAGACAATTCTGAGAGGGGCTGGTAGTCCCCCAGCCGCCTGCCTGTGGAACACCCATAGAGCTAATGGGAGGTCCACATGTGCCTTGCTGATAGGATTGGGCCCTGTGGCTAAAAGCAGTCAAAATATTTTGTGATATCAGCAATTATTCCAGTACCAAGGGTCTCCTTTCTTGCACAGCTCTGTAATTAATCCTTGGCTCCTTCAGCTGTGATCCTGATAGTCCAGGCCAAGAGGAAGCAGGGGCAGGGCAGTCAGAATGGAAGTCTGGTTCTCACTTCAGAATCAAAGTGATGGCCTTAAACATCACCTGGAAAAGGGAAGTGAATTGTTTCTGAGGTGAAAAAGAGAAAGAAAAAGAACAGCTGTGGGGATGCCATGGTCAAAAGAAAAGAGAGAGAAGCAGTGAGGAAGCAGTAGTGGAAGCAGATGCACGTTTGCAGAATAGTCACTGCTGCTCCTCCAAGCACATTGCCATCACTAGTGACCTTTCCCAGAAATAAATGCACATTTGCATACTCTGCTCTTCCTTCTCCTTGGAAGTTCAGAGTAAAAAACCAAACATGTAGAAGCTCTCCAAAGTTCAATCTCCATCCGTTCTTCCTCCTGGCAAGTCCTACGAGTCCCTTCTGTGTATAAAGCAATACGAATTAGAGCAAACATTGGTTTTAAGATCATCAGAGCAACAGTGAAGAACCCTGTACCGAACAGCTGTTATAACATAGTGTCCGAAATAGTGACTTGCTATTATTTCACTTGTCCACATACACTGGTATGAGAGGTGACCTTCACTTTAAAAAATGTTTCTGGAGCATGTACGCTAGGTGAAGCACCTCCCTATATCAAAGCTCTGCATAGCACAGGAAGAATGAAGAAAGCACCGTGTTAATGATTCCTCTGGCCAGGCCTGGACCAGCTTAGACTGAATCTCAGCTGCCCCAGCTGGCATAGCCTGTATGCGGTTAGAGCACTGTAGAAGCAAGCAAATGCTTGCTCCTCTCCCCTTCCTTGACCTTACAGTTTGCATAGGGAAAACTCAGGTCATGACAGAGGAGATGATCTGGCCTGTAAAATTTCTTCGGACAGAGAGAAGTTTGTGCTAATTCAGCATGTTTCAGTTTGCTGAGCTTCACCAGGCTCCACATGATTTTTAACAGAAGCTCTACATACCAGATCCTGCGTTGTGTTGTGGAGATCCCTCAGCACAGCTATCTACACCTACTTTGATAAAAAGCTGGTTCAACTGCTGGCTCCAAAGCTTTTTTCTGATTTCTATTTTGATGAGAAGACTTAGTGGACATTTGAGCTACGTGGTGTCCTTGCTGTATCCCGCTTGCTTCTTCCCCCATGTGGATTATAATGAGTTTGTTAGCTGTCATATCTTGGAGATTAAGCTTTTGTACAAGGTTTTTTTCAGGAGAGACATGTGTAAAGGGGCCCTTTCAGCCAGAGAACAAGTGTTCCTTAATGGCCATACACATTTTTTTGGCATGCATCCATATATTGGCAGTATGATCAAACATATCCCAGCAGACAGTAGAACAGAGATAGTTGTAGGTATAGAGAACTTGGGAACGCAGGGAAAAATACATCATCTCTGTTTTCTTTTAGGACCTCCCTCAAGACTGAAGGCCCATAGTAAATGGTGATCCTGATTGCTGCGGTGTCAGCTTAGAGGACTGTCTGGAAAATTCCATACAAAACAAAAGGGCTGCTGAGCTGCCTTACTGACAAATTAACTTATCAGCTGGAGAAGTTTTGATTTACAATGAAATTCTCTGTTGGTTACTGAAAGTCTCCCATTTAAAATTAATGACCCCATAGCTGATGAATGATGAAGCAGGAAAGGAAGTGTGCTGAAGGCTGAACAAAAATCATCAGGTGAAAGGGGCGCTCTCTGATTATGGAATAAAAAGTAGTCATTAGGGCTTTAAAAAAACCAAAACAACCCAGAGTTCTGCTTTTCACTGGTGCTAGTGGTGGATGTTTTCTTGGAATAGAAAATGACTTCCCCCCCTCAGGATCTGTGGTACTATAAAAACAGTCCCCTTCAGAACTAACTTCCAAATCGGCTAACATAATACTCCTCTGAAGAAGAATAAGAATGTTGGTTTTACAGTTAATTAAGGGTTTTGGGTCAGGAACTTGAAATATATCCATTAGGGTATGGTTTTCTGGTTAAGGAGTCATAAATACACAGTACACTTTATGAAATAGCTTGAAAGGGACTGCATTTAAAATATGATAGCTGCTTTGGTGTGTTTAGGACCAGATAAACGTTGAAAGAAAAGAGGCAGCTCACCTTGACAATAACTGGGTGTGTAATTTCTTTGGAAAAGTGTATTTTTTTGTGACCTGTGCGTTCCTTTTCTTTCTCTTAACTGATTTGAGGATGGAGGTAGGCAAGATAAAGATGAAAGCAGAAAGGTAGAGCAAAGTAACACAGGGATTTGGGGCTTTTAAAACCCCAAAAGGACTTTTACAGGACAGAACTGAAGAGAGTACCTACTTCTTGAAGCCTTGTGAGGTGTGAGAGAAGCTGTGACAGTCATTTCTAGAAGAGGAGATGGTTAGTGAGGCAAAGCATAGTCAGGAAAGGAATCTGTGAAGGAAAACATACAAAAAGACACATTCAGGCGCCAAAATCCCAAATCTCCTGTTGTGGCTCTGCCTCCAAAGACACTCCGGCATTGCAGGGGGTGGATGCAGGGGGTGGAAGAGAGAGAAGCAGGGTCCACACAGGTACCCTTGAACAGTGAATCATTTGTTTGTGAGCAGAATAATCTTTCAGAAAGTTCATCATTTCCAGGACCATTCTTATGCTAATTTCCCAGACTTAGGGAAACCTTAAACTCCTTCCCTTGCTGAATGGAACCATTTCTCTATCAAGAGTTAATTTTAAAAAGAGAGCAAACAGAAGGACTTGATGTTTGGCAAGGCTGGGGTTAGAATGTTCCCATATACACATACACATTTAGAAGAGAAATATCTTAGTATTCATGATACTTGGTGATAGAGTAGCAAAAAGCTTTCAATTAAACATGAAAAACAAATATCACAATGTATCTCAATTCTTCAGTCTTTCATATTCTGAAGGTATTTTTTATGGGTTTTTTTTTCCACCTTTTTTTTTTTTTTTTTTTTTTTTTTGGTGAGTGTCTTTCATTTCAAGTTACCCTTATGCTGGGTCCTTTTTTTAATTCCCTTTGGCCAAAGCATTTCTGAATTTCTGCCAAGAAGTTACTATGTAAAGCCTGTTGTACTCAAGAGTTGGATTCCCATTCCTGGAATCATGACTAGCAACCCCAAAATAGAGTGCATTGTTGTTTCAGAAGCAAAACAAGAGAGGAAAGAAACCTTAGGAACAAACAGAGAAGGATGAAGCCAAGCGACAGTTACAGACTCTTCAGAAAGCTACTCTTCAATTAGACATTTAGATTGGCTACTGATGAATCTAATCTAGATGGTAGAAAAAACTGCATTTGAAGTACAGTCGCGACTCTTATAAATTAATGCTATACAAAGTTACCTACTTTTGCTTCCTGCCTACTTGTGTTTAGGAACCAGCATCTTTACAAACACTTGAGGGGCAAGACACCTTGGAATGTCCTGTTTCTGCTGTAGAGCACATTTTTTTTCTGAACACAAAGTGAAACTTCACCACAATTACATTGCAAATTCACTCCCTGGGGAAAAAAATAGCACAATATATGCAAGGGGGAATTAAAAAGAGAGTAAACTTTTTTTTTTAATGGCAGTGTAAGCAAACAGGTTAGCAAAAATATTGATGTTTCAGCAAAAATACTGATGTATCAGTGAAGAAATACTGATACTTTAGAAAAAGATTCTGTGCTAATGAAGTCTTCCAGCAGACATCCTTTGCTAAAGAAAGTATTTTCAGGAAACTTTGTTTGTTGAAGTATATTACTGAATTCTCATCCAAAAATCCTGTACCAAATTACCATCTCATCGATTTAATATGCCATGCATTGCTTTTTGCTGATATTCATCACACAGAAGTTTAAATTTCATAAGCATAGCAGCATTTGATCCTATAATACTAATCATTATTAACAAGAGAAAGTTTAAAATCATGGAGAGTTCAAATGGAGCTCAAATGGGAAAAACAGAAGAAACTTTAGATTGACAAACAATATTATATCTTCTTTGTAAGAGAATGGGATGGAGGGAGTCTGATCACCATTAAAAAGGTTCTAGTAGTAAGTTGTATTAAAATGTGTTCTTGGGAAGACTGAGTTTGAACCAGTTAAAGAACATGAAAATGAGAGGAGGTGCCTGAGAAGGTAAAAATAATCTGTAAAATCTGTGGAACTTTATGGTGGTTATGAGTCTCCCTGTTCCCACTAGTACTTTTATAATGACAGCAGGAGGGAAATCGGGTTATCCTACCCCCAAAATACTAAATCCTTTCACTTGAATTAAGAGGACCTTTCTTAAGAATGTGTGTTTTGTGACACACAGTGGACAGACCTGTTTCTATCAATTTAGTAGTGTATGATGAAGCCATTGATTCCCTATAATATACACAGAAACAAAATCCTACTTTTAGTTTAATAAAATATTAATATGGATTAAAATGTTCATATGAAAAGACAAGGTAAGATAAGACTATGATTTCAGCCTCTGCTTCCAATGGGTGTCAACACTATGATAAGCTTGAGAAACTGTGAAGATCTGAATATAGAAGTGACAAATCACCCTGGGAAAGCTCATTCCCTTTAAAGCACATCAAAATTATGCATCAAAAGCCAAGTATGGTCCAGAATCACTAGTCCCTTTGGAAGTGTTTGCCTTCAGCATTTTTTTTTTTTTTTAAATCATATATGTACATATGTGCAATATAAAGTACATGTTAAAATCCAGTAATAAAATATGTTGGAAATCCCAGGCTAGAAATACATGGTGACATCCTAACCATCCAATAGGACACGTTATTTGTCTCTCTGCTTTAAGTAACTGATGAAGCAGTTCCACAAAAGTTAATATATATTTTGTAAGGGCATGATCAACATAAAGGAATGTATAGCTCTGAGTGCCTATGAAAGGTTTTAGCTGCTGAGGCTTAGGTATGCAGTTTGGTAACTTAATGTAGGGGCAGGCAGGTTCTTAATCTGGATACCTTCAAAAATTCTATATAGAGACTTTAGCACTTACGTTTTTGAGGATGCTGTCTGCTCCAGCAGGCACTCCAGCAGGCAGCTAAAACCATCGGTTGAGAGCTTGCGTTAGACAAACTGGAACCTCTCCTGAACTATCTGAAAGAGAAGTTTTCAAAATAACATCATAAGAATTTTTAAAAAAATCCTGCTAAAGGTGTCATGAAGCTAGAAATACATGATTAGGTGAGAAGAAGACTTAAATACAAACTCCTTTTATGGCCCTACAAAACTGAATCCCCATATAATGCAGAACACTTTACCAAGTGGACATGCACAAAGTATTACTAAAGAAAACTTCCTTATGGAGTTGTCTGGCCAAAACACAATATAAGACAATACCACTGAAATCAAATCGCAAGGGTCACACTGTTTTATTTTTTCTGATCCATGTTGGTGCACATTCAAGAGTAATTAATACAAAGCGCATGTGTGTCTCTAAATAAACTAGTGTGTTTGGATTTAAAAATGTGACTATGTAAGTTTCTGTAATTAGATCCTTTAGCATCTGTTACTGATCATTCCTGCACTTCTTTAGCTTACACTTGTGAACCAAGTAAAATGCAGAATGTTACCATACAGAGGAGCAATGCTAAAGAAAACATGTATCGTGTCTAGCATTACAGGGCCAAACAGTCATGTGTGGTTATCAACCTAATTTGCTCTTGGTCTGCACCATAAAAATCTCTGACATATGCAGAAAAATTGTGTTTGGGCTCTTGGTGCCACGCGATCATGAGGAGAGGGTGTTCAGGCAGTCGGGACAGCTGGCTAAAACTACGCTTGGTGCGAGAGTTCACAGACAGACACTCCCAGTTTTAGCACAGACTTGGGCTGCCATTTTTTTCTTAGGAATGACAGCATGCTACGAGAATGTGGAAATGAATATAACCCGATTCAGAGAGTGAGACTTTTCTCCTCCTGAGCAACGCATTTGCTTTACTACAGAGAGAGCACAGGCATACTGGTTTACACTACACAGTGCCTTCTGCCTGATTTGTGTCAAGCCTACGAGTGTTAACATTTAGTAGATCTGCTAGGTGTGCCTACCAAAGGCTTTGTGATTATGCCTCTCCAAAGAGAGATCCAAAGTAGGGCAGATGTGAGAATCCTGATGCTCTCTTTGCTCTCTTGAACCTGTCTTCAACAGTAGCTGTAGTGAACAAAGAAGACATATATTAAGTATCAAAAGCTGTAAGTTTGTAACTTAGGTAGGTTACAATAAAAATCACTCAGATTTCCCACAAACAGTTTCAAAATCAGAATGGTTAGATACTGAAGAATTGAACACCATGAAACCTAGCTGCAGGACAGAATACCCAGAAGAAATGAGAAAATGTGAATAAAAATAAAAGTCAGTTTGGACCTGACCCTCGTGGTTCTTTTGCAGCTTTATTCTTCATAATCCTCACTATTTAAATGTAAAGAATTCATAATAAGGTGAAGAAGGGCACCAGAGATTTAATGTAGTATGTGCACATGGAATGAGAAATGTCTCTTATAGTCCAAAGCAACTGAGGGATTTGATTGAGAATTAACAGAGTAAAAAATGATCATAAGAATTTTCATCTGGTTACTGTTGCTTATGATAACAGACACTGGTACTCATATGTCTCAGATAATATGTTTCAAAGTAGTCAGTGTTATAACAATTTCCAAGATTATTAAAAAGATAAAAAAGTGCATATCTACTATAGATCAATAGTCAAAAGAGTGAATAATATGTCAGTGCTACCATAGGAAGTAAATTTCATTTAGTTCCCTTATTGATCTCTGAGACAATTACACTGTACACAAAAAGAAATTAAATTATATTTATGTGTTACTTTGTGAACTGCATTAATTCATGCACTCATGATCTTACAGCAAGGAAAAAGCTTCCAAACTAAAATTTATGTAAACCACTACAGTTTTTCTTTCCCAGATCTGAAGTATGTGTTACAGCCAGACAGATGTAGTCCCTTGTTGATGCGGTTCTGACAATTTTGTCTAACATAACAGTATATTTAACAGCAGTATAAATTTCAATATAGGCTACAGTCCAGTCCACCTAATTCTGACTCCAAATTTGTACCTACAGTTTAAACATCTCAAAGACCTTTTTTGGTGCAGTGATTCTCTCTGATACAGGGAACCTGGATAATAGGGCAATCCATCCCTAGGGAGCTAATGCTTGGCCTGGGCTAAGTCCCCCAGTTAGTTATGTGGGTGGGATCTCATGTCACTTATTCTGGCAAGAGCGAAAAAATGCAGTCCTTATCAATCATAGCTGCATAAGGCAGCAGATAATGAGGTAAAAAGATCTAGCAAGGAGTTTGTTTTCTCAAGGGTGTGGATGCAAAGAACCATATAGACATTCGAATTGTTTGGAGTCCTTCCCATAGATGACAGGAAAAACCAAAAACCTTTTAAAAAATGCTAAAAGCTCCAGGTGCTCACTGTCCAGCTCGCAAAACCCACCAGCTTTCCTTAACAACCTCTCCAAGGCAGCTGTTCTCTGGCCTGTCAAATGCTAGGCTTGCAAACATAGGTCTACTACTATGTCTCTCTCAGCTCCTTGCTAGGGGTGACAAGGTTTCTCTTTTGCTCGAGACACATAGATTTTCTGTCTGAGAAGCATTCCAGAGAAGGATTGGTTCAGCCACTGCATACAGAGTGTGTTGTAAAACATTCCCCTCCTATGGTGTCCCTTCACAGTCAGTTCCAGTGGGAATATCCACCTCTTTTGACACTTTACAAGGGGTGCCCATCCTTGCCCTTCAAACAGCGCATTGTATGGAGTGTCATGCATCAAGCAAACCAGGGCGATAAATGTGTTGTCAGTGCAAAAATAAGGAAAGTCAGATGAAAAGTATGAAAAATATACAGTTGTTTGAATTTAATGTCAATGTTAGTAACATAGAGAATGCTTCTCTGATTCAGTTATTTGTATTTTGTATTACTGCGTTCAATAAATTTCTCTATTAATGAAAGCTGTAAAGGACATCCAGGTGGCCAGCCTTCTGAACACAAGAATGGGCTGAACCTCACAGTTTTGCAAGGGAGTTCAGGTTCACCTATTGCAGAAGGCACAGGGCCTTTTCCCTAAACTTGTCCCAGCATGTTGCTGGGACAAACAAACACAATATGAAATGTAAGTATCAGCTGCTGGCTGGACAAACGTTTTAACATTTACATATATTTTAGTGTGTGGGTTGGGAAGACAGAGGTAATCAGGCACTGAACGTTATTAAAAGAGCTAATCCTTTGCTAAAGCGATGTAAGCCATTTGTGTAACCTCACTGGCATTGTAGTAAAAACACATCACAACCTTGTTAAAGATCTTAATTCTTTGCCCCTGAAAGTGTAAAGCAGCTCGTGGGTCTATAGCTCTATAGTTTGGAGGAATGTTGTACAATTATATTGTAATCAAAAGGAAATGATTGCACCTCAGCTTAATTTTATCTAAGTTACTTCTGAAATACTCATTTTGAGATGTAATAAGAGATTCATCACATGCCTACTTCTTATTTTCTAGACAACTTTTTTTACAGCAGAGCTGTAATCACAATAAACTCAAAGGAACAGAGGCATGATATAGAATCATAGAATCATTTAGGTTGGAAAAGACCTTTGAGATCATCAAGTCCAACTGCTAACCCAGGACTGCCATGTCCATCACCAAGTCATGTCCCTAAGGACTGCATCTACACATTTTTTAAATAGCTCCAGGGATGGTGATTCCACCACCTCCCTGGGCAGCCTGTTCCAATGCTTTAACCACCCTTTCAGTTAAGACATGTTCCCTAATATCCCATCTAAACCTCCCCTGGTGTAACTTGAGGCCATTTCCTCTTGTTCTGTCACTTGGTATCTGGGAGAAGAGACCAACCTCCACCTGTCTACAACCTCCTTTCAGGTAGTTGTAGAGAGCAATAAGGTCTCCCCTGAACCTCCTCCTCCCCAGACTAAACAACCCCAGTTCCCTCAGCTGGTCCTCATAAGACTTGTGCTCCAGACCCTTCACCATCTTCATTGCCCTTCTCTCTGCATGCTTCAGCACCTCAGTGTCCCTTCTGCAGGGCCCAAAACTGAACACAGTGTACTGAGACCTATATATATGAGCACCTAGACATTTTGAAGAAATATATTTTCCACAATTTTCAGGATAAATCTTATTCACAGCCACAAGCATCACTAGTAAGCTTGACAAGGTGGGATTCACAAACTTCAAGTGTCTGTATCTGAGGCAATTACCTAAGATTCCCTTCATAGCCAATAGAGAAATAGGTACGCTAAGAGTAATTTGACCTGTTTTCATCATCTATTTTAGGATGAGATGAGTCATACTTTAGATGTGCTTACTTATTTCACTGAACATAAATGAGAGCACAGAGACACTACTTTAGATGTTAAATACATCTACACTATGATTTATGTTGATTAAGATCTGATGTCTATATTTGGTCAAAGGAAACCAAATCACATTGACTTTTGATGGTTTTCAATTAAGCACAATAAAAAGGTTCATTTAGGGGCATGTCTTACATCCTATACAAAAGACACAGTAAAAATTAAGAAGTGAGACCAAGGTCTAATCAGGTGTCTGTTGTGGTTTACATGTGGAGAAATTGGTTGGACTGGTAACGTGAGATAACACTTTCCTTCAACAAAGAGTTACAAATACGTGCCAATGTATGATTTAATTGTTTATATAGGCAAAAGTGTAGCATGGGATATCATATGGTTTTTTTTTTAAAAGGGACAATGCAGAGGAAGAAGCTCTTCTATCTTCACTGTCATAGTCCGATATCAAAACAGAAATTTGATGATTGTGAGGAAATCTATGGCTTACACTGGTATTACAGTAAGCAGACAAAGTCCTACATTTGTGTAGTATGTGATTTGTATCTAGATATATATATATAAAAATATATAAGATAAATATATAAATGGAACAAGCTAGAAAGATCAAACAATTAGGATGTGAAGAGTCCTAGTTTCAGTTCCTTTCTTGAGAACTTCTGTTTTGAGAAGCAGATGGATACTATACATGAATATTAGTATTTTTAGAGCATGTGTATATGGTGGTGTGTGTATGCATATTTATGAAAATAAAAAAGAACATATTATCTGCCATATACAAGAAAACAATTATGTCCCACATTGCTGGTTATCAGTTTGAAGTTCAGAGGCCTGTAAACATTATTTATTTAATGGTTTGGTAAGAGCAATATCTTTATTATGTTTATTTTATAAAAAACTCTTTAAATGACACCAAGGACAAATAACTAATAACTTACCCTTACTGCCCATTCCCTTTTGATCATCTGAAATCCTTGGAAAGCTTTCCACATCCGTACTTTGCAGTGTTCCAGGTTTGTATTTTGGCATTGACATTTATATCTTCTATAGCCCTTATGTATCAAAGAGAATATGAACCTTCCAAAGGTTTGGTTTTTTGGCTGTGGGGTTTTTTTGTGTGTGTTTGGGTTTTTTTTTTGTTGTTTGTTTATTTGTTTGTTTTTGAGTAGTAATATATTGCTAGCAATGTTGCATTTTTAGCAACATAACATCCTAAAAATGCATGTCTGAGATATCTGAGTATTATAGAGGTGCTAGCCCAGACATGCTAAGCTGCTTCCTTCCCCCAGGAATACCCTTTGGTCTGCAGTGAGGAGCAGTCATCCAAATATGCCCCAAAGCAAGCTTATTTACAGCCACATCGGGAGACGACAACTTTCCTTTTCACTAGGGGCTCCATTGGTAGGCCATACCATCAGCAGGCACAATGAATCATCACATCCCCTCCTCTGTTTCAGCTTCTCTTTGCCCATCCCTCTATCCCTCTGGATATCATCACTAAGACCCACGGAGGGGACTTTTTCCTCCTCATACCTGTACAGTTTCCTCCTCCAAGGCATTGTGGTGCAGGTGGCTTTATGCTGGGAAGTGGCCACTACAATGGTGTGCACCTGGCAGCCAGCAGTTTGATGGCACAAAACTTTGCTTCCCAGCCCAATGAGTTCAGCAGAGCTTCAACCATGGTGACACCATCATTATTTTAAATCCTCTAGTTAATGGTGCAAACCAAATCTGTCTCAGTAAACAGCCCCCATGGTGTTGGCTTGCCTCCTTAAGATTCCTCCTTAACCCCCCGCTCTCAGCAGCTACCTTTCTGTCAATATGCTCTGGGTTGGCACAAACCACTTCTCCTCACACCTGTGATTGTATTGGGAAAAAAGACCAAAATAAATATTTAAAGTGTACATGCGAGAAGAAAAGGGCCGTTTTCCCTTTTCTGTCATTGATTTCCTCTGTTCCTCAGTTACTGGTCCGGCTTTATTTATTTATGATATTCTGTCTCAGACTGCATTTCACAGGCAAAAGTCCTTGTTGCTTTTCCATGGTTGTTTGTGCTTGTCTTGCATATGATGGCAAAGAACAGGGGGAAAAATGCACAGAGAATGCTCTAGATGAAAGCAGCCGTAAAACCACAAATCTTGGCTGAAGGACTCAGAAGAAGATAGTCAGTAAAATGACTGTTACACTCCTTTTCTAAATCTATTAGCTTTCACATTCATAATGCCTCCTGAGAATGTCATGTGCTATCCTTTAACTCACTAGACTTGTAAAATAAAAATCTAACCCATGAGAGTGTGTAGAAAAGATACGAATAAAATTAGCTTGTTTTCTTCTAAATGTTTAAAAAGTAATAACAGACTTTTACTGCTTTTAACAGGGTTTCATATTTTTCTCCTAAGTGATTGCAGAATTCCTGTTATGCATAAAACCCTCAAGAAGCAATGGTAAATAGCATTTAAAAATGAAAAACTCTTTCTTTCACTTGGAAACACACCAATTTTTTCAGACCAGTTTGGCTTACTTCTGCTACCTTGTACATGCACTGGAAAGCTGGATTTAAGAATGGAGGATTTCTATATCCCCAAAGCCCCTAGATAACCAGAGTTCCTTACTGACAAGAATAGACTTTGCATAAGACCCATTTGTTGGGTTCAGAGCTGAGTAACAGTGATCAGGAAATAAAGTCCTGCTCAGAAGCTGAATCGTTCATCTGCTATAAAGTGGTGGTTGGTCCAGTTGTGTTTGTTTATACTCTGAAATATTCTAAATTCACATGTTTACAAGATGGATGTGTTTCAAAGGTGGGATACTGCCATACGTTACTGGCAGTGTAGATGCTGTGTCTAGCAAAACAAGTCTGTAAGCTGCTGATTGCCAGAAGCCAGGAGGGCACAAGGGGAAGGCTTTCTCTCTACTTGGATTCCTTACATCTTTTTCTAAACGTCTCCTACCAGCAAAAACCAGAAGCATACTGGGACAAACAGACATCCATGTATGACTAGTCTGATATTCAGTGTTCTCACAAGGAGTAAAAGCCTTTGAAATCTAATGGCTTGCTCTGTCCTAAAGGAAACCCTTCCTGCGCGGGGGGAGCTGCATCTGCCTGCTTTTGCTTTTATCTACTCTGGGGCTAATGGAAGACATCGGTTTCCTGTTCTGTCAATCTTGCCTGTCAAGCAGACACTGAATTCACTTTAATCAAAGCCACAAACTTTTAACAAGGCATACACGGAAGGTTCAGCATGTCTTTCTTGCTTGTACGTATGTACTTTACCTTTTGAAACATCAGCTGTTCACATTGTGTGACGGCCAGATGCTGGGAAGGTGAAACTCTCCTGTTGTTCCATTGACTTCAATAACCATGCTGACTTGTACTAGCCAAGCTTCTGCTCTGCAACTTATATTTTCAAGCCTCACATATATACATCTACAACTGGAGAAATAGAGTTGATTTTCTGATTTTCTTCCATTGAAACAAACTTATTTCCAAGGTATTATTTTAAAACAATGTTTTGCTTGCTGCTTCTCTCAGAAGAACAACTTTCTATCCCTGCTTACTTATTTTCTTTCATTTATATCCTAAAAAAAAATTTTAAACTTCTTCCTGATTTTTGGCATCATGTTTTAATGTTAAAAAAGAACAGAGATCCATTTATTTGGATAGAACTCCATCAGGCATTGAATTACATGGAATTCTATGTATCTTTAGTACTCAGTGTGACCAGCAATGGAGGACATAGATAGTGATGGAAAATAAATCTGAATGTAAGAAGGCAGATGAAATGTTGGTCCTATTCATAGCAACACTGCTACCTTTAAAATGCCAGAATTTAAAGACTTAAATCACCAAGCTTCACATGCTCCCCGTTTCAGGGCAATAACCCCTAACTCTAAAGTACAACACAGACAAGATCTCTTAAGACCTTGGGGCACTTGTAACTTGAGTATCCTACATGTCCTATGGTTTAAGTCTTTATAGATTACTTACAAAGATCAGATAGTGCAAAGAAGTTGAGAACAAACCATGCTCACTTTGATACTATTTTCATACCAAATTTCCTCTTTGAAAACCACAGAAGTAGAATATAGGTTGCCCATGTTATAAAAACAGCAGAAGTTGTATTACAAAAGTGTTTTAACACAGAGCTCATGATTTTACCTCTTTTTTGTAATTTGACTTTTAAAATTCTATCTCTGTTTAAAAGAAAAAAGGCAATAGGAAAAACCTTTTAAAATGTTTTAAATTTGCTTAGCAGGAAAGTTACAAGGGAAGGTAACAGATGGATAAAAGGGCTTTGAAGAACTTTTTCAGACCAATAAAATTTAATTTTCTTTCATTAAAATGCTAACAGTCATGATTAAAAAGTACAGAGCATGAATGATGTCTTACCCTGGCAGTACACCCCCCCAAAAAATCTATGAAAGTGTTTTTCTATTCCTATTTTCAATGACATATTAATCATAATCGTAGCTTCAACCACAAGTTTTGCTACTCACGATTTAGCAAAAGGAAATACACTTGCCTCCCCCAGTTTATCAGGAGTAAATATTGCATATCAAGCACAAACATAAACCAAATATCTGGTCAAATAGAGGAGATGGGAATTGTTCAGCCAATGAGTAAATTATTCAGTTCTGGTAATGTTGCAGCTATTTAACTGTTGCTAATTGCCCAGCTATATTTACTGAACACCTCAGAAGACAATAAATGAATAAAAGATCCTCTGAATCACTGGTGTGTATGAACCAAACCATCAAAGTGTGCTGTTGTGTTTGAGTTAGTTTCTCCAGAAGTATAAAAATCCTCTTCCTGGAAACTTTGATGGTAGGTGGTAATGACTTCTGTTCTCTAAATGCTTGTACACAGATATATACTTTTGCTTAAGTAAATAGTCTATGAGAGTGTGCCCATGAATAATGTGACAGATATAGAAAAGTATAGGCCTGGCTGACTGTTCTAATGTTTACAAAAACCTCCATGTCTTGCAATCTGTTGTTAAAAGGTAGACAAATTTAGATATTTTTCACATTATATCTGATGTTAACTACATCAGTCTGTGTTGTGTCATTGATACAGACATTCAACATTTCAAGCAAAATAAAACAACACAGGCTGTGCCTTTGTTCATTTTCATATTTCATGAATGTTGAGGCTTTAAGCAATATTCATGTGGATTTGCTTCTCAGTGTAGATGATTTTTAAGATCTTTTAAAAAAAAAAGCCTCAGCTAAACTGAATCAGCAGACATCCAAAACACAAATGCTAGGCTAGTGTTCGCCTATTCCACTGACACCTAATCTGTCTGATGCGGTTTAAATATTTTTACTTTTCTTTATTTTTACTTTTTCTTTCGGAAAATAGAGCATTCCAATGCTTTTCCTTGCTGATCTTACAGTTTTCTTTGTCGTCAGTGCTATGTCTTCCTCACTCCCCTTTCTTTGCCCTCCATATCCACTCCTTTATCTTACCTGAGGTTGCCATGAATGCTTATCTCCTGATTTGGTTGCTTGGCCACCACCAGGGAACTCTCACTTTTTCTTTAGCCATTGAGGCTGCGGGTACCTGATTTCAAAATGAGGCAATGGAGCTGGTGATGTGACAGTGGGAAGGACAACAGGGAAGGGGGACCATCAACCCCCTGGATGGGGTCAAGGCAACTTTTGTTCCCAGGGAATCAGTGTATCTTACTTTGCTTGTCCCTCAGTACAAAAAACATTGCGCTTTTTTTTTTTTTTTTTCTTCCCCCTTGGGTTGCCCCCCCACCCCTATTTTTTTTTAACTCATGCCAGTTAAGATGAGCTCATCTGAAGGCATCTGATCTCATCAACAGGAACATGGACTAAGAGCAGTGTTAGATTTGTGAAGGCAAATTTTCTCTGCTTTCCTCAATACTTATAAGTCCCTATATCATAAGGGCACAGTCGTCACCCATCAAATGCACTAGAATACTGCCTTCTCTCAGCTGGATGCAATAGTTAAACCCCTTCTTCCTACGGTACTCAAATGGGCAATTTAAAGCCTTTTCCTAACACGCAGTGGCACCAGTGCCTGTGAGATCAGTAATGGTACATGAGAAACGTTTCTGTCCCAGGTAACAAGTTCAAATCCACCCTGGGCTGAACATGAATCTTGTAAGACAGCTGTTTAGCTGGCTTTGTGAAGTGTTGAAAGGAGGTAGTGTCACACTGATTCTCAGTGGGCAGGTGTCTACTTGGTGGGACAATGGATCTGAGATGGCACACTTTGTGGTGGTCTCAGCAGACAGCCCCAGGAGTAAAACAGTGATCTACTCAATGCTAAGAGTTTAGCCCTGAGTTAAAATATGCCAGCAGGGTGATGTGAGGAAGCATTATCTGTTTTGCTTTATGCTCTCTCTCCGCAAAGCTTGCTTTAGCTGCAATCACACACCTCCTATGAATTCTGGATAGGATAAAAGAAAACCGGATTGTGCAGCTGAGTGAAAGCCTCCTTGCTTTGTGCCTCCATTAAGACAGTGGGGTTCGTTTGAAACGTTGGCTTACATGCAAATCAGGAATGCACAAGGTAATTGTATAACACACGGAATGGAAATAGAAAAACAAAAATGGTTTGGATCCACTATTTCATTTGAATTTAAGTTAATCTTGGTGATCTTTTAGTGCATAATATAACGAGAAAGGCAAACAGTATATTAAATTACGTACAGACAGTCCACAGTCATAAAATGTTCAGAAGAAAGTACTCCTTGTGGCATTTCTATTTCTTACTTCTTCACTGGCTCCATTAAGATACAAAAAATAAAGTACAAATGTTTTAGTCTGACAATGAAATCTTTGATGACATTTAATTAAATAATAAGGGAAACAAGCCAAGAGAAATATTACAGCATAACATCACAACAGATTACTCTTGTATTTAACATTACTTTGACATGAGAGAGAAACACATTGGGGGAAGAGGGGGAAGAATTTTTCCAAAGCACCTTTTCACTTTTGATTTAAATTTAGGACACCTAAATCTACTGGTCTAAGAAAACTGTTGTGGACATGGAGCTTCTCTTGCACTTCAAGTTAACCAGGATCAGATCCCTATCAGTAGCACTACTCTAGTGTGTGAAAGTTTGCAAGATTCAACCTTTGGTCCATAGTTATTTAAAACAATCCTTTACACACAGTTTATCTTTAGGGTTGAATCAAAATGGCACTGCAAATATAACCAAGAACAGATGTGGTTCACACCAGTTGTCATTTACTGTTTTTCAAAACTTACATGGATGTCAATGCAATGTGTGACATGAGTTGTGTATGGCCCCCTCTGAGAAATATGTGTAATTCCTAACTGTGAATAGTTAGCTGTACAAAAAAACATTTCATGTTTTTATTTGAGTTATCTCTTCCGCTTGTCTGTTTGTTCCTGTACTGACTCATAAATTTTTTAACAGGAACAAATATGATAAGAGTAATAGGCAAGTATGTGTCTATACATATGTCTCTCTCTCTCTCTCCGTGCAGTGTATGGAATCATTGAGACTATTTTGGCTGCTGGACAACTTTCTATGGTATTAATCAGGCATTACATTGATTTTGATTGCATTCTTATTCAGGAAGGATAATTCACTGTTGTACATCAGACATTTTTAAACAAGAAGACTTGTATTCACAGGAAGGCATAACGGCTTTATTGACTGTAATAAGTTATCAAAGCGCAACAGAGAAGACAAATTATATGCATGAAGCGTGATTATATGTTTCTCATGTTTTAAGGGCTATTTCTTTGTGCTTTGCATAAGGGTAAATGCCTTCTAGAGGCAACCCCATCTATACATGTATTTAATTTTACTTTCCTCTGTAGTTTAGGACCTGTTTAAGTGAATAATGATGGAAATTATCTAAAGCCCACTGCCATTAACAGGATGACTAATACTGACCTATGCAGGGGGGAAAATTAACCAGCTTGGAGGGAAGGAGGAAGGGTAGAAGCGGAGGAAACACCCCATTATAATTGCACTCTGCTATTATAACGCTGAAGAACTGTCCATGTCTCATAACAGAGAGGTGGCCAGGAAGCTATACATGTCCCTTTCTTCCTCCTGATTAGTGCTGCAACAAGCTACTGTCATGTAGCTGGATCACTCCTAATTACAGTCTTAGGCTTCAGACAGCCCTGGAGTGCACGTGTATATCTCATTTAAAAAGGGCCCTAATGATCCTGGTTTTTACACAGACTTAAGCAGCTAAATTTTGAAATACACAGGAATTATGATCATTTAGCGTTTCTGGCTTGATGGGCCACAAGTGCCATGAAGAAATTATTTTAATTTCAGTAGTGTAATATTAAAACTCCTATGTGTTCTGTAGGTAATAATTTAGATTAGGAAACCTCTGCCTATCTATTGTATCGATGTCTACACCTGACCTAGTCATTTCAGACTCCCTTTATTGTCAACAAGCCAACATTTCCAGAAGGTGATTCTGCTGACCTATTTTAGACATAATTATTTTAAGGTAAAATGAAAATTAGGTGAGATTGACCTCATCTGTAGTTTTCAAGTTTAAGAAAAATTGCTTTTTTTTTGCTTTTTTTTTTTTAACCCAAGAATGTCCAGTCTTCCTTTTATTTCATTTTTGTTTATTTTCATTTGCTTAACTCAGATTGTGCTAAGTGTCAAATAAGCACACAAGAAATTGCCCCCTTCCCCTAAAAGGTTATGATTTATTTAAATAAAAAAGCAGACAGGAGTTCATACATCGTCTATTATATGCTTGTATGAACTGGAGGTGCTGCAGTACTAGAGAGAGCAAAACAGCATAAAAATGATTTATCACAAGTTAGTATTGTATAAAACCTCTTGATTTATCATCCAAGCACTTCATTTAAACTACAAATAACTTCTTGCACAACACTGGCTTTAAGTCCTAGGAATGTGTATGTACATGATAAGATAAAAAGAATTATTATGGTATTAACTGTAGGAAATAAAGATCAAAGGTTACCATCATGACTCTTCCTGAACTAAAACTATGCTTTGCCTCAAAGTGATACTTCAACTGTCCTGAAAGTGTAATGAACAATACTTAAGGCGATATTTATTTTGGCATTGGTTTCTCTATAGAAGATCTGTATAATCTTAAATAAAATAATTTCCTTCAACAAGTGCTTAAATAATTTCTACATGATATATTCAAAGTATTACATTTTCCATATTGTTTGTAGCTGATTTTTTTTTTTTTTTTTCAATCCAGGTATCAAGTTTGCATGCAGTTTCCTCAAAAGCTCTGTGTTACATTTTTCTTGGTGTCATTTTTGTAACAGCAGAGAGGACTGGAGGTGAAACAACTATTCAAAAAGTTCTGGGTTTCTGTTGTTGTTACATGGAAGGATCATTATGCCTTTCCAATATGCAACCAAAATTATATGAGTGAAACTGGAATCATGGCAACCTGGCAATAAAAAAAAAACCCGCAAAAAACATTTCTTTCTGGTTCATGAGAAAAATCTTCACGCAAATGGCAGAATTTATGTACTCAGCCAATATGAAAAGAAATATATTCAATAAATCTGACAATAGACTACTTCTAAGTGAATAAATACTAATTTGCCCTTGTAATTGGCCTTTGCTCTCTTAAACAGCTATATAAATTATTCTTTTGAATCTCCCTACAGATAGTTCATGAGCTCAGTGACCACTGTGCAAGTGAATTGTAATATTCTGCCCTTGCTTGCCAGCCAGCCAGCTTGAAAAAAGCAAGTAATTCCTCTGCAGACCTACAACGTTACAGTCTTTTAAAATGGGAAGTGGTGGCTAAGGATTACATTAACTGGGGCATGAGTCTTTTTAGAAAGCAGCACTACCATGGACAAGCACCCCACTGAGGATCTGGACACTGAGGCTGTTCCATTTTTTCCTCACTTTGGCCCAATTGCAACTGATCTTTTCTTAAGTTTCACACATATGGAAGACAATAGTTTTCTACTATCTGCTTGCAACTGTTGGGAAATATGTATCTATATATTATTTTTCATTTTAAATGGTGTAATTCTGAATTTTTGGTGCTATAATGAAAAATGTAGCCTGCTCACTCCATCCTAAGAGTTAGTCCAGAATCACTGACACAAGAGTCCTTAGGCAGTTCAAGATTTGGACATCAGCTCCACAGAGCAAGGCTGCAGAAAGGAGTACAGCTGTAATGTAAGCTGCTGAAATGAGCACATGGGTGCAGGGCAGCTGGCTGAAACGAAATCCAGGCAAAACAGATGTGGATGTAGTGGGAAAATCAAAATGTTTGAAAAAAAATATAAAGCAGCCACAAACATTACGTTTTCATAACATCAAAGTGATTCTCAACTTTTGCTGCCTTTTGTGCTCATCATTGCTTCCAGATACTCTTTATCAATCTCTGTTCTTCTAAACAGAGGCTTTCTTAGCTGTTGTGAGCCATACACTCTGTCACCTATTGCTACATTTGCCTCAGTACAGTCTACATAGGGAAGGTGAAGGATGTCACTGAGAAGTTCTAGGTTTTCTGATATGTGGCACAGCATGAGGCAACACAAAGCACAATGATAGCCTTCTTCATCAGTGATCCTGGTGTTTGTCCAGTATTTAGTGTCCTGTGTCCAGACACCACAGCAAATGTATCTGGCTCTGGAGTCAGAAAAACTCTACCCATCCCCATTTACAGTCTAAAGCTGTGGAGAGTTCTCCTGACTAGTGACTTCATCTTACTGCGAGGATGTTGCATTTACCTCAGCGACAGGTGAAAGATTACTTCTTTGTAGATAAAGAAAAAGAAGATTAAGAAAGCAAAATTGTCTTGTCCACATCCATCTCAAATATATTACAGGCCAATTTTCAAAACCTCCTTTTCTTTCTTCCAGCTCCTTGTTTCACAGGAAAGTGATTACTCATTTTTTTCACGAGCACTGTTTGACGTTGTTAGGAAAGAAGAAAGCAGGTAGAGAACTCTGACTTGTCTAGGTGGCAGACAAAATGTGTCTCTCCTCTTGGATAGGAAGGCAAAGGGAAAACATAGGGAGTCATGATTTTTGAGAGAAATAAAACAGAACAGGGTAGAAAAAGCATCATTCACTACACAGATGAGAGAATAGCTCAGGAGGAGGAAAACTGGGCAAACATTTATGGTGTTACTGACTGGTTTTGGCCTCTGACACAATATAATTAATATAAAGGCTTTCCTTTGATCCTTCCCATTGTGTCCATATATTTGCTTTCTGAAGACAAGTTCCATATTATAAGCAAAATGTACTTTAGAAGGCGTACTTGCCTATTTGTGAGAAACCAATTTTGTTGTTGATTTCCAAAGTAGATAAGAAAACCCACCACAACTGCAAATTATTTCACAGAAATTCCTACTTACTCCAAAGGTTTGTATGCTACTAGAAATCAAAAGAATCAGATCTATGCAACTGATTATAATTTTTTTTCCAGATAGACTGCACATCATAATCTTGGAAAATTCCAGCTATGTTTGAGTTTCTAGACAGATACGGAGGCCTAGGCATTCAGAAGACGTTGAAGAAGGAATATTTTAGTCCCTAAATTTGTAATCAATTATGCATGTCTTTGGCTGTATATGCTCTGAGAGGATCCTCCATATTACTAGGACTAGCCAGGTGCTTAAATTTATACGTCTGTTTAGTGCTTGCAGGCTCAGAGCTAAATATCTGCTGCCGAAAGGCATGAGGGTAGAAGGATCTATGTCTAGTCACTCAGGTGCTCTCGATAGTCAATTGAGAAAAACAGCTACCTCCAGTGGGCAATTCTTTCCACCAGTCTTAGTCATTGGTCTTAAGATCTACCCTTTGGAGATGTTTATCACTCCCCTTTGTAGACATAGGGAGCCTAAAAAACACCAACTCAGACTTGATAGATTATTTTGGCTTACATGAATACTATTCTTTGTCCTTCTGACTCCATTGCTTTAAAAGTTTAAAGGTTTCTGTGATTGTCTTATCTTTATTTTTTACCAAGCTTATTAAGACAATCGGTGACTGAACTGGTAAATATCTGTTTGTTAAAATTGTGTTTCTAAGGACACAGTATATCAAATACATGTTGCATGATACTTCTAATCTCACTTTCAGTTGTGGTTTTTTCACTATTTGCCCTTGAACTGCTGATTCAAGACATTCAGTTTTACACTGTCCTGGATTTTATTCAGTTTCCCTTAAGAATACATGTTAAGGACGTGTCCTTGTCATTCTTTCTAAGACTATAGCATGAACTATGGTAGGAACAAATAGTGCATGTTTGGTATCATTTTAAGATACCCTTGCTTTATAAAAATGACCTTGTTTGACTATGTATATTAAATAAACAAATTATCTCTTTCTTATTCATCTGGAAAAAGGCTTTGGCTATCTGCTTATTCAAAATATGGTAAAGCATTGTCTTCCTTTGCTTGTCTCATGACATGCAAACTATAAACCAACAGAGTGATAACACTCTTACCACTGGAAGAATGTTATGCTATATCAAGCTGTACTTTGCACAGACATTGTATACTTAGGAGTATACTAAAATGTGCACTGCAAATGTGGCAAGTGAATACATGTAAACAGTTCACGGAGATCAGCCATCATTTTATGTAAAACTCCTCAAAACGGTACATACAGACCCTCAAGAATGCTTCAAAAAAAGGAAAAAAACCCAGTTTTATCATATTCCTAAAATTAAGTCAGTTAATGTATTTGAAAAAACACTCACATATGAGTTGCACAGGGAATTGGATACAGGCATGCAACAAGAAGTTCTGGGCTCATTCTGGTGCTGTGGCCTCAGACAAATTATCTTCTTTGCTTTATTTTTATTCCTCTTTTAGTAAAATGGGCATACTTTAGGTTTGCCTACTTACATAGTGTAGCAGGGTCAGAATATCATTCAAGTACCTTAAAAGATAAAGCAAGCCAGTGACACAATGCTGAGACTTGGAAGATGGACACTTGTATGTCCAAGGGAGGGTTTGAAAGTGTGAGGAAAGCTGGATAATGTGGTACTGGAAAACTGCTTCTTTGATTTGTTGTTCTGAAATACAGCCTAAGGTTCTTTCTTTATATTAAGGCTATACAGTCAAGCATAAAAAATGACGCTGCCATCTGTCAGTATAAAATATTCCTGTCTAGTGGAAATCCTGATGCTTTTTAGCTGGTGGGGCATCCTGCCAAGGGCTGTTAGGGAGGTGGAGGGTGCCTCCTGTTCTGGTGGGCTGCACTGCTGGGCTTGATGTTAGCACATGCATTGCTGACACCTAGCACAAGGGTGAAATAAGACTCAGAATTTTCATCAGAGTTATAAAGTTCTGGTTGGGATGAGCCCCAGCGTCCCCAAGGTGAGAGCCTTTCCTGTTGCTGCCAAGTTGGCCTCACCAGATCTGCCTTGGCGGCCCCTTTGATCTTGATATTTGAAGATTTTTCAGTGCACATTTGACACATTCCCACTGTAACTACTAGTTCTTAGGTTATTTTTATAAAGAAGTATTTTATAGCAGGCATTAGACAATGTTAACATCCTATTTTCAGTTAATGCTGAAAGTAAGGGAAAGGGAGGCTATTAAATAAGGAACACATTCCTCTCTGGTCCTAAGGACCATTTGTATATATGGGGGATTGCATGCATAGGTGTGAACAAGTACAGACCAAGGCAGATCACTTAATCTAAAGAGTATGTCTTCTATACTGGACAATGAGTCCAAACAAACTGGAGGTCTGCAGCTAAGAAAAGAAGGTAAAGCTAGTTAAGAAAAAGGAGTTACCTGGTTTTAGAAAGAGGATTATTTATGAATAAGAGAGTTCTTTGTGAGTAAGGAGAATGCTGTCATACACAGTTTAAGAGGCATGGCTAAGAAAAAGTGAAAGAAAGAGGAAGGGCTTTCCTTGCCTGTTGAAAAGATGTAATTTTTTGACTCCAAGTAATTAAAAGGCACAGCAGATTCCTCTATAAAAACACAGTGAAGAGCAAGCTCTGTCATTTTACCACCAGGTAAACTTGCTGAGGTCAGCTTCTGGCCAAGGTGTAGGGCTGACCTCAGCAAATTTACCTTGTGGTAAAACCAACAGGCTTTGATCTTTACTTTGTTTTCACCTCAGGACAGCTCCTGCTCACTAGTTACCTGAAGGTAAAAATCACACCTTCTTTTATCACCAAAGCTAAGTCTATGAAGCAAACAGACTGGTAATAAGAAGAAATTAAGAGCCGATGTATGACATCTAGACATCAAAGGAGGAGATGCAGGGCTTGTTTCACTTCTTCAAGAGGAAAAAGGAAATTTAGAAATGATATGAGGCAGAAGATGTAGTAGAAATGGTAGATATGATTGAATATTATGTACAATTACAGTAGTCTTTTAGACAAATAAGGCAGGGAGAAGAAAAGAGAAGAAATGAGGTGGGAAAGCAAGGAAATAAAGGGTGGAGTAATGATGGGGAGAGATCCAATGCAGAGACAAATATTTTTTTTGGTGGGATTTAAAGAAATAGGAATCTGGAGGGAAGAACATGAGACGGGCTGCATTTGGAGGCACACTGGCTGGTGAAGCAAAAGGAGCAAGCAATAGCAAGACAGCATTACACCATGCCAGGGGTGGACTGACATCGACCTCAGGAAATATGATGAGATGTGTAAGAAGTCATGAACCCAGCACACAGCGGTGCAGCAGGTGGTAAACTCAGGTCATTGAGGACTGCTTTCTGCAGAGGTAAGTAGGTAAGTAGGCTGTTTCACTTGGGGAGGAGGTCAAAGAGGACTCAAGAAAGGGAGGATAAGAAAAATCTGTGATGGGACATAGGAAAGGCAGGAATATAGAAGAAAGAACATGTGGGGAGCCACTGCTTAGTCTTGCTCTGCTTTTGGACATGATTGCATGCACTCAGCAAAATCTTTGCCATGTAATATCTGCTACATTTCTATAATTTCTGTGGTGTTGCAGATTGCCGTAGCTATTTCTATACTGTCCTATAAATAACTGGGGTTATTCTAGGCTTTGATTTGGTGGGGTTTTTTTGTTTTTTTGTTTGTTTGTTGATTATTTATATATATATATTTAATATCAAGATTACACTTCTGTGAGCCCAATTTAGTCAGGTTATGTATTTCAGAGCAAACAGCTTGCTTTGCCTAAGTACTTCTGTGAACTGAACAGTCTGCCCTGAGGCAGGCAAATCCAAAGCCAAAGAGGGATGCACCCTTCATATTCCACTAATTGATTGAAGGGGCAAATGATCTATAGGAAAAGTTGCATCATTAACTTAATTGAGGGCAAAGCCTAATTAGAGGGGAAATGAAGTAGACAGAGCCAGAGACACAGCAGGCCTTCATGTGAGATGTCAACAAACAGACATTGTAACTAAAACCAGACAGCAACCGCAGTACTTCATTTACATCTTCAATTTCAATGTGAAAACATTTACAGTGATTGTGATGTGTATGTGAGATTTCAGAGGAGGAATGCAAAAATTTAACAGAGCTAAACTGAAATCAGCAGGTTTTAGAGTTATAGAAAAAGATCAACTGACTAAAGTTGCTTCAAAAAATCCTGAGCAAACTGACTGAAGTTACTTAAGACTGCATTTGTGCTTTTCCAGTATATTTAAACTCTACATTCCTGAGGAAATCCAACAAGAACTGCACCAGGAATTTTACAGTAGCAAGTAAATAAACCAAGTAAATTCTAGCAGACAATATTGCTTCAGTTTTACTATAAAGAATACCTGAATGCAGGCATAAAACGTCACTTTTGCACATTTGTTCTTTAAATGGTCACTCTGTGGAGTTACTTTTCTGGAATCCCTTTGCTTGTGCAGAGGCATCCCCCCTCAGAATCACAAGCTTCTGAGCTGTGAACTGGTGATGTTAAATTCTAGAGTCTTGTTAAGTATTTTAAACATTAGTTTAATATCTGAACTAAAACAGGTGGAAGTGGTCTTTTTGAGAGACCTTTTCCACTGTGTTTTAGGGGCTTGCTCTCGGCATGCAACTTCTTTTTTTTACCAACTGCAGGAATACAAACAAAACCTTTTCATAAGAAAAGCCACTTAAGTGAAATGAGGAATGTAAGCAGACATGTTTTGGCTACAGTGCAAGTCTTTAAAGTATATAGGCATTATTATACAATTTAACTGCAGTCACATGGGTATTGTGCATTCTTTAAAAAGCTGGGCCCTGAGCCTGCTCCCCATATATGCGCAATATTTCTGTGTGTATATATAATTAAAAAGTGTGTAAACATGTTAATAAATGGAAAGGGAAAATGATTTTTATTGTGAAAACCAACCCTACAGAGAGCCAGAAGAGTCATCACATACTAATTAGCCAAAACATTTTCGGGCTGACCTCTTTGCTGTTCTAAGGAAAATTATCGACAGTTTGTAGCTTCACATTTTATTTATCAATGTAGTCGCTTACCAGACAACAGAGTTATCCCCATGTTTACAGCAACTGTATATTAAATAGATGCTTCTGTATCTGTATTTTATTCCCCATACTTTCTGTCCTCCCTAGCTGACACAACCACCCTCATCTCCTGTCTCCTTCCATACAGATCAGCACATAACCTCAAACCTTTGTCCTGGATCTGCTGATGCAGCTCTGAAACGAGAAAACTCCCAATGAATTCTTGGAAGATTTTACTTGTGTTGGATCACCCTATCATTCCCAAGTCAATTTGAGTTTTTTCCTCAAGACAAAATAGGTGATCCAACCAAGATAACACGCTGGCTCCCTTGTAATTCAAATTCTCCTATGTAAAGCTTGAAAACACGGACTTTAGGCACAAGACAGGAAGAGGCTCCTCTGAGTACAGTATTAGTAATTATCTATGTTGTGTGACAAGCAGAACTAAATACACCTCAAGTTAGCCTAACAAATGCATATTGTGCCATTCTTGAAGCTAAAGACCTTCAGGGCAAACCTCCTTTTAGTTCTCTGAAAGTACATTAGCTCAAAGCTAATTTTGGTGGGAAATGGAATTTATAAAATTATGGGTTTCAAGACAGCAAAAATTACAGCAGTCTACAAATCACTGGAGCAGTCTTTCTTATTTCAGCTTTGTAGTAAAGTTTATTGTAAACTAGGTAATAAGAGGAAATCCTGCTTGGATCATACCAGACTATAATAGTTGAATGTTAACACATTTATTATCACCTGTCACATCCCTATGAATGCATCATTGTGAACATGCGTTTGGATCTAGGACAGCATCATTAATCATCGTTCCAAAAAACCCCACAGTAGTTAATTATTTGTCTCAACATATTGCATTTAAATCATCCTCCTCATTAAATCAATTACGAAACAATGTAAGTATCCTAATTGAGCTACTAAGGGCTAGAACATTGTTGCAAAACAGAAACAGAAAGAAACTACCAAATCCTATCCTGATTTTCAAGTACATAAAGTCTATTTTTTTTATTCTCTAGCAGAAATCATACAGCTTGGGAATTATATTAGGAAACCTTTCCAGGGCGTATTAGCTGGGGTTTGGCAATCTGCTACCTTTGTCATGTGGCTTTTTACAGCTTGGAACACAAGCAGAACTTACTCGTGCATGCTCATAATATATACTGTAAACATATCTTATGATGCAAAGAAATTTTTAACACTTCCCACTGTTCTCAATGGAATACGGAAAACAATGGAAACTATTGAACCCTCTATGTTTTTGAAAATATGGTCCAAATGTATATCAAACCTGCTTTCTCAAGAGTGGCATTCACTGAAGCAAATATTGTGTATATCGGGATTTGCTGCCCCAGGCTCCCATTATAGTAAGCAGAGGGAAACAAGCAGTTTTAAGACTCGATTCAACTGAGTTATTTAGATCATCTGCTTTGGGATGAGATGAATCACAACCTAGAAGTGCCTCTTTTTTTCCATTGACCCAAGAGGGAGTGTGACCAAGACTTATAGGTGTCAAGATGAGGATGTCTACACTTCAGTAATATAAATCTCAGCCTAATATCCATTAGCCCGGAGGATGACATAATACAGGCAACATGAACTCGAAAGCTCAAAAGGAAAGAATGAAGAGATGCAGACCTTTAATTATTTACACGTACAGCATCATACAAGACACAAAGCTATACCAAGGACTTGATTGTAAAGAGTGGTGGGACCTAGCCTAGCAAACAGATACAGGAGATAAAATGACATGGAAAATCCACTGCAGACTGTGCTATAGATGGAAATAATTCTTATAGACAACAACTAACTGTGGAAAATATATTATTTCCAAATACTACTAATTTCTGTGGCTTTTATATTTTCTTTTGTTTTGATAAGGTTCCCATATGGAGTATAGATACTTCAGCTGCTGTTCTTTTCAGTTGTTGGTCTTTCTATTGTAATATTTGTTTGTGGTATCCTACCGCAGTACTAATTTTGTCAAGTACATTAAATCACTCTAGCCATTTTGAAGTCTCAAATTTAAGTTATTATCAGCTGGGGCTGAATTTACTTCAATATTGATGCAAAATGCTTTATTCTCCTCACTCACTAATTTTATAATACCTTGTCTTAGTAAGAATTTCAGTCATAAATACTCTTTCTGAAAGGAAAGCTGTATCATTTAGGGGATGTTTTGCTTTCCTATCTCTGGCATCCGATTTGTTTTGGGGTAAAAACGCTGTAATGTTGATTGACTTCAGCAGCAAATGAGTCCCACTGCCAGTGCTAACGAGCTATTTTGGCTTCTTTTTCAGGTAGGTTTCCCACAGCCCTAGGACCTGCCTCTGTTTTGAGTAAGGGTTCCCCGTGGCATTGCATGAAATCTTGTCTAAACAGTGCCCAGACTGGCTTTTTGGTCTGATTGATTCTTGGTTTTGTAATAGGGATACTTTTGCATTTAAGTCACTTAGACTTGATAGTCTTCTCCTCTGACAGAAACAAGTAGTCAATGCAAGATGGAGGAGAACTGCACAGTGTGCGACAACCCATCAGTTTTTACCTTTCTCTTTAACATCTGGGTGCATCAGCATTATGGCAAATATATTCATCTTTAGAAGAGACGATCTTATTCTGAACATCACTCTCCACCGAGTAAGTACTGCTTCCATCATCCTCTTCTGTGCAGTAGTTACTGGTAGATTCTTTCCTCTTCTCTCCCACAAGTTACAACAGGAGAATCTATATAATTCTTCATGTTTTTCAACTTCCAGATAAAACTATCCACTTTACAGATTTCTGTAGTTTTGGGTGCTTTTTTACTATGCCTCCCAAAAAAAGCCCCCTGCCAAATGAACTACAATCAATAGCTTTTTTTTTTTTTTTCTTTCTTCAATTAATTTTAAGAATAGGTAGGGAAGAAGAAAAAGAAATCTAAAAATGTTTCCTTTATAGGACAAATAATTAATGTCAATGTAAAAATACATTTTCAATAGATTCATTGTAAATTCCATCTTCCAAGTTTCCTATAAAAACTAACATTTGTCAACAATTACCACTTGGTGTTATACAACACTTCCTTCAAAATATTTGGAGATACCTACTGTGTAGCAACCATAAGCAAATGTTGATTTTTAATAGCTTTTATTATATGTGGTCTTGTTACTGGTGAAAACATGATTAACTTTCTGAGTAATTTCATACTAAATTACAACTCATTTTATTTTTAATAGCATTGTAAATAGTCACACTAAACTTGCAAAACAAAACTCTAAATCCCAGGAAGGAATAAATTGTGCAGAATTAATTGACTTGTGAGTGGTTTCTTTTCCTCAGTGTCTGCACATACTAAAATTCAGCACATTCTACATTTAATAAATTGATTAAAATTACAGGACATATATTGTTAATTAGGAACTAAACCTCACTTTTCACAAAGGATTGACATCCCCTTTTCACCTAAAATATGCAAACTAATATTTTGTGTAAATAAATGTTGAATTTTGTGGACATGGTAGTAAAGCAAATTTGTCAGCTTTACTAGATTTACCAAATTCTCAGATTGTTTTTGGAATCTGTTTTGGAGGTACAGACTCTTTGTGAGTTTCCCACAGACAAAGGCACACTGGTCCCCATCCCACTGACAGCAGCAGTGCAAGTTGCCACTGTCTCCAGCGCAAGGAGGTTTCAGCCCAGAAGGCAGAACCATTTGCTAACATGAAGGAATAGGGGCAGCCTTGTTAGTGGAGCTCTTTCCCAGGAAGTCAGAAGCTGATCAGCTCTACACTCAGCAGGAGATGTCAACAAAGTCTATAGAAATTATGATGGGCGCTTCAGATTACACGAAGAAATTGTGACTTTCTCAGAAAGGTCATATGTAAAACATTCTCCTTAAATGCATTCCCCTCAAATTAGATCAGCAGTTTACACAATATAATTAATGATTTTAGGCATTGTTTCTTAACAAATAACTGAAAAAACTATCTGTAAAGATGTTTTAGAAAGAAAACAGAAGTCAAAACAAAAAAAGGTTTTTTAAAATTAAAAATCTTAAAACGTGAACAGCTAACACTCATAAGCTATGAAGGCAAAATCCTGCTACTCCTGCTGGGAGTCAGGCTTTGCCCACAGCAAAACTAGTGGAGATGTTACTGTGGTGGCAATAGCCACGGCATTTTCAGTGCTTTGCGGCACTTGAGGAAAAAAAACAAAACAAAAATGAAAGAAAACTATCCTGCTGCCTGAGGCATGCTCCCCAGCAAAGCCCAGCTCTTTAGGCTTGGGTCAGGGAAGACAGGATTTGCCTCAACAGGATGCACGAGTGGATTAACATGACAAATTAACTGTTAATCCAAGTAGTAGCCAGCTATTAATAAAGTCCTCCTGAACACTACCTTAGTGGTTTGAACTCTTTGCTCCAGGTGTATTTTGAGGTTGGAGACTGAATATGAACTAGCCTCCTGTCTAAAGGCAGATGCAGTGGTCATCTGGGTGAACAAATATAGATGAGTCCATCCTGCAGCGTTCTTAAAGATGTTAGTTTTAGTATGACCCTGGACAAGGCACTTCAAACTCTGGATCTGAAACAAAGAGGGTATTTTGGCTACTCTTCAGTCTCACTTTCTCTAAACAACAGATGTGGATCTGTCTAAACTTGGTAGAGGGAATGAGCTGGAGGGAGGTGCTTGCAGCCTGCCACTGTTTCAATTTTGACATTTGTAGCTGCCAACTGTTAATGGTTTTCCACCGGACAGTTATGGCTAGGTTGTTGTGTTTTTTTTAACTATTGCACTATTATTTGTGAGCAACCGGTTATCAGACCACTGCAAAAGTATTTTAGAAATCACTGGAAGTTTTCTTTTTGTGCTTTGGAAACATGAAAGAAACTGATCTGAGCATTCCCTGCATCCACCTCTATTTCACTTGTTTGCAAGTTTAGTTTTACTTTCTTGCAGTCAGTGGCAAATCTCAGTGAATTTAACTACAGAAAAAGGGATTCGAGCCACACCAGTTTAAGTTCAATATTGCAATTTATATTGGTATGAGGAGGAAAAAGATTACGAATAATACTTCAATAAAAGTTTTAGTTCCAAGGGCTTATTAATTTAAGTAATATAATTTAAATTTAAATGAAAAGAACAACAGGTATGTGACGCAAGTGCCAACAAAAACAGGTATCTAGCCTGAACATAATTATGCAAGTAAATCTCCTTTTGCCCTTACTGAGCATTTGGCTCTATCACTTTAATGAGAATTTTATTCTGTCCAATGACTGCAGGACTAGGTCCTCCATCTGTAATGACTAAACTTCTCAGAAATGTTTCAGTCTTACAGACAGTTTTCATCCCTGCGTCTCTATATATTTACATTAGCAAGCTTTTATTTTCCAATAAAAAATGTTTGCCAAATTTTGCCTGAACACATAAAGTATAAAATACTTCAGACAAATATGTGGTCAGTTTCCATATGATAGGAAGTCTTTCATTTGTACAGTAATTGTTTTTAAGTTTTGCTTGTTAGTAAACTATTTTTTGTATTATGCTTTAGACAATGTATACTTAGGGGAGGGGGGCATTTGCTTATTTTTTAAACACAAACACTCAGGAACTGCACAGTTCTCAAGACTTCAAGCATTTCTTTTATGTTTCGCATGATGTAGGAGACCTTGGTGATAGTTTGTAATTAAAGGGTTCTGAAAAGCTTTCTTTAAAGGAAAGGAAAAACATAAAGAATAAAGAAGAAAGAAGCCTTATTGGAAAGAAAAAAACCAAACAACCAAAACCCAAAAACCAACACCCTAAACCAAAACCCAAAACTCTACAGGGTTGCAAGAGGAGAAGAAAAAGAGTAAAAGTTCATTTCAACATAGTGATTTATAGGGAAAGGCTCAGCAGCTTACATAAAACCAAAAGGGGAAGTGGTCGACCATTGGGTCAAATCTCCATTCACATGTTTTGTAATAAAAGGCTGACTGTAGCCTTTGAGCCTTGCTTCCAGTCACAGACAATAGCAATTGCAGAGCAAGACTAATAACAGGATTTAGCATAAATCCACCACAGGAAGTGAACAGTTGTACTGGCAAATAATTAGCCAGGGAACTTTTTATGGCAACATCAGGATGCTCTCTGTGCTTTAAGCATTGTCTGCAATTGTGTTCATGGAAAAAAAATTATATAAAAGTCATTTCTCCCTGTGTAGAAGACTTGCTTGTAGATAAATTTTCACAGCATTTTGATTATTTTTTTCCTTGGTCTAATTTAGTAGCAATAGTGTAAGTATTGAATTTGCATTTGAAGAGTTTTTGAAAATGTTCTCCCCCCCACCCCCCCACCCCCCCCCCACCCCCCGGCTTTTTACTGCAAGGTGAATTGTGTTTATTTTGCATGGCTAACAAGTGGGTTCAAAGCAACACTTTGATCTTGAACCCCTGCCAGATTCCAAGAGCTGAAAGCCCCCCTGTGCAGTAAAGTAGACCTGTACTCACAAAGCCTGGCTAATTTGCAAAGGAATGTCAAAATTACTGGCACAGCTGACTACTGTGGTGCAGTACAGTCTATAGTTTTTCTAATGAACAGAGATCTGCTTTGCTCTGTATGTTTGTCACTAGTTAGAAGACTAAGTTTAAGTATCACCATTCCTTCTCTAGGCAAGGAACTTCTGAATCATTGCATTAAAACAAACAAGAAACAAAGAGAAAAACCCCAGACCAGACCAGCTACTGTGAAATGTTTACTTTTCAGAAGAGATAATCTTTTGATACCCAGTGCAATTAGATGTGAAGAAAGCAGTCTATCTGTTCTTTTGCATTTTATAAAAACTGCAAAGATTTTTAGCTGAGAACACTCAGGTTCTATGCGAGTACTTTGAATACATTTCTACACCTTCAGACTTCATCAATTCTCCTAGTGCGAGTGATATTTGTTCTCCCGGAAGTGAGATACATTAATGAAACTCTGAATAAAACTCCATCTCATTTCCATTGCCTTTGCATATCTGCTTCCTAGCCACAGGAAAAAAAAACAACAAAAAACTGTGAGGAAACTGTTCCCTTGGTGTATCCACTCAGAATTCAAGAAACTGGGTCTACTAAGATAAGGTAGAAATTTCACACTAAATCATTTGTTTTGTGCATCACTAGTCTGTACTTCAGTGAAGAAAAGTAGTGACAAAATCCCTGGATGCTGAATCACAGTCTCACAGGGGAAAGAACTGCACAGTGGTTATTGATGAACTCAAGTCTGGCTCTATAGAGGCCAAGGAGGGCCCAAGGTACCTCAAAACACCCTCAGAATTGCAAATCATGGCTGTACTGATCCGCCAGATGCCCAACCTGGACCATAGGGTACAAGAAAGAAAGAAAATACCTACAAAGCTTCCATGCCATTCTGGATTTTGGCTGCATCTGCTCAACTGATAGAAGCTGTAGAGTATTCCTGCGTACCCACCACCCTAAGCATTGCCAGCAACAGCAAAAGCACAGAAACAACAGCTTTCTAGCAACATCAGAATTAGGACTATAAACTGTCTTGTGTTCTGAGCGCACTCCTTCACTTTACTGTGAGGATAAGAGTGCCCAGAGCTTGTTCTGTATTAACAGGCATTTGTTAAGACAATTCAGTATACACAGGGCTTTTTTTTGTGTAAATAGGCAAGATTGACAAAGGGCAGCAGAAAGGAAATAGTGTTAGCTATAATGTCAGAAGTAAGGAACTGAGGCACAGAAATATTACTAACAGGATTTTTAGATGGATTAAAGCAGCATGGCTTTATTGACTGTGCTGCATTAACATCAAATGTGGTTTGACCCTTAGTGATTTCTTCAAAGTAAGACTGGAAGCAGAACAGGAACCAAACCCAGGTCAATACTCAACCCACAAAACCATAATTTCTTTCCTTATTTCTTTTCTATATTTAGCGGGGGGTGGGTGTGTGGGTGGGGGTGGGGGGTGGTGGCAGGGAGAAGCACATGTGCCTGTAGGGTGACCTGTCATGCTGCTAAGTTTCTACTTGTACAAATCCAGTCCCTCTCATTTTAACTAACTGCAATTTTGAATGCTATCTTTGGCATTCTGCCTTGGACTTCTCATAAGGATTCTTTTTTTTTATATTTTTGGTAGGCTTGCTTCCTTTTTTGAGAAGGGAGATAATAAATGTGAATAATCATTTCTCCATGAAGAGCAGATCTTTTGTAGTCAATTTTGGCATCGCTGCCATTTCTTACTTAAAGTTTAGACTAAACCCATGGCATTTATATGGTGAAAATCCCTAGGAGGTTCCAGATAAACCATTCATCTGACTTCCAGCAAGAGGTTATATTTTTTAATGTTCTGTTTATGGGACCTGTTTTCTGTGTTGTTTTGTTTACACACTTGGAGATTTATGTTATAAACACTAAAACTGGTAATTATTTTTTTTTTAATGGTTCATACAAAACATCTAGATCAAACTGGGCATCAAATAAAAATCAAAAAAAGGATAATTTTTTTCTTCCAGATTCAGTTCCAGAAATATAACACCCATTTAAGAGGAATGTGCATATTGTACAAGTTCTGGTATGTGGTATATACTATGTCGACATATTTAGAGAGGAAGAGAACAGGAATGAAGAAAGGGGCCAGATTTTGAATTTAAAGTTCACACACAAGTTTGTATCTGCAGCAGTAAGTGGATCGATCACACTATAGCTGTTCTGCCAAGTTTTCTGGCTAGCAATTCCTGTTAAGTTTGAAGGGCAACTCTCTTATGTTGGATGCAATTTTACATATATACATACATACATACACATATATATATAAAAATATATATAAAGGTTTTCCTCAGCATGTCATTTTTATATCTGTAAATTCAGAGTTGTATTTACCTGCTTCATAGTAATAATAACAACAGTAATAACGTCTTAGTATACATTTGCAACTGAATGCTACAAAGTCAGCATAATGGTATGGGAAAATGCAGCAATGTCAAGAAAGTGCTAGTATTTTTGCAAACAAAATAGGCAGTGACAGGGCCTTGGGGTATGTTGAAAAACATTTTTGGACTGTCTCAGTTTTCCCAAGGTGAGTCTGCTTGGTTGCCATGACACTTGCCCCCATTATAAACAGCTATCCGTTGGCATTGCTGTTCTTTAACTGCCACATAGTTTTAGTCTGTTTTTACTCCAGAAGATACTGTAGAGAAGTTACCTGAGGTCCAGGCAGCCTAAATCACACACCAGCTGTGAGCTGACTTAAACAAGTTCTGAAAATGAATATACCTTACGCTTTTGTTATTCAGATCTTTCTTTTATATGCCAAATTATAGATAAAATTGTCATATGAAATGCAGAAAGAAAGTTTCTTATGTTACTTGCTCTAGTAGCATTAATTACTTATTGTAATACTAAATGCAAGGCTGAAATTTTCTCAAGTGAAAAATCAGAGGTTGCCTGAGAAAAGGAAAAGTTTCCCATAATTTGTTCCACAATTAAATGCAAGCGTAATGAAAAATCATCACTGAAAATTTTTTAAATGAGGGTCCACAGAAATTGGCTCTCTATGATATAGCATTATATATTTTGATAATAATCTGTAAGAGAGAGTTAAGTGATTGTTAATGACATTGGTACATTGCAAAATAAAACAACAAACCAACAAAATGGTAAATGTCAATACAGTTCATCAAAAGAGTCATCTGCACCATTTTATAAGTTAAGCAGAAATAATATGTGTTTTAAAACGTAAGGACAGCTCAGGCCACACTTTAAGGATGAGGAATTATTTCAGTCACCGTTATCTAAGAAAGGACTATGATAAGGGAAAACATACTGCCATTAAGCTAGTGCTGTTATTCTGTGACTAAAAAGACCTAAAATGATTCTGGGATTTATGAGCAGAGAAATATGAAGTAGGTGTAAGGGGATCATATTACCTCTGGTACAACTATTACTGCAACACTGAGCCCAGATCCAGCACCCACACCTGAAGAATGTGTTATTGCATTGGAGGGAACGTGCACCGGAGATGAAACAAACTAGGGAAGGAAGAATCGGAAAATTTTTATTATTGCTAAAGATTTAATGAGGTCACATGCATAGCAGAGGGATTTTCAGTCTGGCGTTCAAGCAGTGTATGAAAGTTAAAAGTTGACAAGAGACAGCCTTGAAATAAAAGCACAGCGTTCAAAAGCGGTGGTAATTAGCCATCGACACAAAGCTCACTAATGCTGGCGATATACAACACATGTAACTCAAAATTTAAGAGTTTTTGTAGCACAGCTAGCAGGCTTGAAGCAGGTATCCATTCAAGAGGACCTCATGGCTCCAGCTAAAGAGGTCAGATGGATTATCACAACAGGCATTTCATCCACTGCAGCCAGTGTAAGGGCATGTGCTCAGAGCAGCAGTCTGTGCAAAAACTAAGGACCAAGACTCCTCTGTGGAGTCTCTTCTCTCTTCACATGGAAAAAGTGAACACCACATTCTGGACACAGGACTGAAAATCTAGGATCTCTACCAACTGTAATTACTTTGGCTAATTGTCTGGGCTTTATTGACAGCAGAGACGAACAAGGATCTAAGCAGGGCAAGTTATCCCACCCTGGTAAGTGTCAAATCTAAATGAGAATGCTTCACTCGGATGTTGTTTTACTACAGAAAACAGAAGTTTGAATGAGTGGTGTAATTAAGGAGCAAGAATCACATAAGTCCAGCTGCTGACCTCCATAATGAAGAGGAAATAAGCACTTTTTTCAACTCATCTGATGTGCTTTAGATAACTTCTCTAAACCAAAATGAATCACATGAAAATTATATACATGGAGTCTTGACAACTAGTTTGTATATAGCTGCATTTTATCAGGTGATCCTCACATTAGATGTCTTAAATTTAAAATGCTAAATATAAAGAATACAAATCCTGCCATACAAAGCATTATTTTTACTCTTAGGTCTTCAGGATATGGGTGATGGCAAAGAGAAAACAGTGAACAAAACTCATAGAAAAAGGGGAGGGAAACCCACAGCAGATTGGTGACAAAACTCAGAATCATATAAAGAGTGAAAAAAGAAAACTGAATAAAATCCTTCCTGTGAACACTGACTCCAAGACAAATCAACATTAACATGTGTCTTTGACAATCTGTGCATGCACTGCACTGATGATTGTCAGCATGCATTCACAAGAATTCAATGGTGGGAATTGGCACTGAGCCCTGGATTACCCAAAAAAGGAAAACTAGCTAAATTTTTTTTTTCAAATGATGCTGAAAATAAAAGCACATAATTGGAATAACGAAGAGGAAAAGGAAAAAGGAGAATTGCTGCAATTTTTTGAAATTAATATAGTCAGATTAATTATGTTTTGTCAGATGTACTTCACTTGAGGTTTGTTAGTGTCTTAACGCACAATCTTATGATGTGGTCTTGCACACAAACTTAATTTAGAACTCATCAAATGGATTATGATAAAACAGATCAGCATTATAAAAGAATTCCACCTTGAAATTTTACTTAGCATTGAAAAGGGACAGAATTTTAGTGAGTAATCTTTTTCCCAAGTACTACCTTCTGTAGCCAAGAAAACAGAGTATCTTTGAGACAATGAATACCAAATAAACATTTCTGTATACTAAAAAGCTGTGGAATGTAACTGATTATATAGATTTTCAAAATTAAAGGCTAACTCAGTAAATTGGAAGTACCAGGGTCATCCTCTAACTCTGAGACCACCTGACATGGAAAAGACCATAGATAAATTATTCTTTATTTATTAGCTATTCTTTAAAACTCAGTCCCTCACCTATTGGGAGCTTGCTAACTCTCAAACTAGGTCCAGAAGTTGTGTTGGAGGATGCTAGCTGTCACAGGACAACACGGAGAACAAAACTGTTCTAGCACTGCAACAGTATGGATGGCTGCATTTTCGAGCCCCCATATTCCTTAATTTATCAGTATGAAATGCAATATTAGAGCCCAGTGCTCTTAACGGTCGCTACCATGGAAGTCATTACTTCCATACATGCTGCTGATTTCAACATGGAGTAATTGGGCTAGGTCTAAGAGTAAGATAAGTTACATGAGTAAATGTTTGCATGATCAAGTCCAAGCTGCACTGACCTTGTCCCAGGCACAGTGAGCAAAAATTAAATATCGTAGCTGCTATGTTTGTTGAAGGAGTGGAGGAGGTGTGGGAAGGAGAGAGTAAAGCTGTATATATGTATATATATTTACATATTTATAAAATGTAATATACATTTTAAATAGAAAATACAGTTTCTGCAAAGAATGTGTTATGAAAGGGTAAGGAATATTAATCATGGGACGGCAAAGACTAAGGCTTGTAATTCAGCTAGTAGATTCCTTTGCCTCTGAAATGGTTCCCTTGAGACACTGTTCTGTAGGTTAATAATCCTCACGATTAGAAAGTGTTTTCCTGATATTTCACCTAATTATACCCATCCGTAATCTCTTTCCAAAAGCCTCTCCTCATTTTACCTCTTTGGCATACTCTAAACAAGTCTTTTCTTTCAGCTCAGTCTTTCGGTTAAACAAGTCTTTTCAGCTCAGTAGCTGGCTGTGTAATATCCTATATAACTGGAATCCAAATCTGCAGATTGCTGAGCAGCCCCAAATTTCATTAATTTATAAAAGGCAGTGAAGGTTCTTACATTCTCACAAGTTAGTGCCCAGCATTAATAAAAATATATGTGTTTAAAATAAACCAAAAAAATCATTTGGCTATGTAAAATATCCAAATACATGACTTGGTTTCTTTCCAGCACTCTCTTGTTTCAAGAAAGCACAGAATTATGTGTTTAGTAATAATTGTTGTAGATTATTTCCTTTCAGGAAAGTGTGTATCTGCAATGTGCATATTCTGGGAAGAATATAGTTTACTCTGATAATTTTCTGGGAAGACAGGGCCTTTAATTTTAAATCTTCAAAAATAAATCTTTCACTAATACTTATGATCCCAATTCTGTGAGGGGTGAATGCCACAAGTCCTGGGATAGATTTATACTTATGCCAGCTTCCACAAATTAGAGACTTTAACTTCAGTAATATGTTAAAGCTGCAGTATCTTGAAAAAAGTGACTATATTTTGCTTAGATGTAGCCCAGCCACAACCGGATGCCCTTTTCTCCTGTTTCTAATATACTGCCTGCACTAGGGAATAAAGCTGTCCCCAGTGAAGAACTTAAGGTACATTGCTTTGCCATTGTTTTTAGACATCTGAAAAGACTATGGACTCTATACTTCTGGGATGGGGGGACACAGTCACCCTGGTAACTTATTGCCTCAAAAGGATAAGCCATACGTTTTGAAAAGAAAAACCCAAACAGCTAAAAATAAACACATGTGCATGTATATGCATTAGAACTCAGATTTCTTTTCTTTTTTAGCCTTTCAGCAAGCTACACAAGGGGACTGCTTCTCATGTTGCCAGAATACTTTCTGGTGTTTCCTGCTTGACAGGTGTTAGTGAAGGCAGTGCACATCATAAAAATAGTATTTACATGACTAAGGACATAGAAAATGCTCCTGAGATTATCACTGTTGCTGGAGAAAAGGTGAGAAGCCTCCAAAGCTTTTAGGAAACCGATGATGGGAAAGCTGAAAGACCTTTCACATGACTTGGACCTCTATCAGATAGATACCTAATCACTCAGGAACTTGGAAACACTTGTTGTGGATACATGATCACCTTTCACAGCAAGGGAAGGCTACTAGTTGGCCCCTCAGTGATGTGATGTGTTCAATATATTCAGAACTGACACAAAAAGTGGGAGATTACTCAGGTGACAGAGCCTGCCAATGACACAAAACTGTTGAGGATAGTCAAAGCTGACTGAGTAAAAATGTAGCAGGATCACATGGTGACGGGGTGACTGGGTAAAGAAGAGAGTAGTGAAATTCAATCTGTATAAGCAGAAAGAAACATAAAAGGAGACAAACAAATCTTCCCAAATATACACTTTCAACTACTTATTATCATCCAGGAAAGAGACACTGGAGTCATTACAGATAGTTTTTAAAAAAATAGTTAAATACTAAGCAGCTATAGAAATGCAATTTGTATGTTAGAAAATCCTAGGAAAATAATAAAAAACAAAACAAAGCATCCTTATGCTATGGTATAAATCAACATCATAGCACCATCTGAACATCTTTTATGATTCTGGTCACCTGCCTCAAATAAGCCATCATGAAAGTAGAAAAAGCATAGAAAATAATGGCAAGGATAATCAGAGCTATGGAATAGCTTTTATCTAAGCAGAGATTAAACTGTGTAGGTAATTTAGAACAGATGACTGCTACAGGCTTCTAAAATCATAAATGTTATAGAGAAAATGCACAGATATCAATTATTTACCATATTCTGTAACAGAACTAAGAGACAAACAATAAAAATAGCAGCCAGAAAATCAAAATAAATTCAAGGCTTTCATTTTTCTTTTCTTTTTTAAAGAAATTACATTGCTAGAATTTGTTGCCACAGGACGACAAGGAGGCAAATGTGCAGCTGGATGCAATAATTAGACAAAGTTGTGGAGGACAGATGCTTTACTGGCTTGTCCTCTGACTCAGGAAATCCCTTAACTGCAGAAAGGGAATACTATTACTGTACATTGTCCTGTTTCCTTATACTCCCTCCCCTAAGTAACCTTTATTTGGCTCGTTCCTATTGATCATCCATTTGTACATAGGACTTTAATCACTCCAGGCCAGTGCCTTGCCGTATTTCTGAGCCAAGTAGAGAAAACAGGGATCTCATAGAAATTGTCAAAAGTTCTGGCTCAGGACTTCATAGTCTGTCCTACAGCATGGACTACATTATAGTAAGACTGCCTTTCCAATGCTCTTTTCTCCCCAGCTGTGAAGATCCTGGGCACCAGCCCCCAAGGGAGCTGAAGGCTATCTTTATCTTTCTTTACTGAGAGGGCTATCTCAGCTGTCCACAGGCTCAGCCAGCCAGTGGCAAGGTCCAACAAAAAAGGATTTGGGTGGTGAGAAACAAAGACAAACATTAAAACACCACCTCTCCCTCCTCTTTCTCCTACACTTAGCATCAGTTCTTTACTTGACTACTTTACCCACCCTGAGTGTCGAAGGATGGAGGTGGGTACGGTCAGTATGAAGCAGTTTCTTCTGCTCCTTCCCTCTCACGTTTTTCCCCTGCTCTGGTGAGGGCTTTCCATGGACTGCAGTGAGTAGAGCACATCTTCCTACCAACTTTCAGCTGTGAGAAAGGCACACCTGAACTGACTGGTGAAGGAACTTGTAGAAGGTCACTAAAAGTCCCACCTACCAGCCTGCTGAAGATGTGATGTTAGACTAAACACACTTTGAGTATCAGCAAATAACCTTTCTAATATGGATATTGTTTAGGTACAGAGCTTTCATTTTCTAAGGTTGTGTTTTATAAGTAAACAGATAACATTTGTTTAAAAGGAAAGAAAAATGTCACCAAATCATCAGATATTTAAAACACTGGTACATTGCTTTAAATAAAATACGGTATTTTTTTTTCAGATAGAGCTCTTACCCTAAAGATGATTATCTCACCAAAGTTTTCATCACACTGTCTTTATTAGCCTTTCTTCATGAAACGAGAAGCTGTACTATCGACCAAGCTGTAGATGGAGGGAGAAAAGGTAACATGTCCTTTTGGGGCAAGTCTTCCACTTTTTATCTAATCTGCCTGCTGGATCATTTAAGCCTCCTGTTATTTGATCCCTGACCTTGCCATGAGAAATTGCTTAGTAGTAGGTTGCAGACTTCCATTGGCAAACATGCTGAGAGTGTACTCAGAGGGTGGTTGTTGATTAATTATGTATACTTCATGTCACTGAGATCTCTGAGCATGTCAGAAGGCTGGAGACAGAAGGAGGTGTATTGTTTCTGATTTTCTTTGCAACATAACATTGTAAGTTTGCACAAACAGAAGGGTCAGTGCACCTTGCTGTTTTTAACAAAACTTGCACATGATATTTTTCTAGTTGAAAAAAACCAAAAGCTTATGTGAATTTGTTTAGAAGTAGGCAAGAGGAAGGCTTAATTGCACAGTATTTGTTAACTGTTACCAATGCAAGGGAAAGCTGAACTGCATATGGAGAAGGAGTAATTCATTATCTATAGATAAGAGTCTATAGACTGAGAATCTATAGAAGCTGCATTTACTTTTTTTTTTTTTTTTCAATGTGTGGAAGGGCAGCTGCAATTCAGTAAGGGAGCCTGAATACTGTGAGCCCAAAACTTAGTCACCCAGTAACCAGATTGGAAATCAGACCAGTGAATTATGCACTCTGGCATATCCAGACTATTGACCATGGATGGACAAGGTCTTCACAAGAGCCAGCATGGACTGTTAGGACTGAGCAAAGCATTAAAAAGTGTGTCTCAAGCCCTTCCTATCACCCTGGAATACAGGAATTTTTTATGAGACTACATTTGGGCAACTTTTTCCAGCTGGGATACAGAAAGAGAGTCTTAAACATAGATGAATGAGTATATATACAATATCCCGGTGATTTGAATAACTGCCCAAGAAGAGAGATCTGCAGCTAGGGCTGTTAGAACAGAGCTGTGCCCCGAGCTCCCTGAGAATCTGAACTAACAGGGTTTTACGTGGGAGTATCCTTTCCTCCTAAAGCGCTCTGTACTCCCAGGAATGTAGAAGTCATGGGGTCAGACAGGGAACAGGTAGGAAAGAGCTTGACTCTGGAACATATATTTTTTGAGAAACAAAATTTAAGGGTCATGCTGTGTTTTCTAGTTCCTCTTATTAAAAATGTTTATGTTTTATTTTACCTTGAACTGCTCCTGGATAAAGACTCTCAAACCAGCCATATAAAAAAACCCCAAAACCCAACGAAAACCCCCATCCCCACCTACCATCCCACCACCCTGCATCAAAGCTGTAACTGGAACCATAGAAATAGTTTACAGTAGACAGCACCACTTTTTGGTTACCTAGCATTAAGTAAATTTACAGACTAGTAATCTACTCAGCAGTATGTCATATTCTATTTCCTAAGCTCTTTCCATTTCATTTTTTTCACACTATCAACCCAATTATTTTTTTTCCCACTTCTGTTTAAAAGAGCCAAACAGACATTGCATACTATGCTTATATGCTGCCTACTAGGACATCATCAACTCTTCTGGAAGCATACAGACTTGAAGGTCTTAACAATGATTTACTTCTCCAGAAAGTGCATTGTTAGATTTTTCTTAATTATTTTTTTTTTTACTAGAAAACATAATTTGCAGCCTTATTGCTTATACTGGAGTGATCAGAGCTTTATATTTTTGCACAGTATCTTAGGTAATTTGAATAATACTGAGTTATTCACATATTTTGCTACTTTCCTGGGTTTACTGGAAATGAGGGCGGGAGAGAGAGAAATGACCGTAGGAAACTGAAGAGGCCAGAAATAATTAAGGGGATATAGAAAACCTAAAAGTCTAATACATAACTGAATCAAAACCTATGCTAATAGATCACTAGAAATTTGATATGTGAAACATTTGCCTGATTTTCTGAAACAGCACTTTCTAAATACAAATGGCTGTTAATGTTAGCCCACATTTTATATTTCAACTCATTTGGAATGCAGTTTAGCAACTGATTATTGATCATTATGTTTGCATAACTTCTTTTCTTCACACTTTAAAACCTGATAGTACCTCATCATTATTATAAGGCATTAAAACAATCACCTGAAAGTTCAACAAAAAGATGAAACTGTAATTGAAAATTTATTTCTCTAATTGTGACATCCTGTTGTTGTTGGAAACACTTTTCATTTTATGTAAATATTGCTTTCTGTAATTTTCAGTCTAGTCATCTCATGTTACCCTTTGCCGGTGTTGAATGTTTATAATTTTGATCTCAAATAACACAGGCTAAAAAACACCTGAAAGAAAAGGAAACAATAGCGTTTAGTTCTTCATATGGATGGAAAGTATACAAATTCTTTTTTTAATTCTGAATCCTTAATTCTTACAGGTCCAAATATATCACTGATGTGGGAATGGGGAGAAATATTTAGTCACTGCATCCAACACTGACACTTGTTTTTGGAGACATGCAGTTGTGTGTAGGCACTGAGGTAACCATGCCCAGTAGCCTTTGGCTAAATGCAGATGAGCAACATCCACATTTCCCTTCCTTACGAAACCTTCTAATACTGAGTTTTAAAGTATTTCTATAAATAATCCATTGAGGATGAAAAATGAATGAGCAAGAAAACAAATAAATAAATGTGGCTTTCAATTAAGGAGAAAAAAGAGTCTACAGTTCTTACATTTTTCAGTGTCGAATGCAAAAGATCTGCTCCTAAAATACACAGAAAAGCACGACTAAGTTTTAAGCATGATCTTAAATATGGGCTGCTAAATGTTAAAGGCCTGCCAGTGGTAAACAGACCTTTAATGTTTTAGCTTCCATTATTACTAAACCATTTTGCATAAAAGTGGAAGAGAAGCCCTAAGATAATGTGAAAAATGAGAATTACCAGTTCTTTACACATTAACTCCTCCTAAGAAGCTGAAACTTCCAGACCAGAAGAGAGAATGGCCACTGATGTGGTCGTATAGACAGCCTCTGAAGTGGAAACTAAAATATAACTAGACTTAAATATTTAGTACCTTTCAGGAAAGAAAGAAAATAAAAAACTTTAGGCACACTAGTCTCTTTTTACAAGCAGCAAAGCTAAGGCGGGAACAATTACTACTGTCACTAAAACTTTAATTATCCAGAGTTGTTAAAAAAGTAAATAGCCCAATTTAATCCAGAGGCTTCCAGATACTCTTTTTCCCATAGATAGATAAACTTAAAGTTGGTGTCTCAGTGAGAAGTTGACTTCAACAACACTAGGCATGAGGAAATTCCATTTAGTTTTTAGAAACTGGGCAACAATAGCTACCTTTAAAAACCCCAAGATTTAAACTACTGTTCCTTGCTCATATCTGTCCCTGGCAAGACCTGGAATCGGTCTAGTCTTCATCTCTGAACAAGATCGACCTACCCTAAGAATCTGTCCCACCCAGTGAAACAAAAGAAATGAAGAGCAGTGTTAAAAGTCAATATATTTTTAGGGAAAATTACATTTACAGTAAATAGAGTCAGACTTTCAGAAAATTAGTCTACCTCTCAGATATTTACAAGCCACAGACTAAAACAAAACACCCACATCTTTCATACCTGGAAGGATCAGAGCTTATAGTTTAGTCATCCTATGGTAAGCGGTTAATATCATGTGTTAGAGGTTCTTCATGAGTATCCTTCATTACTTTGCTTCCCACTGAAAAAAAAAAAAAAATGTCCAAAGGGTATATGCATGTTAAATGCCTATTTAAAAGGATTTATCTGATATTTTGCTCGTTTGGGATTTTGTTCTCTTTGGTTTTGTTTTGAAAATAGAATACAATAGACTATTTCAGTTGGAAGGGACCTACAATGATCATCTAGTCCAACTTCCTGACCACTTCAGGGCTGACCAAGAGTTAAAGCATGTTGTTAAGAGCATTGCCCAAATGCCTCTTAAACACTGACAGGCTTGGGGCATCGACTGCCTCTCTAGGAAGCCTGTTCCAGTGTTTAACCACCGTGTTGGTAAGGAAATGCTTCCCAACATCCAGTCTGAATCTCCCTTGGCACAGCTTTGAACCATTCCCACACATCTATGACTGGATACCTGGGAGAAGAGCTTTGCGCCTCCCTCCCCACTCCCCCTCCTCAGGAAGCTGCAGAGAGCAATGAGGTCGCCCCTCGGACTCCTTTTCTCCAAACTAGACAAGCCCAAAGCCCTTAGCCACTCCCCATGGGACATGTCTTCCAGCCCTTCACCAGCTTTGTTGCTCTCCTCTGGACGCATTCAAGGACCTTCACATCCTTCTTATATTGTGGGGTCCAGAAATGCACACAGCACGCCAGGTGAGGCTGCACCAGTGCCGAATACAGTGGGATAATCACCTCTCTGACTGCTGGTTATACTATGTTTGATGCACCCCAGGATGTGGGTTGCCCTCTTGGCTGTCAAGGCACACTGGCATGTAATACACTACTAAAAATATAGAAAAATATAGTTTTTCAAGGTCAAAAAAGATAGTTTTGTTTTTAGCCTGGGAAGATCCAAAATAGCTGTGGACTGAAACAAATTACTAAAACCTGGACCCATCCAAAATGCAATCAAATTAAAAAGTTATGTGGGAGAAAAAAAAAAAGAAGTTAGTTTACATTTGCCTTATAGATACTGTTGGAATTCATCAGATAAAATAATCATGTCTGATCCTCCCATAGCTGCTGGTACTGAGTGGATTGTGTATGTATATAAGCAATAATCTTATTCCCTCACTGTTTCTGTGCCTGAAGGATCCAAGAAGACTTGCAGAATACCCAGTCTTCAGTCCAGGGCTTGTAAAATGAATCTGGATTTCCCTGAAATAGCTACTTCTGCTTATTCCAGGATGTTAAGAACAAAAGTAAAAAGGCTTCCTTGCTGATGCCCAAACAATGTGTAGGCAGAAGAATAATTAAAATTTAGACGGGGGAAAGGATTTTGCAAAAGATGGAAAAAAAAATGGGAAGAAGTATCCTTGGTGGTGAAGACAGGCTGGTTGAGTAGAGATTAGATTTGGAAGCTGGGGAAAGAAATGTGTCTATTCAGACCTAGTGATCAAGTAAGACAGTGATGACAAACTGCAAAAAGAGTTCTAAACGCAGAAGATGTTTTTAAGAAGTTCTGGGACTGACTGTGTGAAAGACGTTACAAAGACAGAGGGGAAACGACAGCACCGAGGTACATGTAAAGGTAAATGGTGACAGGGGGACCCAAAAGAAAAGTGCAAAAAGTACGAGCCAGAGGTGTCATGAGATCCTCAAATGTGTACTGGAATCAGGGTGGATTGTGAAAAGAATATCTGGTTGGAGAAAAATGGAAATGGCTTGGAAAAAAAAAAAAAAAAAAAAAAAGACAAGAAAAGAAAGAAAAAGGAATGGGTGGATGAGGGGACCAGTGGGGCAATACTGGAACTAAATGAACATGGAGATCATGGGAGGAGGGATTAGTCCTTCTAAGTAAGGCAGAAAGTTACAAAATGAGAAATGGTTACATAGGTAGAGAGTTGGGTGGGAGGGGTGGGGCAGAAGATGCTGTCCTCTGCACACATTCCTGCCCACAGACTGAAACAGAGGTCAAGGTCACAGAATCTTAGCAAATCTTGGGCAGAAACCACTGACCACCAGTAGCACTCCTCTGGCTCGTTTGGCTAGCGTTACCAATCCTCTAAAAGCAGTGACACACTGAAAAGTTGCTTCACCCTGAAGCACTTTATTACTGGTCTTTTGCAGCCAGAGCTGGCAAAATGGGATGCCACGGCCACTCCACTTCTCAGCGTCTTAATATAAAATCCACCTTCCAATTTAAAACATTGTAAACCGTGACCAGAACAGGAAGCAAAGCAAACTGTGTTCCACCAGCCCAGCTAGCAGAGGGTACCCTACAGTAAGGAGTGGGACAGGCTGCCGAGGGACGTACCTGGCTTCTTCTGTCAAAGACTGTTTGCACCTTGAGTGAATGAGGTGTTTCCAGCAGGCTGGATAGACTTACCTCAGGCTGATTGCTTGTACAGTTCAAAATACAGATCTGTCTTTTCCCAGTAGCCTGATTTCTGCATAGAGATGATCAAAGAATTAGATAATAAGGCTTTTAATGCAAAAATAAAATTAAATTTCACTTCTAGACATTTTTATTCTCTTCCTCTGACCACTGCCCCACTTTTTTTGGCTGTGTGCATTCCTCATCCCTTGTAGAATTCAGTAAGCAAATTTACTTAACAGATTTTAGAGAAATGTACTTTTTTCTAAGTGTTTTATGCATTTAAAATTTTTTTTATATTTATGCTTAGATAAAATCTGTATGTTTTCTCCCAAATGATTAGTAAAGTGTGCTTAGTACCATTAAAATAAACTTACTCATGACTACAGTGCAGTGTGTCTCCTTTAACTTCATTAAATCACAGTTTGCTGCTCTTTCTTTAAACTGACCCTCCCCAAAACCACTGCAGTATTATTGATTCAGGTTCTGATTTTCTGATCTCACCAAGTATCACATTTTGCTTGCATGCAACCACAGTGCTGCGGAATGAAAAAATACCTTAAGTGCTTCCCTACATGCCTGCAGTTAACATCTGTCTACTCCTCTTGATTGATATCTCCATAGATATCAAAGGGAAAATCCTCTAAAAAATCATGTAATTGTGTGCAGCTACTTTCTGCTGGGGTGAGTTTTCTGCAAAATATTCCTGAGACACATGAAAATATATGTCCTTTGTGCCCTTTAGGAAAAAAAAAAAAAAGAGTTAAGGAGTGAAACAGAATCTTAATGTTTTTCTGTTAAAAGTGAAATTGCATGAAGGCAGTTCAATAATGAATTTAACACAGGTTTGTCCCATTTTTATATTTTGAGGACATGCTGAAATTGTGGGTTGCTGCTAGAGAAGGATGCACATTTTTCCATGTGGCTATTGCAAACAAAAATATGGTAACCAGTTGTGGACAATAAGTCCCTTGGAACTCAATGGGCAAATCCTTCTCCAGAGAGCTTGTTACCATATTCTTTGCTTTACAGCCACAGAGAACTCTCACACAAAGCCTCATTTTCCCAGAAATAAGGTGCCCATATAATATTTTCTTACTAAAAGGTTTACTTTACCTAATCTTACCCAGAACCAACATGAAAGCACAAATAGAAAATGCATCTCTACATTTATATTCAGCTGCATAATGTGCTTATTGTTAAATTAGCTGGTTATTTTTATTTGTTGATGTCATTTTAGAGGCCCACATTTTTTTACTATGGAACTGGACAGACAGGATTAGTCCAGAGTTGCATGAACTGGTCGCAATGAAATCCAAAACCATGCAAAACTCCCCTGAACTTGTGAACTTGAAGCGCAGCCTATGCAGGAGACATTTTAAAAGAACAATCTCTTCTCCCAAATTTTTGGTAGTGAGACTAGAAGTAAACAGGCGAAGCTATTGTTAAGCAGAAGTAAGGGAAAAGCTTTTATCTGTCTGTACTTTAGTATTACACACATCTCCATGAACCCTCTAAAGACCTAGATCATATTAACTGTGGGAACATGCAGTGCTTCCTGGCTGCAGGCCAATCAGGAGTTTCAAAAACAGCTACGAGTTAGTTGAAACAGGTGCATGTAATAAAGAAGCCTGAAATAAAGAACCAGAACAACTGGGCTGTGTCAAGTTAAAGTTACTATTACACAGGGCTGTGCAAAATTTTGACAGCGAGTTTCAGAAACCTCAATATCTGCACCTTGCACAATTTTTTACCTTTTTTTTTACTTAAGTAATTCATTGAAAAGGTACAAACCAATGTATTTTCCAGTTACAGATGGACCTAATATCATGCAAAGCCTTTCCAGTTTTTCAAAACCTGTGCTGTTTGAATTGGTGGTGTTGTATAAAGTTGGCCTGTCTAGAAACAAATACAGAAGAGAAATAGTTTTTTTAAAAAAAAAAGTCATGGAAAAATGTATGCATCTGACCTCTTAGCCCAAAACAGGAGCAAAAATCATGTGCAGTCTTCTGTACAACTCTATCCCGTGTGTTTGTGGAAAGCTCTTTTTTATATGTAGGCAAAGGAGAAAAGGGGGTAAGCGGTAAGTAAATGTTGAAGTAAATGGTGAAGACAGGCACAACTTCATAGCTCAGAACAGGCCAGACCTTAACTCCGGACAGTGTTCAGTAGGCCCTTCTCTGGCAGAAGGTCTATGGAAGTTCATCCTCCACTTCTCACTGCAGGTATCTGTAAAAGGAGGCAAGAGGCTCCTCAGTGAGTCAGGCTACATTGTCTGGTCAATACATTGTAGCATGTATTTCCCTCTGTATAACCTTCTAGTTGCTGACTTTGGCAGGAGAATGCTTGTAAGCCCATGACACCCCTTTCCCCTGATTTGATATACCCATAATACTGGCAGCGTATGAATCCATGCACATATAGATCAAGTCACAAGCAATATCCAAGATTTAAAGGTCAAATTTTTACCAGCTCTTCCATATAAACATTAGAGGTAAGAAGTACCAACAGTTTCCATCAAGATGTACCCCTGTGAAACATCAAAAACTGTTCTTTAGTCAAAACACTGCTTAAGGAGCATAAATCCATTTGCATAAGGAAGGATGCTTTGGTGGGTTAGAGCTGTTTGCTAGCATACAAATCATCAGCTGTCAGAAACAGTACATTAAGTGCATCTGATATCCTGGTGCTTTTTTTTTTTTTTATAGCATCAATACCCAAATCCTTTGAGTTTATTTTAAAAAAAAATGTTTCTTTGAAACTGGTAATGAGTACTTCCTAGAAATATGTACTAGTTCCCTGGAACTGCAGTATGAATAGCAATAAAAATAGGGTCTGGCAAAATCACTCGAGTGCTATTGGACTTTTCCTCTGTACAAGAGATGAAAGTAAAAGAAGTCTATGGATTAACTTTCTAACATTTTTTCTATCAGGTTTAATGTATTGTATTTTCTGCCAATGTTTTCAACATATGGAATTCATGTTAAAAAGTTAATGATCTTAGTGACATAAAACTAAGGATTATGGAAAACGAAAGCAGAGTTCTTATAGAACCTGCTAGTTATAAATGTACATCAAGTGTGCAAATCTGAGTTGTAAATATTGTAGCTTATTGCTCACACGATATAGTTCCTCACTAAAAAGATTCACTGGGAGAATTCTGTGTCTATATCTTTTATAGCAGCATGAAAAAAAAAAAAAATCCCAGTCAAGTCACCAATATAAAAAAAATCTACTGTTTAGACAATGGAAGTTTCAATACTTTTCATGCTATCACCTTTAGGAAAAGAAAGTGCATCCATTGGCTTTCATGTGTTCAACACATGCATCTTGTTTTGTTGCTTTGCTTCATGTCTGCTTTTAACCTGGGACAGGAAAACAGTAGCAACAACAAAAACATCAATAAACAACTAAAGATGTTTAAGTATTTTTCAAACTATTTGAAATGTCTCCTGGGTAAGTAACCCTCCACAGTGGAGGAAAAGCATAAGACAGAATGCTTTTACTGATATTCCTGTATACGGAGAACACTTTTACACCATAGACAGTTTTTGTGTACGAATGACCCCATGAACTGTGCTGTTGGGAAATTTTAACTTGTCGTAGGGTTGCTTAAACCAAAAGGGTCAAAGAATGGTGACCGAATACAAAGCAGCCCACTTGCATGTCACTTTGGGGTTTTAGCAAAAGGACAAAAGCTCGAGCTCATTAAAAGTCAAGAGGAACCCAGCAAGCCAAGGTGACAGACTCAGTTTTGGTAGAAATAAGAGAGGCCTTAGAAAAGGCCTTCCAAAAGCCCGTCAGAAAGCCAAGATTTTAAGAGCATCTTTATAGAAGGTGATATAAACTATAACAGGAGTTTTCTGGAACAGTATAATACTGGCTCCAGCAACAAAAGCCATAAGGCAATGAAAGAAATGGACAGCTGTAATTTTGAAATACTTAAATGAAGTAAAAGTTGATAACCAGGAACTGTCAGAAAGCAATTTAAAAAACAAAAACAAAAACCAACAAACAACAAAACAAATTAAAACCACAGTCATTAAACATAAAGAGAGGCAAAATGTTTATGAGGGACAGAAAGCATCATCAATTAACTACCTCAATTAGTTTCTTAGGAACACCAAGTATACGATTGCAATAAAGAATTTCTGATAAAGAAGTGACATCCCCTCTCTAGCCAGGCTTCCTGCATGCTCCTAGGATGGCAACTAACCTGCACCCACTAGGTGCCAGTCTGTAATGTGGGAAAAGTTCTTCCCAGCCTATAAAAACATGCTTTGGCTGAAATCCAACAGAGTGGGAAACTTAGCCATAAGAAACAAGAAAAACAAACCCCAGAAAAAGGCCGGTGGAGGCAAAGAAAATAGATATAAAAGGGAGTCTGGATGAAGCAATTTAAACTCTTTCCAGCCTAATTACGGTGTGCCCCTGCAGTTTACTGGGACAACCCAGTCATACCATAGTGATGGAAACCTTCTCTTAAGCCTTTCCATGCTTCCCTCTTCCACACGTGAAGCTCCCAATGAGAAGATGCTGTACCCTCTTGCAGAACTATGGTCCCACACACATTTCTTCCTAAGAAGAATCCTGTGAAGTAAGAAATTGGGTGTATTTGCCAAAACTCTGACCCACAGACAACATTTTCCCATACTAAAGGAGAAAAACCCACATGCGTGCATCAAGCTAATGAACACGAGCACCAGCAAAACATTCAGGGTTGAAGCTGTAGCTGAACCCATGCAAGCAGTAGTACAGGCTTTCACGTTGTCGATGCGCTAACATGCCACAAGTCAGACCACTCATAACAAGAAATTCAGATTCCGTGCTCTTACCCTCTCTCCTAACGTATATGCCTCCAGGAAGGCCATAATCATTATTTTAACTAGGTGAGGATGTCCTCTGTGAAGCTATGAGATCTCTGGGGTCCTCATCTCTCTCACTAAACTGCTGCAGCCCCATGCAGCCCCACAGAGGCCAGCATGAAGGGCACAGGTATTCAATATACCAAGCAAAGCATGCTTCCACAGCGTGGAAAATGACAAGATAAGCAATGATTCTGTCCCATTTTCCACTTAATTATAATTTTCTTCTTGTTATTTATAAAATGGAAAGTATGATTTAACTTGAACATGAGAGCAACACTGATGTGGAAAAAGGAAATTTTTTACCAGACAAAAAGTTGAAAACAGCCTCAGACCACAGGAACAGCTGGTTCTTTTAGGCCTGGAGGACACAAAACTGTCTGAATCCTTGTTATAAGTATACATCATGAAGCATAAAGAGTACTCCAAAGGTGGGTACACAGAGTCAGTGTACTGTGCTTGAACTCCAGTGTTCCACCGCAGTGTTTTCTGCATCACACAAGAGTGCTCCTGTACCTCAAAACTGCACCTGAGCATGCAGGTGTGGGTGTGTGCCCACCACCCACAGCAGGAATGAGCTTCACACACTGACAAAGCTTTGGAATTCCTTACCAGTGCCTTGGAATATATCAGTGAATAATTAACTGTAATAATCACAATAAGGAATTGCTTTATAAACTTGATGAAAAGAAGTTTTTGATTTATTTTAAAATTTGATTTATATATGCTTACGTACTCAAAAATGAAAGCTAATCTGATGCACCTCAAAAGGCTCATGAACTTCGGGAGAGACGGGACAGAAGTCATTTTAACCTCCAGCTGTCTGAGACAGCATTGTATGTGTAATTCTTATTTGACATGGCTACCTAAAAAGTCTACAGCAAGTTTCAAAATTGCAGATGTGACAGTTACTAAGTTTATGCTGCTGATAAAAGAAATAATCCTTGAATACTACAGACTTTCTACAGATGCCTACCTAATCCCTGTTATTCAAAGTGGCAGATAAAATTTTCTTTAATGCTTGCTTGCAAAAAATCAGGTAAAATGAAGTAATAATTTCATCTAATTCAGATGTGCACGAGTAAAAAACAATTATTTAAAAGGAAAATGACTTTTCATAATCCAGAAAAGCCAACATGTATCATCAGGATTATAGAAAAGATTGGAATAATGAACTTCAGGATGGGAATGCAGATACGATGGAAATAAAAGATATAATAAAGATGTATAAATAGCGTGAAATGATATCGACCACTTCTTTTCAGTCTTTTTAATATCACAAGGTCAAGTGGTCAATAAATGAAAAACAAAAATTAAGAACAGGAAATCCCTTTTCAAATTATGCTTAATTAGGCTGTGAACTTTATTGGCACAAGATACTGTGGAGAGCAAGAGCTCAGCATTACTCATACAAGGACTGGGCAGAAAATAATCTAATACTGTCCAATTCAAATGGGATATAAACTCTCCTGTTGAAAAGCATAAGATACCACTGCTACATTGGAGGTTTCAGAATATCTTGTCTCTACTGGCAAATTATTCCATAACTATCTGCAGTGGAGTCTCTTGCACATTCGTTTGAGTATGATAATAAAACAGTTTAAGACATGATACTGGGCTAGGCTGATCACCTTAATTAATTCTGACATTTTTTAAAGAGTCAGATGCTACACTTACTTCTATTTTATACAAACCTGATGAAGCATTAGATTGCAAAGGGTATAAATTAGCTAAGTATGCCAGAAGTGTTAATGCTGGAGAGTTCGTATTAAAAATAAATGGAATATACACTCAAAAGTCAGCATTTCAGCATTTGCTGAACTAATTACATCTGCAGATTTTTCTTTAGAGCCTTTCTTATGATCAGAATCTTCAAATCTTTTTTCGCATCATAGTCTTTTTTTTTTAATGGACACATGGCAAGTCAGTTTCTTTTCCTTCTGTTTTTGTTGTTGCTGTTTTTTTTAAGCAAGTTATAATAATTCTGAGACATATGATATTCAAGTCTATAGACTTCAGAGAGACACCTAGGATAATCTGTGTACCATCTGAGTTACAGCTGGGGTGAGCCACATGTTAGGAGAATTATTTCTTTTTTATACTGGGAAATAATGATTTTCATAGTTAAAGAAGGTAAACTAATGAAACTTCTCTGAAAAGAAGAGATCACATGAAGCACATTGATCACATCATCTACAAATTATGTGCTTTAAGGAAATAGTAAGCTTGATATGATTTGAATATTCAAAAAAAAGGTGATAAAAAATCCCCTCTTTATAGATAATCTTATTTTCACTTCTGTTTTTAAATAAAACATCAATGGACTGCTGTTTTGATTAGTAACGTACTTTCCTTATTCTAAAAATAATTGTATTTTTATTTATTGCTTATTATGTTACAGATCCATCCTACCCAACTTTAGCCACATAATTTAAGTACCTAAGTTAGGATCACACTTGTCCTGGGTAACATACCTAGTTAGTAGAGAGAAAGTATTTCTTCAAGTGTAATTTAGTTAGTGTGAAACTTAAATCACTATCTTGAAGACTTGATTTCTACATCAGGAAGAAGTAACTGTACTCTTAAGCTTGGTGCCTACATGTATATAGATGAAGTGAATGTGGGACTAGGCGTCTGAAGAGAGGCCTCTCGCTGGTCCTTATGGAGTTCAGCATTTATATCCAGTTAAAAATGAAATTCATATCTGTGACCAGGTGTCTGTAGCCCTTCACTGAACTACAATAATCTTCCATGTATGCTCTACTAAAACAAATCAGGGCTAATTATCACAGAATAATGGGAACTGATAGAATGGAAAGATGACTGCTGTATGCTTTTACTTTCATGAACATACACTGGTGATTACCGTAAACACTGCGTTCCTCCTGCGAAACTATGTCTCAAGAGTTTTGAGCACTGCCTGAAAGTGGAATATGAACATAAGCCTTTCTGCTGCCCTTCTTAAGGAAATTCCTGAGAAGGACAAAGGAGATGTTCTATAGGACCTGGGTCCACCAAAATCACAGAGGTACAGCTCTGGGTTCACTTGGGTTCATTCCAGACCTGGAAATGGTGGAGATGTAGTTCAGTGATCTCCAAGTAACTTGTACAGAAATCAGCCTAGTGATGAAATCTGTCTGTCTGTACTCATCTGGTGCAAAACAAGAGCTTGCAAGACTCGGTGTGCCATGCCTGCTGAATTATCTGCCGATTTGGGAATCCTACTGCAATCTCAGAGTTGAAGAGGAGATTGGCAGGTTCCTGGCAAACAATACGACTCTGCACTCCAGGAAGCACTCCAAGAGATATTGCTTCTATGAGGAAGGGATAGCTGGCATCAGGGAAGGGTTTGTCCTAGGTGTTACATCTTTGTGAATAGGGTGGTTTTTTGTTTTGGGTTTTTTTTTTTTGTTTTGATTTGTTTTGTGTTTTGTGGGGTTTTTTTCATAGACAAGAACAAACTCATCTGAATGAAGAATAAAGAAAGTGAGTTCTGCATGGTGACTGGTTAAAGCATTTCTTGCACACAGTGTCAGCATTAAACCTAGACTTTTTTTTCCATCAGTCTCTATAAAAACTTACGTAGGTAATTACCCTGTCACAGCTGAAACATGCTCACGTTAACACCATGACACTGGTGAACATTTTAAGAGTTTCTGCTTGTCCAGAGATGACAGACACACGGTGTGTCATGAAAAATGGAGATGCACACTGAAATCCATGCCTGCTGAGATGGGTGGACTGTAGGGCTCTAAGGCTCTCCAATGCTTTCTGGGAGCTTCCTTCCAGAAACACAGGGTTTTTTTGAGTGAGTGCTTAAATGAAGTTTTGGGAAATGTACTAGAATAAAATAAGGCTTTTTTTCTTCCTCGCCTCTTAGTTTTATCTCCAAAGAGAATAAAAGCAATCCAGGAAAAATGATAACCATAATTTATTTTATGATTTTATAGATGGCCAGTATTTATAAAAGAAACAAGCAGCATATTTGACACATTTATAGGAAGAAATACAGTCTAAAATGTAGTTTGTCACACAAAGTATTCCTTGGTAGGTTAGATAAATAGTCTGTGAAGAATATTGAACATGAATATGCCAAAAGCAATGAAAGTTACTGTGAAAGCTATGATATTGTACAAGGTATAACCTACAGTTACACTACAGAAGACCTACAGTACTGTACGTGTACGGATCTGTGCAGAGCTGCCAGGTTTTGCTTCACTGAATTTCTGTAGCAAAACCAGAAAATCTTGCCTGTAGGGCCAGGACTCTTAAACATGGAGACATAAGTATACAAATGCCTGAAAGGTGCAAAGACTCTAGAGTGAAAAGAATTATTTAGGAATACAGACACATCTTTGAACACTGAAGAATAAAACAAGGACAGGCAAAACGGGTTTAGTGTAAAGTACTTTACAGCAACATACTTTCCACTGTAGAAGAGACACCAGAAGAGTGGCAACTATATTACTTGTAAAATTTTGGTGATGCACAATGACTGCTCTGTTAGTGAGGCTGATTAGACTAAATGAAGGCTACTCACAAGACTCCTGCCAAGTATTGGTAATGATTACAGACTAAATGGAATATTAGGTGACTTTAGTGGATTTCTGTACTAGTGATAACATAGTCAGTCACAGCAGCTTGACTTCTAGCACTTACTGAGAGAAGAATATTTCTGGCACAGGTTTTGCAAGAGAATCTATGAGAGTTCAGCACTTATCACAATTTGAAGTACAACTCTTGTTTTCTGACAAAGCTGGCAGATTCAAAGACTGGGGCTAAAGGTCACTAAACCTGTTTTGTTAGAAAAAGCAGTATGAACTGTAACTCCAGAAAGAGGAGAATGAAGTTCTGAGCTTGTGCTATATGACACACTAAGTGACAGTAACAAACTCTTGCCCTAAGGAGTAAATGAATGCTAGGAGATGTTTAGCGCTTCTTTTTCCTAACCTTCCAAGAGTATAAAATACTGTTATATACAAAATGAATGAATAAACAAATTTATTTTCATGACCTATGCAAGTGAAAAGCACCTCATCCAGACATCCATTTTGAGCCTATGAGCTTTGGATTTTTACAGTAGCAGGCTTCCATATGAAGATTTAATGTTGTGTTATTGGGGTTGAAGAACTGTTGTTCTCTCAGCCAAAAACCACACCACCATAATTACTCTTTTATCCTATCTTTTGTACGGTTCTGCGACACGAAATGCTGACAAGGCATCTGGTATATAAGTTGCTGAGCTCTATGTATCTGCATGTATCTGTATCCATGGCCTCACCACACAGTAGCATCACAGAACACAAGCAGTCTTTGCAATATCAATCAAAGCCATTCTCAGCCCTCTGAAATAATTTACAGTAAATAGAAATCCCTCTGAGCACAGTCTCCATTCTGTTTAATGCTACCTGTGGCAGGTAAGTCGGTGGTATTCACCCTGTCCCCACTTGGCATGCATGCAGAGATAAGAAAATCACCAAAGATAGGAAGAATTGATTTTTTTTCTTTTTCCCTCAAGAAAGGCTGGTTCTGTTCCTCCTATAAAATACATTAGGCAAATTGGCTTTTGCACCAGATCAAGTCAGTAATCCATGGAAGGAGCAGTGTTTCTGTGGTGTTTCACATCAATGAAATCATTGTGCTGCAGCCTGTGGATATTGTACTGCCTCTCTTTCTGGTACCAATCTCCTGGGTTGAATTGGAACCTGTATGAGCTTTCTCCATTATCCCCAGCTGGCATCTGACCTAAGGACTGTGATGCCTGGTTCACAGGCAGATGGACTCCTAAAAAAAAAAAAGATTCTAATTTACTATATTCACAAGTTGAGTGACCTGAGAATAAACAATGAGAACTTCCAGTTCTGCCAACAGATGTAACAGCGTGAGATATGGAGGGGTAATAAAAATGACTGTCGCATTCTCCTATTAACCAAACCATATCCAAGTGTGACCTCAATATTGCCAAAACACTCCAGTAGGAACTGGATTTTTATTTCAGTGACACTAGGTCCAATTCTTTTCCTTACACCTATATCTGAGGAAATCATTTAGAGCTGTATCCAAAAAGACAAATTGGATTCCCAAAAGGCTAAAGTGAAACCAAATTGCTTGAGCCTTGGAAACACTGCCATTGAACAAGAGCACTTTAAATCTGCATACATTTTTGTTGGGCCGGCAGAGCTATGCCTTAGCATATACCCAGAACAGCACCATTCCTGGCACGGCAAGGTAGGTCACTACCCATCTTGTCAGGATCCTAGGTTAGGATCCAGAAAAGAAGACATCTCGTCCTTCCTAAAAACCCTAGAGAGCTTTTCTAAGAAGAATTTTCAGAGCAAATACAACACACCCACAAGCTCCTATTGACCCCAAGACATAAGCAAAACTTTATGCGTGAATATGGCTCACTGATTTTACTAAGGTGTTTCATATACATATACAAAGTTAAGCGTGAAGGTACATCAAAGATAGATTTAGAGCTGTCAAACACTTTTATAAACTTGCCAGTTACCAGCCTCTGGCTTACTACTCAAACACAGCTGAGTTATGCAGACGCAGGAAATTCAATACATCCTGGACACACCGGATTCACACTGCTCCGCAAATCAACGGCACCTGAGCACCAGGTCTGGTACAGTGTCAGATCCCTGTGGTGTGCACCTTGCCATTGATACATTCACATATGGTCCCTTCAACATCCAGCACAAACCGGTCTCCCTACACATGTATAAGTCTGTTCACACACGTACAGCAGATCTCAAAAGTTCTAGATATATTAGAGCTATTGCACATAGTCAGATTATTTACATATGCAAAGCAATTGTTACCTGAGGGTAATCAAAGCTGATGGCTGTCCTACTCAGGCAGAGAAGGGCTAGAGCAGAAAGCACAAGCTGATAAAAACAAGTTGGAGGCTTGTAGCCCTGCAGACTCTCATGGTAGATAGATGAACCAGTCAAATATCATCAGACTCACCAAAGGAAAAAATTATCAGTTTAAATTAAACTGTATTAACTCTCAATATAGGCATGTAAAAAGAGGCATTTCCTCGAAAGGAGCAGTAAGTATTATTTTGTTGTTTTAAACATTCTGGTCACAGGCAAAGCCAAGGCCCTGATCTGGAAGGAAGGGCACACACAGTAAGTGACAGTCTGTTCCCTGAGGGGCTTATGGGCTAAGCAGGCAGGGCTGGGGACAGAAGAAAGGCAGAATTGTTACCCACATTTTACAAACAAAGCACAGCAATACAGAGAGATTAAATGATTGGCTCAAGGTTAGGCAGGATGTCCAGGGCAGAGCCCTGGAAATGAATCCAGATCTCAAGCTGCACCTTCCCGTCTGTCACCCAGACAGCCTTAATTCATAGAGAATAAGAAAAATAATAATTAAGAATCAGCCACTTCCCAACAAGACTCATGCAAGCTTTCAAGCTAACATTTCCAACTGGCTTCTTAGTCTGGCAGCTAAAATTTCATTACATCTTTGAAAACATAACCGTAACTGTTTTGACTCGTGCTACAATATGCATACTGCCAAAAGCAATCCCTAATGCTGTAATATTTTGCTCCGTTAGAGGTGCCACACTGCCAGCAAGCAGTGAGCTGACTGAATAAAATTGCAGCCATTGAACAGTCTCTTCTCTGTGTCTGTGTGTCTTTTGGCCTAAATAAAGTAAATACACAGCATTAAGGGCCTGATCCTACTCCCACTTAAGTCAATGGCAAAATTCCCATTCACTCCCATGGAAGAAGAAGCCAGCCCTAACAGAACTGGTGATTTTTTTTTCCCCCTTAAATTACTGGCAGATTAATTCACGTGCAATTTGCATTACCATGATATTGATTGAGAAACCATGTATCCACACATAATTTTAAAATAATGAAGGTGGAATCAATTGCATTACAACACTGACACTGTACAAAGATGTTCACTACAGTAAATCCTAAATTAAGATGTGAAAACAGGTCTTCCCTAGGCAGTGCTAAAAGGAACAAGAAGGAATTCTACTACAGAAAGTGGGTAGTAGATAGAAAGTGGATGGTAAAGTATGTTCTAATATCTTGTGACATGTAATAAATCCCTGTATAAGGGTTTAATTTTTTCCACATTTTACCACAGTTCATACACAAGAAAAGAAAAAAAACCATTGAAATAAAATTTAGATAAATCATGGATAAAGCGTTGTACTTGAATATATATATAATTTCTACTGACGTTAGAGTATTCTGCCCTTGCATCCCTAAATAAAATTTGGATCTCAGTGTTTTTTTCATTTTACTACTTTCTCTTAGGCAAGCACATCGAAGTAGTCTTTAAAGACGTATTGTTTATGAAGCTATATTTAGAGTTCATCTATTTAGATATTACTTATTTCAGCTCCCAAGTCAAATCACACCTTCTTTCCCCTGCTTGCTTTATTGTCTTTTCTTTCATGATTCCTGGCAGAGAGTTCATCACACTTTTTCTTTCCATTTGGTTTATGATATTTATCTTGGGCTGCCAGTGCACTTGGTGCCACATAGGACTTGCAGATTGTGAATCCTTTTTTTGGCAGGACACTTGCAGTATCAGATTGCCTAAAATTTCTCCCAACACTTTTTAAGACAGTTTTAGCTAAAATAAATGTCAACAGAACACATGGCCGCTGTGTGGACTCTGAACTCTCTTCTTTCCCTAGATAACCTCAGGTGGTAGCTAGACTAATAGTTGCTAACAATATTAATCTCCTGTGTGGTTTAGTGACACACAAAGCTCTTTTGATAGTATGAAAGCATAGCAGAACTGAATTTTGCAAACATGGAAGACAGGACACAGTGCTGGTGTAAGCAGGTGCAAGTACACCGCTCCATCCTAAACCCAGAAAATTTTAGATGTAAAAATGGAGCATTTAGTCCATCAGGGTGAGAGGAAGCAGAACATATAATACATCTCTGGGGAATAAAGTCCTGTCAGACATTGTCTTCCATGAAAGAGATGAAACTTGTGGTAAAGACCTGAGTGCGAGGAACAACAGCATAAAATATTGGTTTGGTTCATAATTCAGAGCTGTGGTTGTGCAACAACAGGAGCTGAAGGCACCTGAGTCTGAGGTAGCAAAATATTTGAGTTCAATTGGCTGCTTCTGCAGGAAATCTAAGTATTTGTTTCTGCACAGATGCAGAACATGAGTGGCTAATAAATTAGGCTGTGTCTTCTTGGCTGTTAGTCTGTTAGTCTCCACCATTTGCAGAAAAGGTTCTGCACCACTGCCTATCATATTTTTTTGAATTGTAAAATAATAGTTCCAAGACAACCAGCAAAGAGGAAACTGCTGAACAGAGAGGGTCACTCAAATACATTTCTCCCTGAGAATCAGGTGCAGCTAGAAGAACTTGATCTGTTCACGTTACTGAAACAAAGGCTAAGCCTGTGCAGATCCAGATATTATTTGAAAACAGGCAAGCGGATAAACACCATGGATAGAAAAGTGCTTTTTTTCAACTAACATTACAGATAATGATGGCACAAGCAAAAATTAGTATAAACTGTTTCTGGGCAAGAAGAGAAAACAGATTTCTAATTATCAGAGGAGTAAGGTAATGAATAACTTTTCAGCAGCACTAATGGGTCAGGAGAAAAAAATTCAAAGACAGGGATGAGCACAAACAGCACACACTTTGGGCTGTACCCAATAGGTAACTAGCACTTACCTGCCCTATTTTCTGGAAGAGCATGAATTTAGCCATTTGGACACAGGCCTGGCCATGGATTTTTTTCAGCCCGACAGAGTATATTTCCATATTTTGAAGGTATAAGTCATTCACATTCAATAAATTCCAAATATAAGAAGGTGTCTGGAAGAAGTACGCAGATAATTTTTTAAATCATCGCAACAATAGATATAGTTCACACCTATGAAAAAATGAGGTATGTAGTGGAGTTTTTTGCTGCAGTCAAAGAAAGATTAATTTCTTTGAGAGAACATAAGTCTTTCAAGAAACCCACTTTGTAGAATCAATCCCAAGTTGCTGTTCTGACTGAATTAAACATCTGTACAGAAAGCAGGTGCTGCCTGAGGAATCTAGGTGTTTGAAGAGAGGAACAACATTTCTCTGATCAATAGCAAAACACAAAAGGCAGTGCGCTTCAATTTGAATGTAAGTTTTGGGAATTATCATAGTTTATAATTGCTGATAGGAAGCTAGTGTCTTCACACTATATTAAGTATATGTTTGTGCCTTAAAACTTAAACAGAAATTCACCAGTTATCGGGGCTTAATTGTGTTCTAGTGAACACATAATAAAATCTAAAAAACACATCTGCTTTTAAAGTTGCAGTTAACTATGGAATATATTCTTGTAAAAATCCAACTTATCGTGATTTTACAATGCATTTTTTAAATGCATATGTCAAAGGAGAATGCTGTCTTTGTAAGGTCCTGTTGTGGTACAGAAATCACAGCCGAAGCTATATCTCCGAAGAAGTCCACAGCCTTGAGTTCAGCTGCACCTGGAACAGCAGCATCTTCATGTCAAAGTCCAAGACAAACACACACTTAATGAACCTTCCATCTCCCCAGGCTCAGTTCTCAGTCCCTGTCTTCCGGGGCAGACCTCAGCTGAAACAGCCACTTTGGACTCCTCACCAGCAGGCTCTTGGTTAGAAATCAATTTCGCCACCTGCAAAAGGCCTCATCTCCCCCGGGGAGGCTCCAGCAGGCCACAGTCCTAAGTCAGCATTAGTGTCCTTATCGTTTCAGATAGGCTTGATATTTCCCTTTGCACCAGGCATCTAGTCATGTGCAGTGAGCTTGCTGTACCTGATTGCAAGCGTGCAAGTGATTGCCTATATCCGTACAGCTGTCAAAGGAAGAATGAACCATTGCTTCCTTTCTATCTAACACAGTGAACATATATTTCCCCTCAATTGTTTTTAAATCAGAGAGAAATAAGACTTATTTCCATGGACTTTGAGGGACCGTAATGTTTCAGCAAGATCAAAAGCTCCATGTGAATAGTCATGTCTAAAAAATTTTTATAAACTCATTCACGTCTGTACTCCAGAACGATTTCAGAACAAAACTCGGGTAGAAGATAGTCATATTCAGGTAAATAATACCTGTGATGGGAAAGCGGTCTGTTTTTATCCAAGTCTGCTTTAGCTATGTTTTTCACAAAAATCCTATTTCCTCCACATGAGGGAGATTTCCAACCAGTCTCACCCTGTTCTCAGTAGCTCAGCCTTTTTTGTTTTGTGGTTTTTTTTTTAAGAGCAGTGCCATTAAATTCAGATAAGATTTAGTGTACTGTATTGTGAGCAGCAGGACTGGCTCACTGCATCACCTGACAAGCAGACAAACACAAATACAGCAAGCTGCTCTTGCATTCAAATGCACCACAAGCTCTGGGCACCAATGTTGTTTCCCCAGCCCAAAGCCCTTCCCCAAAGCCTGCTGGCTCCAACACAAAATGCCTTGAAGGCTCTCTGTGCAAAACGCATAAGCGGTCCAGGAACGACACCGTCCCCATTAGAGAATAATGACCATTCTCTAATAATGAAGAATGACCATTCTCTAATTTTCGTTAGAGAAATATGACCACACTCCCCAGCTGCAGCAGGCACAGTCTTTCTCTTATGGATTTTCCCTCTGGCTTCAGGTATCTTAAGGTCTTGAAGCTGGGATGCTGTGAAAGCACCAAACGAGATTGGAGACCCTCTTCACCTCACAACCCCAGCCTCTGAGCTCCTGTTCCTCTTTATTAGACAAAGAGTGGTTGTTTCTTCATTTCCCTGCCCTGTCCTCATTTGGGTGTACCTTCTGGGGGATAGTGATGTAGAGATCTGTGGTGTTGGAAGATAGGAGCTGAAATGCTCAGGTTAGGCAAGGCAGCACTGCTTACAGCATGTATGCTACTGGAACATCAAGTGCCCAAGAAAGTTTTGTAAGAAGTACTACAGAGCCAAAGTAGGTAGATGGGGTTCTTAAAGATCGCCCTGGTACAGTTAAGCTCTTTTGTTCTTCCTAACATATACAAGTACCTTTTTGTATTTGGACTGTGATTTACTGCTGAAGTCCACAGAAGAAATAGTTAATAAAAACCTCTTGACCTTCAGAAAAAAAAAAAAAAGGCTGTGGAAAATTTGAGAGCCTACAGGAGTAGGTTATTACAAAAGTATTACCTACATCTTAAAGCTGTAGGGTGTTTGATTTTTCCAAAGGCATCAGATGTCTTTAAAAAGCTAAGCAAGTCTGTTTTTCAGTGAGGGTTCATAAAACACAAGAGTAGGTCACAAGTGACACAGCTACCAGGGACAAGACCGCAAATAGGACTTAGTAATGATATATGTGTCCCATCCTTTGAGACCACAGTGCTTCACAGTCACATGCAGCCATTTGTTTAAACCTTGAAGTATTACAATATATGAAGGAAGAAAATGGCATTTTGCTTTTATTTTGGATTTCTAAAAATCAGTGTGAATCAGCTCTACTGAATGTTGTGTTAAACATATAATGAATTACTGTGAAGTAATTTAATTTAATCAAGCCACATTCCTTACAAGATAAACCCCAATTCTTTTCAAAGCATGAGTAAGAGGAATAAGACTTTTCCAGCCTTTTTTTAACCCCGTCCTCGAAGGGGTTAAAGAAGCCTAATACAAAGGAGTTAAGCAATGCCTGAAACAGGATAATAAATGTGACACTCTCCAACTATCAGTAGCAAATATTTGAGCTTATCAAATAACGGAGGAAGTAGTTTAGTTACAAATAAACCAATCTCTCATAAAACAAGTCTTCACACAAGGTAATTTCATGGAACTGGAGGCGGGCGAAGGCGGCCGGGCAGGGCTGCGCTCGGCTCGGTGCGCGGGGAGCGGGCGGCTGCGCAGGGACCCGCGGGGGACGCGGAGCCGGGCTTCGTACGGGCGCGGAGGCAATAAATAAAGCATGGCAGAGCTGTGCGAGGAAGTGACTCATCCTCCTGGAACACAGCGGGATTTGTGCTCTCCCCCCGCCGCCCCCCTCCCCCTCCTCCCCTTTTTTTCCTCCGCCGCAGAGACCAGCGTGTCCCAGAGACTATAGTAGATGTCACCGCTTGGCACTGGCTGTGCAAAGAGAGGACAAATATGTGGGTGTGATGTGGGTCCGGGACGGTAGCCTTAAAGCCGTAGCGCTCGCTCAGGGCTGAGCATCTGATCTGTGCTGAGGCAAGGCTGGCGAAACACACTCACAGGCCGTCTCCTTCACAGGAGGGCCTTGGGTGCTCCTTCTTTTTTCAGCATCTGAGCGATGCAGAGGGCAAATGCAGCAACTGTGGCAAACAGGATCAGACTTTCCTTCCAAAAGTTATGCGAAAATGCAGGCAATTAGGACACTGAAGCGAAAGGAGGCGGACCTGAAGCAGAAGGAGTTGAAACAGGTCCGCGGCTAGGCTGGGAGCTAAGATGTGGTTTTGTCACCGGGTTTAGCGCTGATCAAACCCCGGGGTGCAATCCTCTCTCTCCATGGGCTCCCACCTCCTCCCCAGCAGCTCCTTCTCAAGGACATGACCCCCATATCTGCAAAAGCATCAATGGAAGCATAAGGCTATTTGGGGAGGGAGGGCAGGATTATTCTTCTGATGGCACTGTGCCTGTAGTGTCATTTCTAGGTTGGACTCCAATTTTTTCAATCATAAAAGTGTGTGACCTCACCATAAGAGTGCAGGAAAACCATTCATACATCAAATAAATTAATTTTCTGCCTCTGACTAAACAGCAAGAGGTGCTGATGGGTATCAATAGCATTTATTTTTCCTCTTTTTGATTTTCAGGCCTAACATGGCTCTTACTTAATACATCATTCATAATACACTAATTATGCACGCATCTTTTTTTAAACTCTACATGCTTCTATGTAAACTTGTGAAAAACATTTGCAAAACATGACAGACTGATAGTCTTATTTCAGAATGCAATGATAACTTAAAAAGTTTTCAGCAAATAATACAAAGTATACAGCAAATAATATAGAAAATCAGACATGCTGGAATTTGAGACTGTAGTACGCTGTTATTCCTGTATATATATCTTATATCAGTGAATCTCTTTTGATAGTTATAAATATGGCTAGGTTTATACGTAGACATATAAGTGAAAATATGTAAGTATAAAAGCAGATTCAAAACAAATCATGTAACTGCTAGAGTTTTCAACCTTAACCCCATTGCTGCCATCTCCGATGTATCTATTAATTATAATACTGTGTGGAAAAATCCATTAGCACCTACATGTTCTAGTCCTGAATGTGGTCTTATCTCTGCTGGCTAAAAGTTAAACAATATACAAACACTTCTGGAAGTAAATGTAAGTGCATCACCTGACACATCATGAAATCACCGGATCACCTGGACAGCTATTGTTTTCTCTACTTTTACTGTCTTTAAGGCAAAACAGACTTTAGTGCCTTTTAAAATGTTTTTGAATCATACCAATGATTGACTTCAGTGAGCTCATTACTGCGAACTGTGACTTCCAGGGGCAAACCCAGTGCACTTTCAAGGGGCTGTGGTTAAAAGAGACTTTGTCAGCGCTGTCTGAGCAGCCAGGGCCACAGTGGTGTCTGAAAGGCTTGCTCTTGTTGCTGCAGGTGCATTTTGCTGGACAAAAAATTCAGATGGCTGGAATGGACATGGGATGAGGGAAGTGCCTTAGCTGTGGCAGCTAAGCTCTCCTGCAATCTTAAAGGCTTACATTCAAGAGAACGAAAAGAAACTCTGATCTATCTTCTGCATAGATGTGGCAATACCTTGGATCCTGGAACAGTCTGTGGAGAGCAGTAGACTTGATAGCTGTGTATGTTGTAGCTGGTTTGAACGTGGTAAAAAGAGAGACTGAAAAATTTGGATATATACACAAGATGTGATAAAAATATGGGAAAAGCAAAACAAATCCCTGCCACTCCACAGCCTGGTTAGGCCCAGATTCATCTACACAGATCAACTCTTGCCCCCTTCATTTAAAAAAAAGTTTCTATGTAAAGGGAAGGATGAACTATATATACTTACTGACATTTCTCCTTCTCCCAATCCCCACACCACTAGTTGGCTTTGCTCCCAATTAAAACTTACACTGTGTCAGTTACACATTTTCTAATCCTTCAGTAAACAGCTGAAACACTTTTTAAAAATCTGATCACATCTTGACTTGAAACACGTGAACCTCGGCTGCATACCCACAGGAGCACGCACCCTGCTGCAGAGCAGGTGGTAATGAGAGGTGTTATAAAACTTAGCGTGAACTGTGTCATCTCTGCTGGGATTCAAAGGAACAGCCTATGACAGAAACAGCTCTAACTTGCGTCCCAGGGATTGAACCGGTATTACAATGTAATGCATAAGGTCTGGGAGAGCCAAAACAAAACCCTCCATCTTCTACCCAGCTGACTACATGAAAATTGCATGCTATATAGAGACTGCACTGAAAGAAAACACGCTTTCTTATTCCCTCCCTCCCCCCCCCCCCCAATATTGCTGGTGAAGCAACGCTGCAGCGCAAGGGTTAAAGGATCTCAGAAAGCCCTGGTGCACTTTAGCTAGGGGCGGAGACACCGCGCAGAATAGGCGCCTGTGCTACTCTGCCTGGGAAGCTTTTAGATTAGTGTGCTTCCAGCTGCATTTCCTTGAAACTGATTTGGTTTCAGCCCGTATCAGAGTCCTTTCATGGAGCTATTCCTATTCATAATAAAGTGCTTTAAGAAAAGCGCTGCGATGGGGTTTAAAGTAATCCAAAAAGTATGGGTTGGCTTAGAATTTTTGTTACAGCTAAAAGAGGCAGGATTCAGGACAGGGGGATAACAGAAATTATGCCTCCCTGTACGTATTAAGCCTTTTCTGACCTAAGGCATTTACCACAAAGAACAGGAGGCTTCACCACCTCTCACAGGGTTTACAGTAAGGGAGGTACTTTATTTCCCACTAAGACTTGTTTCATTACAAGATACCACTCAAAATTCTGCTGAACTACCTATCTCCATGAATGCTGTCCCTCCTGACAGCCATGGTAATTTCTTCATGTTTTAAATACACTTCGGGAAACACTGTCCCCTTTATTACCCCAGAAATGGCAGTTGTTTTCAGACATGACTGTTGTTTAAGTAATGATTATTTTTTTGTCCTAGTACCAAACCAAAAGCACAGATGTAGCTGTTAAAAATCTGAAGTGTTCATGCACAGTGCTTATCCTGTGAATGACAGCCAGGCATATGTTCTTAGAGAATTATTTCTCTAAATTACAAGATTGCCAAGGGGCCAAACAAGAACAATTAAGAAAAATGCCATTGTTCTGGGCACAGAGAATAGCAGAGGGGACATCTAGGCTGCAGAGCCCAGGAGTGCTTCCAAGTCCCTCCCAAGGAGCCGGCACTGGCCATGTCCTTGCTCCCCAGGTGACCTCAGCCCAGGCACATGCTCCAGGTGAATGCAAGGACTGCTCTAAGAAGCATCAGGCGTGGGTGCTAGGGGACATGAAAAGTGCCACGAAGTAAGAGTGCTGGTAAGTATGGGCATAGCAAGAGATTTATTATTCAAGAGAGCTGTGATCTAAGTAAACAAGTTGGACAATGAGCTGGAGAGAAGTGATGGAATACATACTGAGCGGCATGATGGTTTGCATAAGTCTTCTTGGTTTAAGGATATTTGGTTGCTCGCTTGTTCATTTTCCTCTGAGAGGAAGTGGTGCGTTCTTAAGCTGCTGGGGTGGGATTTTGTTATATGGTGTTTTACTAAGCTGAAAGACAAAGGACAGAAGGGAAATGGCATGAGAGGAAGAAGCCTGAAACAGAAATGGAATGACTCCAAATCAAAGAGAGCACACAGGAAAAGACTACAGGAGGCTCCAGCACATTCCAAGCACGAATGCAAAGTATGCCAAGATGCTTAGTGTGTGGTTAAAAAGATCTAATAACAGTTCAGGAGCTGTGAGAAGACAAGATGAAGTGGACTGTTTTGATATTAGACCCTGGTGCTGTCCCAAAACCTTTTATAAAAGTGGCAATAATGTCTTAAAAATGCAAACATATGGATTATGTTCCATATCTTTTGTTGAAACCACCCTGTTGGAAAAGTTCACCATTAGATTGTGAGGGAAACTGGCAAAACAATTAGAATTTTCATGGCTAAAATGCCAAAACTGCTACCACTTTATGGAAGAGTTTCACCTACTCTCATTCAAGTCATACAGAAGGAACATACAGGCGAAGAGGCATTTATCAGGATCTGCATGCACTTATTACTTTTCCAATCCATATCCTAGCAAGCAAATATATTCCTAAAAACTACAAGAACAAGACAGGTACTTGCCACAGTATCAGATGTATTGAAACAGAGCAACACGCGATCCTAATTCCTGGCAAAGGAAGGGCAGAATGGGGGGTACTGACATGGGTTTTCAAAGACAATTGAGATTTTTCTCGTTCTGCTTGGGAATATTTGGTTGGTCCTGGTTGTTCACTTCATTGTCCAGTTGCTTTAGTATGAATAACTGCACAAGTGCGTGTAAGACTGCTAATCAGGACAGTAATATTTTACATGCACCTAGTGTACATGCAGACAGCTGAGAATTAGGCCTGCTTATTGTTGCTCCCATGGCTCAACACTGGACCTCGCCTACACATTGTCCTGTTGGGTCACCGCCCATACAGTACAACTACCAGCTTTAAAAGAAACTGCGGTTTCCACCAATACAGTTCTTTCATATTCTATGTCATGTTGTCTCTCTTCACCATTCCTGCTGTGAATGAACTCACACATGTGGCATCAACAGTTTTAGCATTTAGGTACACTCAGCAGCTGGTGTGAAACCTCACTCGCAGCTTTCAGCCTCATTGTACATTAAAATCAGTTTGGAACTACATATTTTGTGTGCCTTCAGCCAATTTTTCCTTTTATTTTCAGGCTGAGCACAGGGAAAAGATATGTGAATGCTTCACCTGGCAGCCAGCTTGCAGCTCCAGCACAAGGTTCCACTGTGACTTCATTAAGACTTCAAAGGAAAATGCCACACAGCCCTGTTGCCCAAATGCTGTGCAGTGGTGAGAGGCAGCAGTGAAGAGGTTAAATATATGCTAACATGGGCCAGGTTTCTGTTTTTTACCTAAATTTGAAAGCAAGAAGGGTTGGGAGAAGTAGGAGGAAGAAGAGAAGGGATGGATTTTGGAGGTGAAAGGAAAAATCACTTGCTTTAGATCCCAAGCAAATGTTTAGAAATCATTTATTTTAAACTCCACATGGCTGAGGTTATATTAGCTAGCTTGGAATATCCCCACAAGTGTGCTGTTCCCCCAAGACAGACATTTCCTGGGGCGCGGGGAGTGCTGGAGGGAGGGAGAAGAAGGGAGAATGGGAATATTCGATGTATTGTGGTACGTCTGGAATCTTCTTATCTGTAGCAAGACTGGGAACACCTGGGCAACACTTGTCTTCCTCCCCCACCCACCTGTGCAAATCACTAAGCACAGCAGCTCAAAGCACTACACCATATGCCAGTCACATCACAGAGATCCATTGTGACTTCTCTGAACATCAAAGAGAAGCCATTGCACATCTTCTCTGCACAAATACCAAGGGGGGCAGTTGTGAAAGGGTTAAAAGATCAAGTTCTGCTATAAAGATAACAGGAACTGGAGAACATGCAGCAGATGTTCCATGTGGAGGCACTTAAGTTTACAGTCCCACCTGCGTCCATTTAATACCTTTAAAAGCAATCTCCTGTTCATTTGTGAGGGAGAAAAGAAAATTGATGTTCCAATCTCAACATCTCACAACATCCACATCCTGCATAAGGAAAGGGAGGAGGGGATGGGATGAGCAGACAAGAGGACTGAAGCTGAGATTTAAGGACATGAATATACAGAGACATATGCAAGCACAGACCCCCATGTGGAAAGTCAGCCATTCTTTTATGTGCAAGGCAACCCATGCCTTGTGCTGGGGAACAGCAGCCCAACCTTAATGTTAGCATTTAGAAGTTAAGAGCAGCATGAACAGTAAGTAGTCATGTCACAGAGTTTTACATCCTTTTTTTTTTGGTTTCCTTCCTTCCTGCTCTCATTCCCATTTCCCTTCCAAACAAACCATCTTCCGTTACATACATTGAATGACTTCAAACAAAATGGGGGAAAAGACTAAAAATAATGATGTTACAATTTTATGAAAATATACAACAGGAGACAGGCTGAGCCTGGGTATGATCCATCATGCTATTAGACACCAGAGGGTCCACATGGGAGAGGCTTGGGAAAGTTTCAGTCAGAGACTGACCCCTCATATAATAAAGTGAGAGTATTACAGGGCACAAATCTACAAGCAAACAGACTTCAGTGTTCATAGAAGTACTTTTCTTCTATGTACATGTCCTTGGCTCAGATAGATCTGGGGCTAAAGAAAGAAAAACATCCAGTTACTAAGAGCAGTGAGTTTGTTTCTGTTCACGCTGCACTAAGGAGATGAAACATAGCCTGTAGGCCATATCCAGGGACACAGGATATAAAATCCTGTCTCCAATTTTTAGACTTCCTGGTTACGAAGAAATGTCTCCAAGTGTGACTTAGCATAGCTGATGGGAGACACATACTCATGTCCACCGGCAGCCTGAAATGCTCCAGGCTGATGAATCTCCCTGAACACATTTCTGCATCACTGCTGGTTGTTTTCAGCAAGCAGCAGGGAAGAGGCAGAAGTGCATCTCTCAAGGAACTGGAATTAGGAGTTGGCAGAAAGAAGGAAATATGGAGCTCAACAGCTGTGATCTTAAAAGGGAGCAAATTGTTCAGCTGAGTGATGCCGATCTCTCTGTGAACTTCCACTGACATCACTGGGATACTGTTGTGCTGGAAAGTATGCAATTCGTATATTTATACTGTGACCCACGAACCATAGTTTAACATGGAATTCAACCCTCTGTGCTAAATGACTTTGACACCCCGAGGCTACAGCAATTCAGAGAACAAAACAACTACTGTTTCCTCAGGCCGGCATGGTTCTTAAAAATATAACGTTACACAGAAAACAAAGGTAGAATAGTTTCATAACTATGTACAGCACACCTTAGAGCCTTGTCTTATCCCAGATGTCTCCACACTGCTGGCTATCTGCCATTTACACCAATCTCCCATTTCAGGTCTTGGCACAACCCAAGTCACCCCTCCTCATGACCTATCTGAAGGAAGAGTTAAACTGAAGCAGTAGCTGGAGGGTAACCATAGGATGCCTGCTTGCAAAGGAGACTGCATCTCTAATAGCTCTTTAGTATAGTGCTACACTAGCACTCCAGAAATATTTATTCCATTTCTAGTTTTGCTACAAGCTTGATGATGGATTGTGGGTGCATCACTGTGCTTTTATATCTCAGTTTACCTGTCTTCTGTTGTTTTCCATCATGCAGCTATCACTTAAAGAAAACACCTAGAATGGTTCATGTTTGAAAACTGGGAGTTCAGCATCATAGGAAGATGTTAGTGTAGCAGTTGTTGCTCAAGAGCTGAGGCTGCAGTAGCAGATAGCTGCTGGCAAACAAGAAAACCTCTGGCTTTACCTGTACAGTTAGGTGCACATACACACAAATACACAGGACTGCATAGCTACAAGCTACCTTGTATTCAAGTGCAGCATTATGCTATTTAACAGTTGGGCAATTAGCTGACAATGTATTATGAATATAGTTTCTTCACGGTTCACGTCATAGAGAAACCAGTTATGACCCTCTCCCACAAGTCAGGCACATTTTCTGAAAATATTTGCAGGTCTGAAAGGAAACACAGTTTGCAGTGAAGTATTTGCAAAGAGTTCAAAGCTCACCAGCAGAGAACAGCTTCTGGTCTGACACTAGCAACAGCTCTGATGGTGAAAGCACTGCTATGCCATAGCATCCTTGCCATACAGCTCCTACCTGTATAAGGGGTCAAGAGGCAGAACCATGTGGGTTGGCTTTCACACCCAGAAACCTGGTGAAGCCAGGAAGACACAGCCATTTTTCAGATGAGCTGCCTCAAAAGCTCACAACCTGCTCCTTAAAAATGTGGCTGGAAAGTACTGGGAAGTTCCATTTCTCTCTGGAAGACACTACTGTTCGTATCAATAGTCCTACTAGCTTGCAGTGCTCCTCCAGGGTGATGGCTTTCAGTCACTGCAGTGACACACCGCAACATAGCAAGGTCTTACAAAAGACAGAGGTGTGTTTATTTTTTTCCCCATTACTTTGCACTGTGCTAGCTTGCCCTCTGCTATCAGCAAGCTTGCTGGCTGGGATGAGACCTTCCAGACACCTTGTAGGTGGTTCTGGGGCCAGTACCCATTGCTTGTTTGGGTAACAGAGACTTCTGCAGCTCCATGCAAGCATGCTGGCTTTCCTGGCAGCCTGACCAAGTCTCCTGTTTGCCCCACTCTCACCTCCAGGTTTAATAATTTCAGTTTCTTGTTGCTTCTGTTATATAACGCCCCTTTGTTTGTTTTGCTGTAATCTCACCTCCCTCTCCCACCAGGCCCAACAGCTTCAGCTGGGGAGTGTTGCCAAAGGTCTGAGCCTGTGCTGTAGAGGAAAGCCTTTTGCACTGTGCTGTCTCTGGTGCAGGGCGGAGGTGTGGGCTCCAGACACCATCCTGCTCCCCCACTACCCCCAGGAGCCTGAGGGGCCCATCACAACTGACCCTACCAAGTGACAAGGCTGTAGGAAGAAGGGAAGATCCCATGCTTCCCACCTTGTGTTTTTTCAAGGATTTTAGTAATGCAGCATGCTAGCAGGCTATTTGTTTATTAACCCTTTAGTGTTCAGGAGCAGACCTGTTGAGGGTCAGGGTGAGAGGTGAGGTGGTCCCTCCAGGAACTACTTGCCCACTTGCATCTACCTCTTAGATGGCTCTGGTGCCCTACGGACAGTACCATGCACCTGAGGGCAGGTGAAAGATCAGTAGTGACATGGAGAGCTAACGGGTCCTTAAGGAGCCAAGGCACCTGGACAGGAATGTCATAAATAACACATTGTCCCACTAGTAGCTTCCTGGAAATAGGGGGTACCTCCTCAAGCCCTCTCCATGAACTTTTTCATCTCTTGACTCTGATGTAGTAGCAAACAGATCTCTATTATGGTGAGCAAAGAATATTCTGAGGCTAAAATCCTCCCACTTTGTTCCTATCATGGTCTTTCTTCTGCTAAAAATAGCCCTGTAAGCACCAGCTATCATGTGGTTTACTATCTGGAGAATGGACAGTTACTGCACTCACTGAAACCTGCAGGCTTGAGATCTAATTTGCAGAGTCCTTTGGTGCTTTGCCTTTAAAAGCCAATGTTTCCTCTGTTTGCCCCTGCTCCCCCACCCCGCCACTTTTTTCACATTACCATAGAAAACATTCTTAACTTGCTCTGTACCTGATACTTATTTATGTTTTATTCTCAATTGCTGTTAGCCAAGAAATAATTCTCTGCCTTATCTCCAGCTGAAGTCAGAAAAACACAGAGATCAGAGGCCACAGTCTCAGGGCTGTGAATGGTTTTCTATGCTTTTTTTTCTTTGCTGTGGTTATTATAACTCTATTTTATTTTTATCTTTTTAAGATGAATAAAGGTTACTGCAGCACAGAATTAAAACCTTTGCTATAGTGTGAAATGTTTGTCTTTTAAAATGTAGAGAAAACTTATTAAACACTTTAAAAAGAGTTTTTCCCACTGACCACAAATGGAAACTGTTTTAATTTTGGGTTCTCTTCAGTAAAAAGTTGGGCTTTTGATGTTGGTTGGGAGGGGTCCTTTGATGCTTCTTGTTTATTGTTGAGAAGCAGCAAAACGGAAGGAAGCAGAAGTTCTTAGTATATTCCTGTTTATATTCCTGTTTTCTTTTGGGACAATATTTGAACAATTTGAAGTAGGCTAATTCATGTCCTTAAAGCAGAATATCTGCTGGGAGAGCAAGAGGAGGATCTACTGAATAAATCCAGTTCTGTGCCCAGATTTGCTGTCTAGACTTGCACTGAAGAGACATAGATTTATGGATGGTGGAGAATGCAGTGGTTAGCTTTGCTGAGCATAAAGGCAGTCTCAGTGGTAGTAACAATGCCTGTACAATAGTGGTTGCAAACTTGCATGTAGCATCTAGCACATTAATTACAGTTTTGCTAGGAATGGGAATGCCAAAATCCTCCAACATAGGCAGAACTTCCCTGACTCTGTAAGGTTAAAATAAATAGTGATTGCCTCTGGCAGTACAGCATTTATGAAATCAAATGCATGTGTTCTATATATGTAGTGCTACACATGTAGCACTGTTCTATAAAAATGCATCTGTGCCTCATCTTGGATCACATGTCATCAGCTTCATTTGGCATTTACTGGCAGGATACCATTAGAAAGAAAATTCACAGTGTAGCAGGATACCATTAGAAAGAAAATTCACAGCGTAATTAAGAAAACATACACTTCTTAGTGCTCGCCATTTATCTCCGTATCTCTAATAAAAAAACGCATCTGTAACATCTGGATTCCCTTAAATAATATGAACTAGCATGTGGCCAAGTTGCTGGTTACCAGGCTGACCAGGGATTGCTGTTGTTGTCTACTGTTTTACCACCGACCTTACCTGGCACACCATGTGCCAGTGAATCATTCGATTTGCATTCTAGAAGGCAGAAGGAGTCTGAAGTGGTAATTCAGTTCTCCATTGCCTTGCAAGTTTTATTACTTTAGATATCCAGAATCTGATTCTCCCTGCAGGCTAACAATGTCCTAGGGAGAGCCATTAATTTCAACAAAGCTGCAAATTTACACTTGTAAAGGAGAAGAGGACTGATGCTGTCAGTGGTAATGATATAGACTGAAGAAAGGTAAGCCTTTGTTCTCAGATTGGCTCCAGAAACCTGTAGCTCTAAATGTATACTCTAGACCTGAGATTATGGCCGTTTATGGTTGTGTAAAGTTGCTTATATATTTAAAACAGCCTCAGCCAAGTAAAACAGGATGCATAAAAGACTCTACCTTGTTGCAGGTGACTGGGATTTCTTTCCTCTTAGTGCCGTTTATTTTTTTTAAATAAAAAAACCTGAAACAGCTAACTGGGAGAGAGAGTAGCGCAACAGGGAAAGCTCTTCTTTAGCTGAGGTAAATCTGCAAAATGGGATTGGCTTGTGTCCGTAGTAATTCTTGCTCCACTTGCAAAGTACTCATTGTTTCCACCTTCCTGCAAGCTGGAGCAACTGAAAGATATGGAGGAGACCTGTCTGGGATACTAAAGGAGAGATTAATATCACCCACTTCAGAGGCTTTGAGATGTATATCTACCCATTCTACCTGCTGTTAACTTTTGTTTGCTGCAGAATACCCAATGCAGTAGAGGCTTTGTCAGATTTCAGAGAAACTAGAACTACATCTAGTTTACAAAACCAGTGAGAATGCCAGGACCTACCATGAAACGGAATTTCCTATTAGAATGTATCCACTCAAATGTGACAGGAAATATTGTTATAAATGAGCAATGACTCTTTCCTCTCTCATCGTTTTATTTTTGCTGTGATTCCACTGTACTTGAGATTGCAGTCTTTAATGTGCTGATGTGGCCTTTCTTGGAAGCAGGCCCTCCAATGCAAAGGTATATAATTTGAGTAATTCCACTTGTTAATGAGAATCGTGTGGCATATCTACACTGCACAGCAGATGCTGATCTTGTACAGGCACAGAGCAAAGTAGCTGTGTCAGTTCTGCACAGACTCTGCAGTGACGGGTCTGTTGAGGAGCAGAACATATCACTGGGGCTGCACAGCGACACTAGTAGGACTGTACTGTAGGACTGGGCTGTTCTTTGGATCTAAGCTGGCACCATTCCAAAGCCCTGCACTGTACAACATGGACACAACAGTCCAGTTTGGATTGTACGGTTTGTAGAATTATGTGACTGAGATGCACTATCAAATTAGTAAGCCAAAATTTATGGGCTGGAATGGATGTCTACAAAGGGATTTGAATGGACCTTCAATGTGAGATCCTGCAATGCTGAGTGAAAAGCCTTTTGTCTTCTTTTTCTTCCTCTCTCCTCCTAGCAAATAGCACCATAGTCTGATTATGGCATTCTCCAGCAAAATACAGGGTCTGAATCCCTTTAGTAGGGAGAATTATTGAACCAAGATCCTAAATAGATGTTTGAAGTATTTTCCTACTGTTTCCAGACCCAAGATCCCAAGTGGGTAGAGCTACTTCAGTGTCACTAACTCAGGAGTGAGGGGAAGATGTATCCCTGAGCTCTGTATTTTGTGTTACCTAGCTCTAGATGGATGCGTGCTCAGTATGCTGACTGTGACAGAAGTGCCTGAAGACCCCGGCACCGCACAGCAAGCTGACACAGTGGGCTCTGTACCAGTTGCACATGTACTTTTTTTATGCTTTCTTTTTCACACCCTCTTAAACAGGTTGCTGGATAGGCACAACGGATGAGGCCAAAAGATATGGTACAATAAGTTTTCTCATAAATGGTATGTTGCATAATAAACATGTATGCTCATTGTCTAAAGCTTGTAAGGAACAATGCAGATTGCAATTGTGTTTTTCAAAAAAGCATTCAGTCAGATCTGTTCTGCCTGGGTTATATTGCATTTGGTTTTTTTAATAGTTAAATTTGTACTGATGGACACAGCAAACGCATAAAATAGGTAGGTATTTGCCCTGTTTATAGCAATATGTTTCTGTGATTTATCTGACATTAAAAATATACACCAAGGACATCCAGCATTAAAAATTAAGGATAAAAGACCAAGCTGAGATCTCAGATTCTCTGAGCATTGGAAAGGCAGGAAACGTAGCTGACAAATGTAGCTCAGATATTCACATCCATCAGTACTTTGCATCTGCAGTAACTCAGGTAAATCATATAAATACTATTATGCAATGCTACAGTACTGGCCACGTAAGTGTCTGATTGATCAGTCTAGGAAGTGCCTGTGAAACGGGTCATTGTCATATAGTTACTGAGAGAGTGTGTATAGAAATGTAGCTGGTTTTCAAGTGCAGCAAAGTCTAGATTTGAAATGAGTAGCTAGATCTTGACATTTAGAAATCCAGACAGCAAAAACACCATTTACCAGGAGTCATATGGATTTCTGCACGGCAGCCACTGTCTGATAATAATCAGAATAGCATGAACCTACATTGATGTAAGACTAGGCCACTTGGCTACCTTGAACTATTTTGACAGAACTTCACATTAATAGCTGATGGATCCAAGTACTTCTTTCTCCAGCGGTAGGAATTTGTAGTCATGAAGTGACCAAGAGGTTTGTTGATCAAATAAGTTTCTTTCCCCTTTTTCCTAAAAATATTTCTGTGTTAGTGTCATGTTGACATGACACTTTGGATCATATCGCTGTTATAGGGTCACTTTTAAAAATTTGAAGTTAGGATTTGATATTAAATTGATGTCAGTGGGGCAAATCAGTCCACTGGGAAGACTGTTCCATGAGAAAAATGTTTGGCAGCTCAGGGGGAAGATCCAGCTATTGGCTAACCCACTCCTTTACAAGCTGTCAGGAAGCAGTCCTAATCAGGGACAGCTGACCTGGGATGACAGCTCTCTTCCACAGTCATTTGCATGGTTCCAGAATCTTGTTTTTGTTCCATCTTGGCACAAAGAAGTAAACCTTTTAAACTTCTTAATGCCAATCAGACTCTGACAAACTCAGAGTAATGTTTTCCAGCTCATTCACTCCAAGTCCAGAAAACCAAGAACTGCAATGGGACTCTTTTGCACCTCAGGTTAGTATCCTTACTGACTAGCTGCAGAGTCCATCCCTGTTTTTCTCCTTTCCACTTTGCTTCCTGGAGCCACCTTTCCAGATTGAACTCAACACTTCTCCAACAGATCTTAGGGTGTGTCTTCAAGGCCAAATCTTTTGGCCAACTTTAACAAAAAATATATGATACATATAAATGGAATAATTTTACCACACACACACACACCCCCCACACCTTTCTAAAATTAATATCGTATATTCAGTTACAAAGAAAGTTACGATGCCAACATAGCAGAAGTGAACTTTGGACCTCCCAGAATGCTGCCAACCCATTTTATAGAAAATCAATTGAGTTTATGTCAGCTGAAATCTTAGATCTGAAAAAAAGCAGCAAGCAAATACTTTTTATCACAGTGAAATTGCTTCATTGGCTTTGCTCAGTCTTTGGGTGTGGGAAACAAGATCTTTACTGAGTTCAGTTTTTCTAAGAAGAGCTAAGTTAAAATGGAAGAATTTGAGAATATGCCTTCAAACTGATGGTAGAAGACAGAGGCCTTTGCTTCATAGGACAGAGTATATGTGTTCACTGACATCAGGTTTGTTTTTCCTGTGCTTTGCACCTGGACACAATAGTGTAAATGAAAAACAGACAGCAGCTGAGGCAGTTTATGAAACAAGCATCAAAAGCTGTTACTTTCTACTGAAATAAGCAGTAGACTGGGTAAGATATGATCTTTCATAAGGTGGCAGAACACTAGTTAGAATATTTTCATGGAATGACAGTATCTAGGGAAATTAAAATACTAGTGGGAGAATAAGAAGTTGCTTAGAAAAATTAAAGTTAATACAATATATGAAGTGAAAATATTAGATGAAACTTCCTCCTACACACCCCCAATCCCCTGATTATTTTTGATCCTTCATTTCTGTTTTAGCTACAACAGAGAGGATGCAGTAAAGGAATCCAATTAGTTTGGTAATACATTAAAATAAGCAGAAGAATTTGCACACAGTGATGGACTGAGAGAGCGAAAATAAGACTACCAGTCCAAAAGAAGAATAATTTTATCCATCATTGGGAAATGAAAGGTTTAGGGTTTTTGAGAAACAGCTGGTCAGACAGATATGACATTTGCTCCAAATTTTGAAAGATAAAGTTTGCCAAAATGAAATCACAAGAGTTTGCAACTGCTAATACACAAGAGAGAAATCTAAATAATCTCCTAATCTACAGGGACATTCAACTAAAGGGAAAGACCCTAAAAAAATAACACAATGAACATTCAGTGACACCCAGTAATCAGTATTTTGGTCTACTTCACTAAGGAAAGGGTTATTTCAGTCTGAAACTGGTGTGTTAAGACCAAATACTTTCTGTACAGCTGTTTTTTTGTTTTGCGTTTTTCTTCTGCCCCTTTCCCCATTGAGGCAGAAGAACTACATTATAAAACACCTTTGGAAGAATCTTTATCATAAATGCTGTCCATATGGAAATTCAGAGTATTAAGAAAGAGATGGAAGAGACAAAAGATGCAATCATATGATCACAGGGTAATTCAGGTGGGAAGGGACCTCAGGAGGTCCATAGTCCAACCTCCTGCTCAAGACAGGAGCAGCTCAGAGGTCAGAGCAGTGTTTTTTTCCAGCTGGAACTTGAAAATCAACAAGAACACAACTTCTCTAGGCAACTTGTTCCACTTTCCAACTGTTGTCCTTATATCCAGTTTCTCCTTACATCCAATTTGTTTCTGTTTGCACCTGTTGCCTCTCATTTTACCACCACACACCACCGTGAAGAGACTGGTTCCTGCTGGCCCATTCCTTCAGTATGCCTAGGTCCCTCTGAAAGGCAGCCGTGCCCATCAGCATATTGACTGATCTTCCCAGTTTGGTGCCATCTGCAAGCTTGATGAAGGTGCATCCTGTCACTTCCTCCACACCATTGATAAGGACATTAAAAAGGACAGGTCCCAACGCACTTGTAACTGGCCTCCAGGTAGAGTACAACACATTAACCTCTGTCCCCAGAGCGTGATGATCCAGTGCTGCAGAACATTGTCCCATTCTGGTGTATTCTGATCTAGGTGGGAACAACATTCTGAAAACAAGATGACATCCTTAAAAAAATAATTCTAGTTGTAATCTGAATAAGTAGAAGGAAAAAAAAAAAAAGTTTGATCTGTTCTTGTCTTGGAAAGGACAAGAAAAGAACATTTTTAAAAAATCTTCTCACTAGCAGGATGTACCTCTGCCCAGCACATACAAGGTGATCTGTGTTATAAATGATTTCAGAGAACAGTGCCGTTGACCGTGCTGAGAAACTTGAGTTGACATTCTGGTAGCAAGATCCTTCCAGCACAAGTATAAAAATTGGCCAAAATCATCAACATCAAACTGTATAAATCATCACCAGCAAGTTCTTGTACAATACATGCTACAACCATTCTCTTAGTTAAGGAAAAGAAATGTTTTTGAACATGTGATGTAAAAGTTTCTACCGAAGTAACTACCACTAATTTTGCTAACATGCACTCTGGTCCCAGAAAATTCCATAGCATTTAAAGCCTACAAGATTCAGTTTGTCAGCTAAGTTCAATCAGGTTTTCTGCAAAATCCTTTTATTTTGCAAGTGACTGCAAGGAGAATAAATGCTGCAGAAGAATATAATTATACAAAAATAAATTGGAATCAGCTGTAACTGCTCAAAAAATGTAGTTTTCCCTCTTTCTTCTAAATTTTGCTCAGAATGCTCTGTTTTAAGTGCATAATGACATTGATATTTAGAACAATTACACTTTCTTACTGATTTCCATCAGACAAAAAAGATGTAGTAGAATGTTGAAAAGATGGGCAGAATGCATAAAGGACTTTTCAGAACAATGAATTTCCTAAGTGAAAAACACTGCAGCCTACATATTTTCAGTGATTGAATCCATCTGTAAGTAATCCTGTAAATAAATAAATGAAGATGATGCCTGGTTTGCTGTAGGAATGATAGACCTGTCAGAACACAACTGCTGTTTAGATTGCCTTTTGTACTGCCTTTGCCAGGAAACATCAAAATGACTTTTTAAGTAAAGCAAGTTGTTAAATTGCATTAAATTGAAGCTGATTAAAAAACCCAAAAAGTAGTCTTCAGAATCTGCTGACTGTATTTACTACATCTCTGTTGACTATAATGGTTGCTTAAACAGCTTCAGCTGCCTGAATTCAAGTATGTATCACCATTTCAGAAACTGAAGTGAATCCAAAACATTTTCAAAGGGCTAGCAAATGACTAATGTTAAGAAAACCATATTTTCCCATTTATTATTAGCTACCTGGTTAAAAAGGCTTGGAGTCACTCATTTCAACAATGAAGAAGTATGTATTTTCAGTGCAGCAACAACGAAGATATATTTAACTCAGGAAAATAAATCATAAGTTTAGAAAGAAATATTAAAGATTCTTATCTTCACCTTTATTTTTCTTACCATTCCTGTGGTACCCAGACGGCCATATATTGGGAAACACCTTTAGGAAGCTGTGGTGGTTTTGACTGTGTAGGTAGCTTACAAAGTGAGCTTAGGAGAACTTTCTGTTTATAGAAAAATAGTTTTGAAAAACATTTTCATAATCAATACATAAATACTTTGCTAGTTAAAACAAATCTCTGAATATTTGTAAAAGAAATGCATTACACTTAAGTAGCTGATTACCTTAGCTTACAAATAGAATATTTGACAATGTTAAAAATGCTGCATGAGCCCACGCTGCAGTGGTAATGAAGGGGTTCCTTCATGCAGCCAGTATAAACATCAGACAAAATACAACAGTTCCTCTGCAATGAATGCTCAGATAAAATGTCATCTCCTAATGTTTTGTTAGACTTCAATATATTTTTGGTGAGAAAGGATGTCAGCCTGTTAGCCTTTTGGTCTTTCTTAAAGCATTACTTAGATTCACAGACTCTTTCCATTTGTTTATCTTTAAGTCATTTTGGCTTGCTATTCAGAAGGCAACAAACACCCAACACTGAACTAACAAGAAGAGCCCTCAAAATATGAGGATAGCTTTCAAACCATTTCTGGATTTCTAGAGACACTGAATCTATGTTTTAAAATACTTTGTATTGTATGGAATATGATATATGTTAAGGGATATGATACTAATGATCTTCTTTTTAGTATGCAATGCTTTTGGAAGACCAACGGCATGGTAAATGTCAACTACAAGGATTTTTTTTTCTGCCTCTGTTGGCTGTCACTGTAATTCTGCTAAAACAGAAGAAACAGTGAAAGTTTAATATGGTTAAAATTGGAAAAGATTGTTTATGCCACTCTCTGCATTTATTCCCTTCCTGTGTTCAAAAGAAAGAGACTTGGGTTTGCTGAAATTGCATTAAAACAGATAGGGAAGAAAAAAAAAAAAAAGTCATGTCAAATGAAAAAGGAAAGAGAAGAACGAGATACCAACAAAAATGAAAGCTAGAATATGTTATTTACCTTCAACAATTTTATTTGTTGAAACATTTAAGAAGAAGAAAAACCTGTCTAACAGCTGATAACTATGCACAATAATTGGACCATATTCATCTGCTCTTGAAATCTTATTAAAGTGGGAAGACTGCTACCACTCCTCACATGAGGATACCCATAAACAAACGAGGTCACCCTAAAGAGAGATGATGTAACTTTCATTCCCTGTGATTTTAGTGGGCACCAAGGCACCAGAGCTCATTCTTTCCAGCCCAGCTGTCAGCGCCTGATGGTGTGGGGTCATCCATGGCTCTCTTCGTAATGACTGGAGAGAAACTATGACCTCCAGAGGGTAATTCAGGCCTCCATAGTGAGATTTCTCTCTCTCTCTCACTATTGATTACGGAGGTCATCTGACACAACTGTATTCCTAATTGAGGCATCTCATGGATTCTATATATGTAGTAAAACAGGGGAAGTGAAGCCTGTGCTATCAGTGTTGAACAAAGAGACTGTCATAGGCTAGAAAGAGAAATTAATACTATACGAAAGAAAAAAGGGAGAGTAAAAATGAAAACACTATACTTGATCTTTAAGAAGGGTGAATGTAGAGATATGGACAATTATTCTGCCTTTTGCTGCCCACCACCAAGTGGGCTACAGGAAAGAAAACATGATTTAGGTCAGGTAGCAGCTGGGGCTGAGCACTGTGTTCCCCTTTACGCCTGAAACACTTATGTCACAGGGTAGGTCACAGTTTAGTATCTATCAGTTGAAGGTACAGAAGCTATTAATGAGAAGACAGTAATTTTGCAGTTTTTTCCCAGTTATATAGTTTGCCTTTTGACAAAGACGATACTGCATTTAAAAGACATAGCAATAAAAAAAATGCATCTATAAATCCTCCCTAGAAAACCATGCATGCATGGTCACTTTACTTTCTGGCTGAATTATCCTGGAAGTTATAGACATTACTTTCTCAATTGCTGGCTGTGTATTTTCTTTCCAATTCAGAAACTTATTTCATGTTTTTTGTCTCTCTTTACTGAGTAATTTCTTTCCTCTTTTTCTTCTTTATACCCCATTTGTGCAGAAAGGGGAAGAAGAAAGGGAAGGGGAAGATGAAGTGAAAGAGAAGAGGAAGGGGGAAGAAGATGTAGCCCTTTGTTAGAGCCATGCACTGTAATGCCTGGTTTCTGTCATTCGAGGAGGGGTACAGCATGTAGTTTTATAAAACTTCCTCACAACTATCACAGCTGTACCCTACCCTATAGACAGCTCTTTTCTGTGTTGGGTAATGAATAACCCCTGGAGCTATTTAGCATTCTTTTTTTTTCCTGGTCTGATAAATCACCCTGCCACAAACACTGTCTATTAGAAAAAAAAAAAAAAAAAAAAGTCACATTTTCTTCTATCAGTGAAGACTTTTGTTAAGGATGGATATAAAGGAGGTGAAATGACTGAACAAAATGTATGAAGAAGGTAATTATGTCTTAATGAATTAATTCCATTCTGAGCAGGAACATTGATTGTCATGGGTGAGAAAGGAAAGGTAATCATTCCAACCAGGATCTGATATGACATGTCTTCCTTTCTATGCCAATAGCTTGGAGTAGATCAAAACATGCACTTAGGGGCAGTTTCCATGGAAGTGAAGAGCACAACGTACAAAACATCACAAAACAAACCCAAAAGAATTTTAGCTTGCTGCTTTACATTATTCCCTCCCCCCGCCCCCCCCCCCCCCACTTTGGGAAGAAATAACTCACTATTTTCTTCTGTGTTCAGCCATCTACACTCATCAGTCCTGCCCATGAGACCAGGATGGACCATGCCTGCATTTAAGGAGCTAACATCAGCAGTTACCTAGCAGAGCACACATTGCACAGTAGGGCAACAACATGAGAGTAAAGCCAGAATGAAGATAGGATTTTTTTCCTGTGCTCCTTTTACATCCCAGCTTTCCAGAGACAGTCATCATACTTTTGGTCTGTACAGCCTAAATCAGCCCAAATCTGAGTAAGATATCTATCTAGATTTTCAGCTTTCATGAGACAGACCTTGTCTTTGTTTCTCAACATGAAATCCATAATAAGCAGTGGTGTTTGCATCACAGATAAATAGTGCTGAGTTTTGGACTTATGGTTATATATGTGTATATTCATCTTGTGCCGGTTTGTGAGACTCTCACATAAGCATTACACAGAAAAAAAAGATAATTAGATTACTTGCATTATTGTTTTTATTGAAATATAGACTTAAGGTCTTTAGAAGTCAATGAGAAATTGCCCTTTGACAACACAGAGCAAGTTCAAATCCCTGGAATATTCTTTCCTCCTTGCTCTTAATAAGAGATTTTTCCGTTTTATACAGTATATTTTTTTTATTATTATCTAGAGCTTATTTTGTTCACATTATACAAATAGTACCAGATCCCTATCCTTTGATATATTAAAAATACTACATGTCCTCCCACTGAAGGACACTTGAAAGCTGGGATGACTCTTTACAGAGACAGGGAAATTTTTAACTCTCTTCAAATGCTACTATTATAATTATTCCACTAACAACCTATGTGAAAGACTGCTCTCAGCAACTAGACAGCCTGCTTGTTATGACAAAGGTTTACCACTCCAGGGCTGATTCACCATGGGATATATTATTAGCCTATCTGACAACTGAAGTTTGAGAACTGAACAGTAAAGGCACCATTATAATAGGAAGCTGTATTTTGAGGGTATAATAGAAATAGGTTATTAATACATTAATCTTTTTAAAAGGCTTTTATCTTCGTTAGGACAAGTTATAATTTTCATTCACTGGAAAGAATTTCAGCACCAGTAGTTTAGACAATCTCTCCGCTTACGGAAGGCTGTTTCCCACATTTACTTTTCAGAAAGTAAACTCATATTCACTTCCTCCTTTGTTTAAACAGAAACTTGGCAACACATCCATTTTCTGTAGGACAGATTAACTAACCTGCTGAGCGGAATGCCTTGCAAAATCAAAATAGACCTAAAAATACCAAAGGCAAACATACCTGCTGGTAGAGAATTGTATCTAACTACAGGAAAGCCCCCCAGTTTCTTCTCACTGTTGTCAAGGCATAACATAGTTCTAGAAACAATAGTGCAACAGCAAGAAGTGTATCTCTTCAGGCAAGCAGAATGATGTTTTGTAACCCAGAGGTTTCTTTCAGGGGTTTCTGCATCCTTCTATGTAAATGCTGGCACATCTCTGACACAATAAAATATTGTATGTGAAGATAAAATACACACAAACAGGAAAATACTTCTTTTCAATGTGCAGAAGGAATCCTTCTAGAAGTTGTTGGAGAGCCTTCATTCAGTCTATGCAGAATGCTAATTTGTGAGGAAGCATGTTATTAACGCTAAGAGAGTAAAAGCACTGGCTCTGCTCTTTTCAACCACTGCAAAATTAGGTCAGCTTTGAAAGGCTTTACAGTTTCAGAAAACATGAGGATCTTTCAATTTTATTGAATGCACCTGTCTTCCTGTATGACAACATAGAATAAACATAACAAATTGAACTGAATTTGTAAATCACTGCTAATCTCAGGAACCTCCAGTTTTTCAAATAAAATTTTTATGTGGAACCTCAGTAATTATTACTTCTAGGAGCAGACAGTTCTGAATGAAATATTAATAAATTATTTTATAATTTTACTGTGTGAAAATAAATTAATAAAACAGTATTACTGTACTTGTAGTCATGGTGATTTTTGATGTGGCATAGGAAAATAATATTGTGATAGATGATACCTTTTATAAAACCAACTGGAAGAGCTGGAAAAGAAACACAAACGTTCAAAAACCCCTACAGTTCTAAGAGGAAAAAGCAAATTTCAGTGCTAAATACAGTTTCAGAATGAACACTCTGAACTGAAATTAAAAAAAAAAGCCAACTTCTAATTAATCAGCTAAGAAAAAAATGCACTCAGTGTCCATTGTGCAGAGAAAAGATGCTTTAACTCATGAAATAACACCTCTGAAGTGCTTACTTGGAGGAGAGATATTAATGTGTAAAATGAAACAAATATATCCATTGATTCCATGATTTTAATGTCCATGGTCATCTTAGAAAATTATTCTGCTGGTTTCAACTGAAATTGAGGACTGAGATGTTAGTGGTGGAATATCATGGGAGACATTATCCCCCTGGGGTCTGAGTGTCCCCATCCTTTAGTGAGTGCTTGAGCAAATTCATTCTGGTACATGATGGTTGTCTTGTTTCATCTCTGTAGTTTCTGAAATAGCATTTGCTGCCATGGGAGAAATATGTTACATTATGAGAAGGGTTTGTAGAAGGTCCAAGAATTTTCGTGGTTCTGGTTTTGGAAACTTTTATTGTGTGGATTATAGAGATGCTCCTAAGTCTTTCATACTGGTCTACAGTAAGTTTGTTGTTGGTGTTGCAGCTTGCAATTTTGGGGGTCTGTCTGAAAGCAAAGAAGAGGGATTTGGGGAAAACAGCTTTCAGCAGGATCCTTTGTCTATGTAGACCATAATTAGGGCTGTGAAAATGAGGATTTGTAAAGGTGTGTATGGTTATCCATTTGAGAAAAGAGGAAGACAACAGCACCTCAAGAAACGAAAGATACAGAAGACTTAGATGAAAACTGACAGATGCAAAAGACAGTGGGAATCTCTATGTGGACTTTTTCACCTAGCAGAATCACCTGCCTATATTGGGATTTATGTTAAATTAATTGGAGTTTGAATAAATCTTGGGAAAGTAAAACAGAGAGTCAGTGCTCCCTTTCTTAAAAACTTTTGGTTTAAAACAGATTTCTGTAATTGCAAAACTCCTCTCCACCCCCAGACATCCACGTGGGATTATTTGATGCATAGCTGTAGTCAATCATTTTCATTTAAGACAGATTTTTCTGGATGTGCTTTGATTTAACAAAGAAATATTTCCATTCCTTTCATGAATCAGCAGCTGTTGCTGTCCCTGACAGCTGGCTTAGTCAGGCTGAAGTACAAACGTGCATTCATTGGATGATGCTTCACTTGTTAAATCACTTGACTAGTCATATTGATGAGTAATATCTCACATGCAATCCAGAAAAAATAAAGTCAGCAAACAAACTGGCAGTGGCAGTGAAAGCCATAAGCTGGATTCACCGAAGGTCATTGCAGGAAATGTGAGATGCTGTCTCTGAACGCACCTGGGGGAGCTGAGATAAGGAGCAGGAAGGGCGCTGAGACCAAGGATCTGTATACGAAATTGATGGCTACAAATTCAATGGACAAGGAACGCTTAACTCAAATCAAAGCTTCAATTTCTTTTCTTCCACCCTCCCTCCCCCCCCTTTACACAAAATTCTTTTATTCTGAAATTATCTATGGTTCTGCTTCAGTGAAAGGAAACATTCAGTGTTCACAAAACCAAGTGCCTAGGGCAGCTATGGAAAATTCAAGCAATTGAGTTCTGCAGAGACCTACAGGATGGGTCCTGGAGGAAACATGACTCATTGACTGGGCAGAGAACATCACTTTATTCTACACCATGTCTTTGACCCTCCTCCCAAAATTCTTTTACGCAGGTGTCCAACACTGCATATGACCCATCTGCAGAACTCACCAGCACCCAGTCTACATGCAATTAAAAAGCCCTGCTTTAGCTTGAAAATCTTGGATAACATGTTAAATGCATCCCACCTCCCCTAAACGCTTTTTCTTATTTTGGCTTCCTAGGGAATTGCAGGCACACTGCTCTCGCTGGCTATGATAGATATGTTCTTCTGCTTGTCACTTTAGAAGACATTGGCTGAGATAAGAGATTCTCCTGTTTCATGAAAATGTTAGATCCTACAGCATAATCTTTATTATATACAAGATAGTCCATCCATCGGAAAGCTGTATGATTGCAGGTGTATGGGGACTGGCACCTTAGTGCAGAAGAATCAAGGGACAAGACAAAAGTTCATAAGAAAGGTGGCTTCCTCAGTTTTAACGCTCATGAAAACTGCCTTTTTAATTTGGAGGTTAGCTTAAGTAGATCTCTGAAGACAGCAAGCAGATTTAAGTGCTGCATATAAAAAAACCAGATGTAATAGGATTTTTCAAGATTTCAAAACATTAAAAAGCTTCTTGTCAGCTGCAGTAGGAGCAATTAAGCCAGCGCTAACTACTTTTGAACCCCTAGGCCAGACTGCTTTGACCACCTAAAGTTGTATATTGTGGTCCTTGGAAATGAATGAAGAAAAGTTCTTTTCTGTAGATATCTCCACCCATCTTAGTCACGTAGTATGAGTAAAGACACCTGTAGATGAATGTAAATAAGGCTATTTGATAAAGTCATGTGTGACAGGAATTTTTAAACACTGGAGTGGTGGCCTCACAATGTTGCTCTGCAGAGTTGGCCTCTGGTGTTTTAACAGCCACAATTTAACTGTGTTATAACGCCTTCTGGATTGTGATAAGTAACACACTTGCCAAAATATTTCTGGCTGACATCTCCAGTTTGGCAGTGTGCGACGGGCGAAATCTGACTGTCTTTCCTCAGGCGGAGCTCTCTCCATCTGGAGCAGCAGAAATGAGACATAAAGCATTAGACCACATTTTGTTGCGTTTTGTACAGTGCTTGCATGTTCCAAGTTTTTAGCTTTCAGATGAAACCAGCATGCTGCTGGGAAAGGGGCTAAGAATTTGTACTGGTCAGATCAGCCAGTAGCCTAGGAAAATCACTGTGTCTCCCTCATGCTTGTGAAGCACAGGCAGACACAAAACAAACTCTTCCCCATTCTTCCCTGCCACACATGTCCAGTTTCAGATTTAATCAAAGTGTTAATCCTAAGAGATTTACACAGTAAGATATTGTATTCAGCTTTGAACATGAAACTACTAAGTGCCACAAATACCCGTTGCCAGTAATATGTTCCCCAGGGATCCTCAAAGAAGCACAGACTGTGGAATGAATGGGCTAATTATTGCCCTCGGTCACACCTGTGCAAGCCCTGCTAATTCAGATAACTGAGCACCTTAAACAAGGGGCACCAGGAGTGAGAGTGGCTGGAAAACTTTAATGTGACTGATAGCATTACAAATATTTAAAGGAAAAGTCTCCTGTTTGTAGTGCTCAAGTATTTTGAGCTTTTTCTGCCTCCTTTTGACAGATCTTGGCAGATGCTCACTGTAAAAAATTTGCTAAAAAATCAATGGTCATTGGTGATAACATGTAAAAATTATTACTTGGAAACAGGTTTAATATGCAAGATCCAGTTACCTATATGGTATGAGCAAATAGCTGTGCACAATGTACTTCACCTTGAGATGAAGGGAACACATCTCTTGACAGAATGGCAACCAGCTCTTGCACCCATTTGTAGCTTGCCCCATAGCGTCATATAGTGCTGGCTATATGTAATGTCATTAGATCACCTCTACGGAATGTGCACTGGTATGACTTCATCTGCTTACATGAGGGCTGGTTTTCCTGGCTTGCCTTGGAGCAGGACCTAGGCTGGATCTCTGCATGAAGTGGTTTCTTCTGAATAACAGCATGGTGGGAGGACCGTTTCTCATCCTTTCATGCAGGGGGTGCTGGGGTCCATTAATTCTACTTTAGCCTGGGTAAATCATGCAGGAGACTTTTTTTGCTGAGAACAACTAACCAGATAACTTTTCACTGTCATATTCCCTCTAATCTATTTTTCCTAGAATGACTAAAAAATGGCAAAATTAAGGATCAGACAAAATAGGAAGCCATGCCATGGCCAACAATGGGCATAAACTGCCATGAGTGGGCAGAAGTCCCCCATGCCTCAAAACATACTGCAACTGGAAGTGGGAGGTAAGAAGTGAGGTTTTTGATCGTGTTGCTGGTCTCCTCAGTTGTGTAGTCACTCACTTCTCTGATAGTGCTTTCCTGCTGCAAAAACACATGGCTCCCTGTTTCAGCCAGATAGGGAATTTTCAGTACATAGCTCCCTATTTCGATTTTGAAAAACATTACCTGTTATTTACTCATTGCACAACAGTATAGCATAGCTTATTCATACCCCCAGACTATTTCCTAGTGAAGTGTAGGGTATAGACACATATTCTTAATATATTTTTTGAAAGTTAATAACCACAATTCTATTGCTTTGTATATTGAAATTATGACTGCCACTCCAAATTAAGAAAATCAAGAACTGCTTTAAAGAAAGCATTATCACTTAGTTTCTTGATATTAATAGAGCTCCACCCCTTTAAAAACTTGTGCTGTTGGTTTTTTAAAATGTAAATTATCAAATCTTCTACCTGACTCTATATAGCTCACTGTACCAATGTCCTTACTAGTAGAGGCAAGTTTTTAGGAGTCACTGGGGCTATGCCTCTGCTAGTCAATAATACAGATTTTGGCCACAGACTGGAGCACTGGTTTGCAATCATCCATGCTGCTTACAATGCTTCTTGAGCAGTGTTGTCTCCTGCCAGCTAGCAGTGCAGCTGTACAGAGCCAAGCTGTGCCAGGGTGCTTGGCCCCAGGGACAGATACTAGTTCCCTGGCCTGTTTTATTTTGATGCAGCTTAGGATTGCATACTTCATTTATGCCTTTTGATTTACACGAAATGTTTATCATTTGTATATGAAAAAAACAGGCTGAATAGGGGCTTTCTGATCATCTCAACCACTATGCCAATTTTGTCAAGCTAATGCAATTTTCCATTTGCATGGCCATGTATTTTGAATGTTTTGAATTCTTCAGAACATTATGAAGAAACAGAGACAAAGAAAAAATCCTGAAATGTAGCATTTAACTCCAGATTTCATTGTGTGTATAACACTTACAACCTGCTAGTTACTTTAGCATTGAATATGTAGCCCATATTCACTTTTGTAATGAAGTACTGCCAGAAGTCTAAATTTCAATGAAATGCTATTTCCATTGAAAGAAAATTCTCAAAATAAAAATATTTTGTTGAAACATACTTGCCTGTCTGAAATTTCAGTTAAATGCCAGATGCTATTTTGAATGTTAGGAATAATAATTTTGATTTTACATTTCAAAATGCTATTTTTTCTATTATTCATACACATACATAAATAAAGAAGGGGTAATAGTAAGAAAAAATGAAACAAAACATGATTCACTTGGAAACATTTGTTTCAAAGCTGCAAAGTAAATTGTTTTCATTCCAGTGCAAAGTTAAAGCAATTTTCTGAGATTTTCTCATGGAATAGAAACACTGTGATTTGACCAGCTCTTCCAGGAATTTCAGAATCAGAGGGGAAAATGTTGGAATGGTCATTTTAGGAGGAAATTCTACATTAAGTTTGCAAATCTTGATGGTATCTGCCCCCCCCCCCCCCAAAAAAAAACCACAAAAACCAACAAAAAACCCCAACCAACCCAAACCCAACAACCAAACAACCACAACCCTCCTTATTAGCAGTAATATGTACACAAAGAGCTGTATGCAAAACATCCCCTAATTTTGGGGGCTCTAGCCATGGAACATTTTTACAGCTCCAGCCAATTTAGGTTACTGATGGACAGTTTATACTTTTTCACTCAGAAATGGAAGGATCAGAACTAATGACTACTTTGGAAAATATGGTCTGACTCTTTAAGAAAGTGATGGTACTTATCTCAGCTTACTGCTGAGTGTGTCCCCCTCAGCTTCCAGAAGTGTCAAGTAAGTCTCCTAAACTGTCAAATCAAATCCTGCTGACTGGTTACTGTGCCAGATATTAGCAACTTAATTATAACAACCAAACTTAGTACGTGACTAGTGAAATACACACTTTCAGATCTTGACACATGGTCCACAGAAAACAATAAATAATGCCAAACACATGCTTTCTATTTGTCAGTAATAAAAAAATGCTTGTTGCAATCCAAATATCAAGTGACAGTGCCAAAATCCCTTTCAGTAATACATATACATTCTCCAAACACTTTAAAAACTACACTAGCAAACATGCCCAATGTCACACCAGTATACAGTTTAGTAACTAGGTGATGTTTCAATATTCTTTCTGTATAAATATTTCTTTTTTGTTTTTCTTTTTAAGAGAAAAGAGCTGGAGTTTCAAAATGCAATCAGAGTTTCCTTTAGCACTCTGTTAAAAATTAACAAGCCAATTTATTCTTTGGTAGAACTTGACTGACTTTGGTGCATTTAAACCCAGGATGATGTTGGCCCACCAAGGAGAGTGGAAAATATTTGCAGTAAAACTTAAAAACATGCATATATCTGGTTCACTTCCATTGCTTCTCACTCTTTGGTCAATGATAATTGAAAGGTTCACTGCACTTTGCAGAAAAAATCCAAGGGTTAAATCCAATTCCAAGCAGACCTGAGCCAATTCATATTTTCAGCCTGTTTCAGGTGAAGTTAATTCGAGATATGGGCTTGAAAAATGATGCACTGATTCAGGGAGAATCAAATGCTTCATGTAAAACTTTATTAAAAAAAATTATTGAACTAAATAGGCTTGTTTCACTCCATTATATTTAGTAATTTTTTAACAATACCAATAATATGTACAAGAAATCACATCCACAAGCACAAAAAGAAGACCAATAAAGTGAAGGGTAATGAAGTACCATCAGAGTATGCAGGGTCAGGTCCCTTTCCTTTGTGGCACCAATGTATTAAAGGATAACCCAGCAGGAGTTCACTCACAATAACCTCAGTTACAGTAACAGTTCACACTTCACTCACAGTAACCTCAAAAAAATCTAGATCCGCAGCTGTTCCCAGTGCCTTCCAACTCACCTAATTCCTAATTCTCATTTCTGGGGAGATCATATCATTCTACCTGGTAAATCAGTGGTTGGGAAAGATAATTATTAAAAAGGAATAAACACTAATCAAACACTGTTGCAACAATGCACTGCAAGGCCGTCTTCTCATTTAAATTAGACATACATTAATTAATAAAGGTGACATTTCCTCACTATTACATAACAACATTTTTTACTCTTTAGCTATGCACTGTCCTGTGAAAATCTTATTGATGTTTGTGTGAAACATGATATTGGCTGCTTGTCCAAAATGTAAACAAATGAAAAATGTTTCCGGCTCAGCAGCACAAAGTAAGATGATGTAAGTGAGCTCAGTCCTTAGGCCATCTGTCCTTTTGCTCAGGAAGAGGTAGGGATAGATGCCTTTGTGCCTGCATTTGATGAAACAGTTTGGGAATGATCAGGTAACACATTAGTCCCATCTCAAACAGTGTGTGTCCTTTTTACTGTGCTGGAAACTATAAAAGGGACTGTTTTCTCCTGTAGCTCCATAGCAAGCTGCCCAGGCTCTTTGCTTCTCAGAACGCTAAACCCATGCACACCAACAGCATGTGAAATCAACCCAGCCACTCTCCTGAATTTGCATCCTTTGAGTTGAATGGATTATTATGGACTAAACTGCTGAGATAGCTTGCTTAATGTGATATTTCAGCAAAAGTCTCAAATGTGTGAGAAGAAGCAAATGAGTTGTACTCAGTTCTGCCCGCTAGTAATGAACATGGCTGAGAGAAAAGTTTGTCTCAGATCTTAAGCCTAAGCATGGAAAAGCACATGTTGGTGAGGCTCTGAGCACGGGGTGAAACAGCTTTGAACCATGAAGACCGATTTCTCACTAGTGAGGTGAAACAACATTAAACGTATGGGAAGGGGACAGCCCAAGTTATCTCCTGGGTTTATTAATTTATGTTTTATTCAGGAGCTGACTCTGACACAAGGAGTAAGCTGCAAGGAATTTTCTGGGAAGGATCAGAACAGAAGAAAGGGGAAGTGGCTGGGGGCTGCTTAGTGGAAAGCGGGATAAAGAAGAGGAGAAAGTGGCAGAAGAAGTACTGCCCAAAAAACATCTGGAAACCTCTTCTTCAGAGGAAATCTGATGCTCTTCATTTCTTTGTGGCTAGTAAAAAACAATGTCAGTACAGTGGATTCATGCTTGTTGCAGATAATTTGGAAAACAACCAACCTTAGTGTGACCCTCAATTAGGAGGGCGCTTACACACATGAGGAAAGATTAATAGCCGTACTGACTGCAGGAAAGCTGAAAGTGAAAATGTGTTTAATGGCTCACCTAACACAAGACCGAAATGAGCGATGGGTTGCGCCTCAGGAACTGAAGTTCTATGGTTTGTGCAGAGATTGAAACTCAGTTAAAAGCTTCACAGAAAATGTATTTATCATGCTAGGTAGTATCTACAGTTGGAAATAAATTCTGGAAACACTGAATATCCTCAATTCCCATTGAGATAAATGAAAATATGTCAGATTCTGATTATCTCCTTCATTTAGATCCAGACTTCTAGCACGTTACAGTTGCTTCAAAGTCCTAAGTGTGCCAAGAATTAATTTTTCAATGCTGGCTCTGTACTGTGCATGTCATTGAAGTTAGTCCTTTACTTACACATGGCTGCTCATAAACTGTGTATCTAGAAAACCCATATGTATAGGGTATCTTATGAGCAGTTCCTCAAAATGGATGATATTTGACTCTTAATTTGACAAAGACATTATCCCACTTTTCTCTCACACCAGTACAACTTTTGGAAAAAACCCATTGTTCTGGGATGCATAGATGCTGCTGGTCTACCTATTTTGACACTGCCATAAATGCCGTTTTTCAGAATATGCAACAAACACCCTTCCTCTGGGCAGTTGAAGAAATAATGTGTGATACAGGCTAACCATGCCATTTTAGTATTGTGTAAATTAGGCTGGTGTTTACATAAACAAACCAGTTTTACTATACAAAAGCAGCTGATACATGTCTGCATGAATAACCACCTATTATTAAGTACATGCTTTTAAGACAACTTCCTAACATATATCTGCAATTAGACCTGGCAGTACTTTTGATAAAGTGATGTCACATTTCTGTTCTGAGAATTTTGCCTGTTTGGCACTGCAATGTCTCTCAAGTCCAATATACTTAACGTTAACATTTCCAAGCTCATATTGTATTAGCACAGGGGTCCTGATTCTATGATCCTTATTAACACGTAGAGGTCCAGTGAGCAAATTAGGACTATCTAAAGGAATATGGATTGCTTATATGAGAGAAAGGGTTGCAAAACTGGACCCATTAAGGGCTTGTCTGCACTGATCAAACTCAGAGTGTGCATAATTCAAGTTAATTAATTTGAACTAATTTAGCAGTAAAAGCAATCTGGTTTAGTCTGAGCTCTTCTGAATGTTTTAGCTAAAAATTTATATCCTAGGTTAATGCCCAAGCTCATGTACTTAGTCTTCACTATTATTTTAAATATTCATTAACCGCAAATAACCAATATGAGATAAGAGCACATGATACTGTAGTTTAAATGGAAGTGAATTTTTCTCTCTTTCTGCCTTTGTACTTTTCCTACTTAAAGACAGCCTGACCTCAGTGTTGTCACCTTACTGTTGCCAAACTGATAGCTTAGTTATGGATGATGAAGAAATCATTTAAGCTTATTCAAGTAGGGTCACAGTAACATATCCTGAACCATAGCAACATTTGCTCTGAATAGCCTTGGCTATCAAAATAATGCAGGATGTTAACTTTGTGTTGCTCCTATGCTCACAGCTCTCAGTGTGATCACATTTACAGAATTCTTTGCAAAAATTTCTAAATTAGGATGTTTTTACAAATATCACTGTATCACTATCTATCACAGCCATCTAAAATAGATTTTGAAAGCTATTCAGATATATTCTAAATATTTATTATGGTTTCTATTGCCTGAATCAATCTCTATGAAATAACATCCTCTGTATAGAGGATATAGTTTTTTCTGCTTCTAAGAGTTGAAAACTAAGCTACTATTACTCTGTTTATTCTTTTGTTTTTAATGAATTTTATAGTTCCAAAATATAGCCTACTACTTACCACAGAAATTCTCTGTTTGTGAACAGAAACAGGTGAACAAGGGGTTTTTTTGCATGCTTATTATGAACACTTTCCATACAGATAAATAATAAAAAAGAAACTAATTTCAAATTTAGACAGCAAATCAGTTAGTTTCTGGTCTCATAGACCATGGCCTAAACATAGAGAAGAAAAACACTATCAATTTTGCAGCCTGACTAACCTCTTTACTATTGTTGTTGTAAGTTAATGAATCATTTGGAATTTGTGTTCTGTTCATCACTGAAACTGGGATTTGGATTCAATTACCAATGCATACACCTATTGCCATTTTTTTTTTTTTTCACTTCAGAGCATCCAGAAGTGTCCAAGTGCTCCTTTTGAAGATCTCAGGTCTCTCATTGGCCCTGTGTCACATCTATCAGATCATGTGGATAACTTCTTTTTGGAAAGGAAGAAACTCGTATGACTGGTTTATCCTTTATATGCTGCAAAGTTGTTAAAGTGAACTATGAATTTTCGCTGCAGTTCTATATGTGGGAAAGGAATATTTCCCATTTCTTTTCTTTAAATCACTAGCTTCACTCCTGCTGTTGTTTAGTACTTTTTATAGAAAGAAGGATAATAACTTCCAGAAATCTGTAGACCTTCAAATTGTTGGGTTGGAACAGGTTAAGGTTTTTATAAGCTAAGTAGTAGTCAGGAAATTATCTCTGGTTTGAGTACAGAGCACTCTAATGTTTAAAATCACAAAGACTTACAAAGTCCTAGAACAGCTGTACACAGATTTTCTTCAGCCATCATATTAAAATCAAGTGATCTCTCATTTCACAACCTGTAAGGAGCAAATGGTATCATCCTTTTAGGTCTTTGTGCTGTCCTCCTTGTTGGAAGGAAAAGGCAAGGCTGCAGAGTAACAATTCAATATAAAATTTACGTTTGTCATCTACCCATTTACTTCTAAAGGTACTGTAATTAATGGAAAGGAATATATAACTTTCTCCAGTTTGCTAACCTTCAAAACATTTTCTTAGGGGACAGTGCTCCCTGTGTAATGAAATTAAGTCTACCAATGATGATGTCAGAGCAACCCACATATCCCAAAGATCCCCCAAAAACCCTTAGTAGAATAGATGTGTTGGAAGGGGCTATCAATTTATTTTGAAGACTGTAGACCATCTTCAAGGGAAAACTTACAAGGTTTCTAACTACATGGCTTCTAAGTGTCATCATTTCTTCTTCTATACACATGTATTAAAGAATAACCTTGATTTTTATCTCAGTTTTTCAAGGTGTAATTAGGACAAAGCTTATCATGAAAAGCTATAAATTCTTTGTGATTTACTAAAGAAGGAACACTAGCATCTTTTCAGCTATCACTTTCTGTTTCTACCATGTCATTGCTTGATGACACTAGTGGGGTGATAATTAAATAATTGCAGCATACTATAATTTTTAGAATATATTCTGTACCTAAGATAATGAATATGTATTTGTCTGCACCTAGGTTGGCAAACTTCCTTTTTTTTCTTAGGTCACAAAAACAATTTGTTTTTTCTTGTTGTTGATGTCCGCTTACCACTATCTCCAACTCTAATGCTTAGTTCAGCCATGCTAGTGGTTGTCTTCTTTTGCAGCAAGGACTAAAGCTAGCTTTAGCTGTGCCTCACCCAAACTGGAAACTGTACAGTTTTGTCAACACCTAATTGAACCTAAATCCACCCTTCTGGAAAACAGGGCTTATTATTCAGGGTTCAGAGCTATGATAACACAGCTATACTGGACAGGGGCACAAATTAACATTTCTGGACAATTCATACTGCACAGGGGCACAAATTAACATTTCTGGACAATTCTTCATTCTTTGTGGATATATTAGGTGAGGTCAGAGCTAGCTCTGGAGTCACTGTCATTGTATAATTTAGAGGGAACCTATGTAATTTAGGAAAATCAGGTCTATGTAACCCTAGGCTTTCCACAAGTATTCAGCAAAGAGTAAGTAACCTCTTGTAACTCTTGTGGATTGGCCTGTTAGACTCAAGTGTCTGGATCCTGCCTAAGTCATTCTTCATATACCTAACTATCTTTTCTGGATCTGCCCCTAAAAGTATATATTTACAGTTGTACAATATTCCTAGCAAACAGTAAATATCACAGGTTTTTTTCAACAGTGAAAGATATACCTATTTTAATTAGAGAACATCTAAAACTTCAAGGTACATACTTTAGTGTCCTACAAAAGCAACTTTTTGATTATCACCTTTTCACCTGTCTTCTTTCAACCAAAAATACTTTTTTTTTTTATGTGAAAGCTCCTTGTTTAATTGTTTATGGTGTACCCCACATATACCTCATTCTCTTTATAACATTCTTCTCAACAAACTGCATTTATCATTTCTGGGTATAAATATTATTAATACAGTTCCTGTTTGAAGAGTTATAAAAAGAATGATCTGAAAAAAACTTATTTAAGTTCAGGAATGCAAGACTTCTGTCAAGTGATTTAGCATGGGATTTTTTCCTGAACGCACCTTCTTTAGTCAAGTTTTTTCATTAAAGAAAATTAATGCATAGATTAAACATCTAATATCAATGCGATTAAACATCAAATATCAATGCATTGTCTAATGAAGTGGAAAGATTTCTGAGTCACTAAGAGAACACTGCCATGATTCATGTACTAAAGCTTGAGGAAAGCTTTTAGTGGCATGAGGGATAACTACAAAGCCCTGTCCTCCACTGCTACCACACCAGCTCAGTAAAATTCTATGAGCTGTATTTAAAAGATGAGATGTTTTTGTTGGTAGATCAGCAATGACCAAGAAGCAGTACAGCTCATGGGAAAGTTTGAGCATGTTGATCACTTACACAGTAGAGAGTGACTACAGAAATTTCATTACGAACAGTGACACAACTAGGAAGTAGGAAAGCCATCACAAGAGTGCAAAGTTTTTCTGAAGCTGATGGGGAAATTAAAAAAAAAAAGAAAAGAAAAGAAAAGGTCCCTAGCTTTCCTTATGTCAGTGAGCCCAGAGAAGTTTAGGAAAGTGGGATAGAAGTTTCATCTTCCAAAAATATATTTGCATTTCTAGGTCATCTGGGGAACAGTGGCTGGGAAGCTGTCTGGCAGAAAAGACCTGGGGGTGCTGGTTGATGGTTGGCTGAACATGAGCCATCAGTGTGCCCAGGTGGCCAAGAAGGCCAACAGCATTCTGGCTTGTGTCAGAAACAGTGTGGCCAGCAGGGCTGGGGAAGTGATTGTCCCCCTGCACTGAGCACTGGTGAGGCCGCACCTCAAACACTGTGTTCAGTTTTGGGCCCCTCACTGCAAGAGGGACGTGGAGGTGCTGGAGTGTGTCCAGAGAAGGGCAACAAAGCTGGTGAGGGGTCTGGAGCACAAGTCTTATGAGGAGCAGCTGAGGGAACTGGGGTTGGTTAGCCTGGAGAAAAGAAGGCTCAGGGGTGACCTTATTGCTCTCTGCAACCACCTGTATGGAGGCTGCGGGCAGGTGGAGGTCGGTCTCTTCTCCCAGATAACAAGCAACAGGACAAGAGGAAATGACCTCAAGTTATGCCAGGGGAGGTTTAGATTGGATATTAGGAAAAAAAATGCCTTCACTGAAAGCTTGGTCAAGCATTGAAACAGGATATGCAGGGAGGTGGTGGAATTACCATCTCTCGAGGTATTTAAAAAACACATAGATGTGGCTTTTAGGGACATGGTTTAGTGGTGGACTTGGCAGTGCTGGGTTAATGGTTGGACTTGATGATCTCAAATGTCTCTTACAACCTAAACAATCTTATGATTCTGTTAATCTTGGCAAACAAATCTTACTGCATGAAAAACAAAAGGGTTTCGTGTGTGTGTGTGTGTGTGTGTGTGTGTGTGTGTGTGTGTTTAACAACTACTGTGATTTAAAACAGAATTCCCATGAGGAAACAGAGATGTAAATTAGGCTATCCTGACCTGCTATCCTGACCCCTGCTATCCTCTAGCTATGTGTTCAGAAAAGTTGTATGAATCCAAAATGTTATAAACGCTCATGCTAGGATAGGTGCCCCTAGAATCTTTTCATCTTGAGGACACCTAAATCCATTGTTCAAAACCAGGAATGCCTTATCACAACTGCCTTCACTGTTGATGTGACTAATCAGTGCTAAATGATCAATGAATGGTTTTGCTTTTGTCTAAGACTTTCATACAAAAAAAAAAAATAATTTGCACTGAACTGTATGACATCATGAGCAGTTCATAGTAATTAGATGCTCTTTTGATTTAGCTATAAAAATTATGAAGGAATGCTTCCTTACTGCAAGTAATCCTTCTCTAGCAGAGGAACATATCCACACATCATTTTCACAGCTCTGCCAGATGTACTATTTGAACAGGTAGTATCACTTAGATGTCAGTCAGGGATAGTGACTACATCATGTCCTCTTGTACTAAGGTGAAAGTTTGTATGTGTCATGGTTTAACTCTGCCCCAGCTGAAACCAGGACAGTATGCAGATCTATTGCAACTGTGTTGCATGGGTGCTGTTCCATTCTTTTAGACAATTTTGAAAGTCATCAACTTCCTTTAACATCCACTCTAATATTTTTTGTCCATGGGACAAATGAGCTTCATGTGTTGGTAGAGATAACTGTTGAAAGACTGAGATCCACCAAAAGAAGCAAAGTTTGAGCACCAAGAATGCAACAAGAAATATTTTATGAGTGCTTGTTTCTTTTTCTAAATTTTTTTACTGTATTTTGGAGACCTTATTTATAGATAATCCCATATTTGGAGCACAGACGCAACTCATTTTTCTCACGGAACATACAGAGACATTCTGATTTAGTAAGTGAATTTTAAAACATCTGAAAATATCTTTTAAGTGTGAATGAGTACTCAGTTTTACCAAATGTGGACAAAGGCTTTCATGACAATCATTTCATATAATACATATTTACAGCTTCTGACCTGTCATTATTTAAAAACAAGTATTTTAATGTGTAGTTTGTAGCATTTTATGAGCGTCTCTGAAACATCAATGAGACATACCATAATATAACTTTCAGTGATAAGTTATGCTTTAATACGTGCTTCAGCTATGCCTATTGATGTCAATAGGAACGGAGTGCAAACAACCAAATAAAAGATTGGGCCTCAACAAATACAAGAGTATAATTTAGCCTTCACTGCTTGAATCACTTCTCCACGCACCCACCCCACCCCCCTTTTATTAACTCATCAGACCTTCTGCATTGAATGCAGAAAAGAAGTTGCGTGCAGACTAATGAACTAGCCTTGCCAAGTATAAACTTACGGAAAAGTTACTCATGTAACTGTTTCATATTCA